>NC_054056.1:40156855-40464646 GCF_017639655.2 Falco naumanni
CTACAAAAAGTATGTAACCATTACATTTTGTTTAATTTAGAGGTGAACAGTTAATTTATTACGAACAGTTCTTACCGTCTTTCTTGTTAGTTTACAGTAAATTATACAGTAATTTTGTAATATTTTGTTCCTTGACATTTTTAAAAAGCAGTGTGGTCTTAAAACTTGAAGAAAAACTATTTTTGTAGAAGTTAATTAGGAACATGACTCTCAAATTCTGTTTTCAAAAATCTTTATATTCTTGGGATTTCAGGTGCCTTAGAACTTGCTGATGTCTCTTCTGAGTTACCAGGCTTGAAGAGGATGCCAGGAATTACAAAATGGAAGGTACTTAACCTGATATTTCTGTGAAGTTCTTGGTCTGTGGTAGAACATTAGATTAGGGAAATTTTGCAGAATAGCATTTCAAAACGTTAGATTAAGCTGAAGTGATGATAGTGATTTGCTGTTTAGAGTTTTAGACGGTATGGCATTGTAGAGGAAAGGGCTAAAGATCTTTCTGGTGGTAAGTTCTTGTCTCGTCATCTGCTGTCCTCATTTTCCTCCAGCTTTCTTTGCTCTGTCTCTCATGCTTTCTTAATTCCCTTTTCTACTGTGTGCATGTGGCCTGTAGATGGCAACATAATTTCAGCCACTTTTGAAAGTTATCCCTCCTCCACTGTCCTTTACAGTCTGTGAGTGTTAGATACTATAGTTCTTTAGCTGATTCATTTAAATTATTTGGAAGTAAAAGCTGTTAAACCCTTTCTGGAAATAAGCTGTAAAACTTGCAGGGATGTGAGTAATTCTAGAATATTAATAGAATCTTGTATTTTATTCCAAATCTTAATGTGATTCCAAGTCTGGAAACAGACTAGTAGGGAGCAGCAAAAAAAAACCCCAAAGCTGTTTCAGTATCCTGTTATGGGTATAATCAAGAAAGGGTAGAAAGCCATCCTGGTAGTAAGGAAAGAAGCTCTGATTAAATTTTAATTATGAGCATGTGCCTTTGCACGCCATTGGTTGTTCTGTCTTCTCTCACCATTTCACTAGTCTCTTGAAAAGGTCTGCAGGTTTATGCCTGTGTAGAAGCTAATGAACAAGATGCATGGAATAAACATTTGCTTATGTTCTGCCATTGGAAATCCAGCTTAGAAACTAGCTGATTTCTTTCTTCTTACAGTTCCAAAAGTTTAAATGGTATGCTTGTACCTGAGGTATAAATGTAAAATGCATAACTGTGGCTCTATGATCTCAATCTTACTTTTTTTTAACTGTATAAAGCTACTATATATATATGAAGATCAGTAAGTCTGTTATATTCCCTGTAACATTTATTTCTGTGTTTGCAGTTGAAATATAAATCTCCCTAATAGGTATTTTTAAAAGTAGGCTAATAAAATCTCTTAAAAGTTTGCCAGACGTTCTTCAGCCCTTATTTGCTGCTACTGTATTTTTTAAAGCCTCGTTGTCTAGCTCATCAGTGAATATATTTGCTTGCTTTGGTGCTGATTTTACTTGGTGTCGTCTTCTGTTTCCTTGTGAAACGTTTGTTCGGTGGGAGCTCTGCAACTTAGTGATTACATTGAATATTCCTGAGCCTCAGTTGACTGTAGATCTCTGGAAACAGCAAAATAAAAATAAGGTTTTGTTCAAGGGGATGCATAGGTGCTTGGAAATAGCATTCAGTACTCTCTCCTTAAGCTAGACGACGAGTGAACTTAAATGAATTATTTCAGAGTCTTGAAGGAAGAAATCTTTTTACCTCCAGATCTGGTAATCTACTTCTGCAACACTCTTAGTCTTAATTCTGCCCTAACAAGAGGCTAGTGAAATGTGCAGTAGAGAAGAGTTCGGCACGTTTCTTTGATGCTTTGTCATTCTACCAGTTACATTGTGTGGTTAGGCTGGTAAACCAAAACTGAACAGAGCAGTACTGTTAGGCAGTTACTCTAGTACATCCAAAATAGTTCCAGAGTTGTTTGTGCTTCCAGTTATTTATCAGTCCCATTGTTTGTTTCTCTCAAGCTGAACTCATGACTTCCAAAGAAGAGCAGTTCAGAACCACAGTCTGTCTTGCCTCCATCTAGCAGCATGACGTAGCATATTCGGACTTGAAATACTAATTCTAGAAGTACAGTCATTTCTATTTTAGGAATACGCAAAGGCACAATATTTTAAGTGTGATCTGATCAGTGACTGAGAAATGCCAGACTTCTTGATGCTGAAATCTGGGTTCTAAAATTCTCAGTCAAATTGTAATCTAGATAAACGTTATGTTTCAGTTTTCAGTAGAACACTTAATTAAACCTTCAAGTCAATCACAGCAAGATCTATGAAAGCATTTCATCGAACGTGCCGGTCCTGAAGTCACCATTGCTGTGATTTATCTATTTTGTTGACTTAACCACAAAAACAGGACTTCATTTCAGTCATTAATATTATGCATTTGTCCCACAGATGTGGATGTGACCTTTCTTACAGTGCTAGTGGCCAGTATAGAATGAGGCATCTAGAGCTCTGAAGTCAAATTTTCCCGGTTTGGTGGTTTGTTTGTTTGGGTTTTTTCCTTTGGTATTCTTGCTTAAAGAGCATTCAAAATGCCTTGCTGCAAGAGTTGGGGCTCTAACCTGCTTGTATGTTAAGAGTTCATCAAAAGCTTTGACTCTTAGAGTGATGTGATGTTATGTCCACACAGTATCTTAGAGTGGATTTATATATTGTTCTGAGTCCTGGATAAAGATACTTACACTAGAAAATTCATGGGGATGTGATTCTTCAGTAACTTTCCTTGAAAGCATCTCTATGTGTGACCTGTGTATGCCTATATCATGGCGCTCTGTGCTTACCAAGCTGTTGTGTTGCACTCTTGCACCTTATGTAATGAAATTTGGATTCCTCATTTCTAGTCTCTGTTAGACTGCAGTAGCCCTTTTCCTTTGTATACTGCTTCGAAGCTGCCTACAGCAGGATGCTTCACAGTCAGTCCAATGGAGAAAAAATAGTGTATCCTAAATCTGATGGCTTACTAATCTTCTTTATATATTCCACCGCTGTCCTTCCTTTGGATTTTGGTGTTCTGTATGTTCTAGCAGGTTACCAGAGATCACTGCAGTTGATCTTTACTTGACTGCACACTTTTTGAAGCATACAAAGTGGAGCAAAGAGGTACAGCTGGCAAGAATCTCATAAGTGTACCTATACAATGCACAAAGGAACCATACACTTCAAAGAACTTAACTTACTATACCAGAAAATAACTTCTCTTTTTGGCATCTGAACCTTGGTTTGAACTTATTTAAATTAAAACTTGTAAAATAGTGACCTGTATTCTTCACACTATTTATATTTATTCCTATGAAGGTAATGCTGAAAGATGGACAGTGGTTTGAAGAGTGGAAAGATGTGCCTTCAAATAGACAAACACAAATACGTCCCACTATGTTTCCAATAAAAGATGAAGAGAAGCTAAAGGCGATGAATCTAGAGCGTTGGTAAGTTTTGTCAGAGTAGATTTTATGAGGCTTTGATTATCACCTCGTATGGTGGTGGGCAAATTATAATTAGGTTAGGTTGAGAACGTGTGGCAGTACAGACCTGTGCTTGTGTAGGTCTGAGTATTTTGATTGCTTCATATGTAATGGCGGTACGCAATATTTAAGTTCCAGTGAAGTGAGAGAAATTACTGAAAGTTGCTTACAAGGAATAAGTACTCACAGGTAGGTCAAATTCTTTGACCAATAGAGATACATAGCCAAAATTACTGAAAAACTATGTAAAGCTTTAACATTCTAGTAGTGTGACTTATTTGCTATGAAAGACTTCCCACAGCTATTCTAAAAATAATGTTTAGAAATGAGTCTTAAAGCTCAGATGTGAATGGTTAAGTGAATGCATTGCACTGATGCAAGTTATTTTACCAGAATGCTCTATTTTAGATCCTTTTTATAGCTTGATAAATCTGCACAATCCTACTAGGAATACTTAGTTTACCCTCCAAGTAAATATAAATGTTACACTTTTAGTACTTTGTGAGAGCCTGAGTGCTGGTGATGAATATACTGCAACATTTTTATTTTCTTTTTTCCCCCTAGTCTTAGGATATTGCCACATCACCAGAACACAGGAGGTTTCTTTGTGGCTGTGTTAGTGAAAAAGTCTCCAATGCCATGGAATAAACGCCAGCCTAAGGTAACATTTTTTAAGAGAGCTAAAATGTTAACTTTTAATAACATTTTTTTTAAAAGCTTACAGAATTGAAAACATCCTGTAACTTTCTGCCCTTTGGTTATAGTTCAGTGTGTCAATTAAAAATAAATTCCTAAATCCCTTAAGAACTTTAAAAGAAAGTCTCCTTTTAAAATAGAAGAAAAAAAAAAAGGGGGGGGGGTTAAAATCATAGTAAAATAGCAAGATAAAACTTGAAGTTAAAGTTCAGGCTTTGAAAGACTTACAGAAGCAGATTAGATTGGGTAGCTAAAGCTGTCAGTTCCTTGAGCTGTGTGTGGTCCCTCTGCTGAAGGCTTTTTTTCTGCTGTGTTGTAAGCTAATTCTGATTTCAGTTTATCTTACTCTGGTTGCTCAGGAGTGATTCACTAGCAGATTAGTCTAGCAGATCAGCAGCAGTGGGAATGGATATAAAACTGTTAGGAGCAGTAGCAGCTTCAGCCATTTGACTTTAATCCATTTGTTGTCAATTGTCTTAAAATCCTGTCGACACGATTTTAAATTGACATGATTTGTTTGATCTCTTAAGATTGTCTCTTTGAGAGAAACTTCCTGTGTGAATCCCTTTTAGCTGCTACTATTTGATTTGCTTCATTAGAACACCTTATGAGTAACATGTATGTGGCAAGAAGGAATAAGCATTTATTCAGAAGCAAGTGTCATCCAAATAGCTTCTGCTGTTCTAAGTTTAATGTTGTAGCACTCTTACAGAAAGCGTGCAGCAGCTGAATGTGTGTATCACTGAGTTCTAGGAGGAAAACAACAGATCGTGATTTAAAATAGTCTTCTCTGTGAGTGCTAGGACATGATTTTGTGAATGGTACAAAAATAACTTTCTTGGACAGTTCGTAAGAAATTGTTCAGATCAGTACTAGAGGTAAATGCAATTTACAATGGTATCTTGACTTAGTAATGAGATTTGCTCCCTAAATGGATATGTTTAAGCACTGACATACAAATTGATAAGAATTAAGCACATGCAAAGAGAGAACACAGACAAATTAGATGCTACTTTAGCTTTATTGAAAATACTATAATCTGAAATAGGTTCACCAGAAATTACTGCAACAAACAGGAGATACTGAAGTAACAGCAGCAAATTCAGATAATGGTTCTGAATGTATTACTGAAGAACCAACGCTTGCTGAAGATGAAGAGTCTAAGAAAATGCAAGAATTGCAGAATTCAGACACTGAACAAAGCAAAAAGGAAGGAGTGTGTGGGTAAGAGAACCAAGCCTATGAATTTGTCCTGTAACAGCTTCGTAGTTGCTTCTACAGAATTCTTTAGTTACTGGACTCATTTAGAAGTTGTTCAAGAAAAATTAACGATTTTGCTCAGTTGTCCTACGTTTCCACATTTTCTATCTTGTGTTTCAGCAGGTTAGGAAAATAACCACTTTTCTTATTAGCATTTGCAAAGTCTGTTAGTCCTTTATCCTCTGTTGAAGAAAAAAGTACTTCCAGAAGTTAATTTATGGAAGATCTTTACTGTCTTCACAATTACTCCCTCAGAAATCTCTCTTTATTTGTTTTTGTGGTTTCTGTTTTCAAGCATTGCTTTCACTTCCTCATTGTAAGAAGTTAAATTGTGGGTAGTGTTGTCTTAGTGAAGCACAGAAAAATGTCAGTATTCTGTTTGGCATACTGTCGTTACCATAAGGCAAGCGTTGACTAAATGAACTGAATATACTGATTTCAAACCAAGCACTCTTACTAAAATTGACAATGTAATACTTTCTTTTTAGACCACCACCATCTAAAAAAATGAAGTTGTTTGGTTTTAAAGAAGACCCTTTTGTGTTTCTCCCTGAAGATGATCCATTGTTCCTTCCTATCCAGTAAGAAAAAAATGTTTCTCTTTTGGCAGTAAGATTCCTAGTAGTTTAGGAATATTAGTAGTTCAGTTCATTATGAAAGGTGGGTCTGGTTTGCCATACGTAAAAATTTTTCCCTAACTTTGCAGCAGGTGTCCCTCTCCCCAATAATTAAACTCTTCTTAAATGAAGAGAATCGATGATAGTTTGCTGCACTGGAGGTTTGAAAGTGTATCTTGGTGTCTATGACAGCTTGTCTTTTCTGATGTCACGCATCTTAGAAAGTCTGATCTTTGTGTTTGGGAGCCCAAAGTGTTTGCAGAGATAGCTTAAGGAAGTGGGTCAACCCCCTGCATTTTGAGTATGTAATTTCATTGTTCAGTTAATCAAAACCAGTATTATGGCCACAGGAAGTTTTATGCATTGGACCCATCGTTTCCGAAGATGAATTTACTAACTCGAACTCAAGAAGGAAAGAAAAGACAGCTGTACATGGTTTCTAAGGAGCTAAGGAATGTGCTTCTGAACAACAGTGAGAAGATGAAGGTATGGTTCATCTCTTCGGTTTTTTGCAGCAGAGATCGTAAGCATCACTGGATGTCTCCTTGAACTTTATTGCTGAGTTTATGGTTTATATAGAGGATTATAGCAAGCTGATAGGCCTTTTTTGTTTTCAGTTAGAATAAACATTTTCCTCTCTGTCCCTCTGTTAAAGAAATGAAGAGTTCTCTCAGGGAGAGAAATAACAGTCTCCGAGATTAAAATAAGTATTTTTTTGGCACATAGAAGGGAACTTAGAAGTAGAGGAAGGGAATATGTAACTGCTGTGTGTGTACGAGGATTTTCACCCTATTTTCAGGTACCTTCACAAGTTTACATTGACACTGTTGTATTTATGAGCCCCTTAATTATGAGAGTATTAAGAATTTTAAATACCAAAAATAACAGATAACCTCAGCTGAATTATTAGCTGGCTGTGTTATGTGGGGACATTGTTTCAAAGTGATTTCAACAACTGATCATTCTGAAAAGTTGCTAGGCTGAATGATAATGGTGTAAGAAGTAGTTTTTGTGAGTTTTGAAAATAATTTTTTTTATATGAATCCCCATGGAAAATGCCTTGCAAACACTAAAGATTTGTCTTAAAAGTCATTGAATAATTTAAGTTAGAATGAGATCATCTATTCTAGCTTCCTTCCTGCCCCAAGCAGGTCTGACTTCAAAGCTAGATCAGATACAGTTCCGGGTCTCATCCAGTCAAATCTTGAAAATCTCCAAGGCTATTAATTACATCTTTGCAACATATCTTTGAGATGGATAAATAATTATCCTTTTATCCCACATGCAGGAAATGGCTACATAAATTGGCAAAATTTTAAGAAACGGGTGCATTATATTAGGTAGTGAGACTTTGGGTACTACAAAGGATATAGTGTCCTAGTATTCAGCGCTTTTTCATTTTTGAAATTGCATCCTTGATTGACTTTCCTGGAATCACCCAGAAAATTCTTACTCAAACTAAAATTAAAATTTGATTTTTGTAGTTAATTGCCCTCATTTTAAGACAGTAGCTTCCTCACTGTGTTCAGTTTTCAATATGGAAAGGAGTAAAAAGCATTTCCATTGACAAAGAGCTATGCTTTGATAGTGGGGTTTCCTTTTTCTCTTGAATGAATTTTCACATGAATTTAATTCAGTGTTCAGTGCAAATGAGCAAATGTTATGGCACAATTATCCTTTCTTCCTCCATTTAGTCAAACACTTGAGAAAAAAACAAAGTTCAGAGTGGTAATTTAGAATTTATACTCTTTAATAATGATGCTTATTGGCTTTGCCTTTTGCAGGTTATTAACACAGGGATAAAAGTCTGGTCTCGCAACAGTGATGGTGAACAGTTCGGATGCGCATTCAGATTAGCACAAGAGGTAACTACTTAGAATTGTCTTTTCAAAGGAGATACTTTGGTTTCCTTAGAGCCTATGGCACAGCTGCCATTAACTTTGTCAGATTAACGGCAATTTTCATTTTCGGTATGGATTAAAATGTGAAAATTGTTTTCTGGTATTAACTAAAAGACATACCATTGTTAACATTTACCCGTCAGAAAGTAGAGATTGTATTTTGAAATAATTGTATTTATTTATTAAACAGGGAATTTATACTCTATACCCATTCATTCATGCAAGGATTATAAATGTCTGCATAGAAGATGTTAAAATCCTGCTAACCCAGGAAAATCCATTCTTAAGTAAATTTAGCAGTGAAACACAGAAGAAAGTCAAAGACATGGGTAAGCCTTCTAATTTGTGATATGATAAAATTATTATTATACAGTACACAGAAGACTATGAAAATCCTGTCACATAAACGGCGCTAAAAATTTTGACTAAATTTATCTTAAATATGTTTGTTAATTAAGTAAGTAAGCGTTACTGAAACCCACTGTGCTACGAGAAACTGTAGTCCTTTCTGATCACAGCCTTTAAGGTTTATGAATTCCAGCAAACAGAAGAGTTGCCAAACCTGTGACTTCTGTGAAGCAGTGCTGTGATGCAGCATTTAAAGTATCTGATTAACAAAGATTTTATATATGCTAATGATGGTTATGCCTGTTAGTGCTCCAGCTGAAATTGTTTGTCATTTGAAATTGTCATCTGCAGTTGTTTTTCATTATTTGATGTAGCAAATACAGTTACTCAGATTTTATTTTCTTAAATATGGGGAGCAATGTCTACTTACATTAAATTTTATTTTCTCTATGCTGGATGCTTGAAGAAATGTAGAGTGGCTTGAAAGGACTGAAGTCCTTTTGTTTATGTTGTTTTATTTCCAAGTGATCACTGGTCCTTGTATTTCAGTGTTTGATGAGACAAAATTGGAAGAAAAGATTTGGACTGGCATACTCTTATGTTCATTTTATTTAAGTAAAAGTTCCTTGCTAGATTCACTGATTAGATTAATCCATCATGTGGTTTTGCAATTAGTTTTTTTTTGTTTGGGGTTTGGGAGGGGACAGGCTTGGCAGTTGCTCTTGTAACTATATAAATGTTTTGGTTTGGAGGAAAAAAAAAAAAAACAGTAAAGCCTGATACTGTCTGTAGTTTACTATCCTGATGTAGATAACTGCAAGTCAGCCCATGCTGTGTGGCTGTCTAAAAACCTTGTTTTCATTAACATTTTTAGATTACAGTCATTTTAACATTGTGCCAAATAACACATCTGTTTTGTTTTTGTTCTCCCCACCCCCCTTCCCTGTAGCAATGGGAAGTATAGTTCTGAAGTATGACCCAGACCCTGAGTAAGTAGATGTGTTGCTTTCCATTTACAGAGTTCTAAAACTTGGGCAAGAATTTATTTTCACTCAGCAAAACCAGAAGTGGAAGCACAGAGATACAGTGAGGTCAACAGTAAAGCCAGACAGGATACAAAGAATATAGCAGGGAAAGAAGCTGTCTTGCCTGTGTATTCCTAAAACAATTGTAGAATTTAGCTTTGTAAAGGAGAGCCAGTAGTTCTGCCAGAGGTCCACAGGATCACTGCATGTGATTTATTTGTTTGTTTCCCTGTGAAGTCCAGGATTTGGAATAGAAAAAGTTAAACTTTTTCATTGTTCATTTTTGTTGACAAAGTAGTATTAGAAGCTCTTTCGAACTTTTTAAATGCAAACTTCCATCTTGCTGTTGCTTACATTAGTTTTGAAACCAAAGCCAGAAAATTTTCCCCGTTGCAGAAATTTAGTAGCACTGAGCTTTATTTTTTCTTGCTTGCTTGGTTGTAGACAAGCAGGTACCTGTTTAGATATTGAAGTTATATCTATATACTTGCATCTTCTACCAATAGTTATAAAATGCATTCACTGTTAAAGATTGTGCACTTATTTATAGCATATGGCTATAAAATTAAGGTTTGAAGATTAACTTTCTCATAGTTGACGAAACACAACTGCTTTTTTGTAGGAAACCTGATGATCTTCAGTGTCCTATAGTGCTGTGTGGTTGGCAAGGAAAGACATCACTCCGTGCCTTCGTGCCCAAGAATGAGAGACTTCATTACCTGAGGATGATGGGAGTTGAAGTGTTTAAAGCAAAGAGGAAAGAGGAGGAATTGGAAAGTAAAACGGAGGAAGAAGTTCAACATAGGTTGGCACAAACAGAGGAAGGAATGGATGTGGAAGATAAAGAACATGATTTAGTCACAAAAATGGAAGCAGAAATAGGTGAGGAATCTTCCCACAGTCCTGTAGAAAGCAGTGCTATGGAAGTAGAAAATAAAATAGAGAATTTAGATCAATCTAGTAAAAATACCAAGAATTATGTAAGCCAGGACAACAAAGACACTGTTACGAGTAATGTGAAAGATTAGGTTTCTTTCTCTATTACTTGGCAGCTTCCATGGGGCTTATATCCAGACTTCTGCTTTTAGCATGGAAGTGTATTTTAAAATTTCTGTTGGAATGGGAGGTTCCTCTTTTAAAGTTTTGCCTATTTTATTTTTTAAATGAAAACTATAAAGAGATTGCTCTTCAAGTGTGTCGTCTTTTTATCATTTTAAGCTCCATATTACTGGTGGGTTTCTGCGTCTGTTGCTGGCAATGGACCATGCACCAGTAAAATGTAAAGCCCGTATTTGAAATGGAATGATGGTTTGTACAAATGAACTGCCTGTGTAACTGGTCAAGAATTGTGTCAGAAGAAAAAACTGGGGTTTCATTTAAAGCACGTAAGTTCTAGAAAAACATCTTTTCCTCTTCAGATTGCTTACCCCACCCATCACCCAGTCCGATTACTACTTACGCAGGTTCTTTAATGGATAAGGGAATCAGTATGAGTGTGCTCACAAATGTATATATAGGATATCTAACTAACAGCCTGGTTAACATTTATTCAAAATAAAACTCTGCACAGCATCCTGGAAAAAAAAATACAGAATGCATTTTGCCAGAGGCTGATGCCTGAGGTTCCTTTTCAGAATGATAAATTGCTTCACAGGCGCAGCTGGTGAATGCCATTAAGTACATTATCAGGTATGCTGAGTGTACCTCAAACTCGTATCTTGAAATGTGCCTGTTTAAGAGTCTGTGACTGTCCCTCAAATCTGTTGCGGTCATCTGTTTCTTTGTCATTTCTTCAAGTGGGAGTAATCTTTAATTTTTGCAAGGTACTTGTTTATAGCTGAAATAATAGTTAAAAAAAAGAAGTGTGGTGGTATATATATTGTTGTATAGTAGAAGTTTAAAAGAGGTTATTATGGTCCAGAAGGGTAATTTCCTTAATCTGACTTTAAAAAAAAAAAAAAAAATTAGTTGGCTACCTCAGAAACTTACAATATAAAATCCAGTATTTGTGTCTTAGTTTCAGCAATACTCTTTGTACTTCTGTCAACTTGACCTGAAAGGAAAGTGACCACTGGTACAAGGTATTGCCCTCCTCTGGGACCACAGTGATGCAAATAATTTGTGTTGTTTGTCAAACTGAATTTTACCATGTGTGTTTTTACTGAAGTCCTCATGTGGCTTGGATCCATTTGCTGTGCCTTGGTACAAATTTTTCTAATGGCTGCCCTTGAACTACTTCATCAAAGGGAGTATTCTTGAGGGAGAGATGTAAAAGTGAAATAATGCCACGTCCTCTGATAAGATACTAGTCCCATGGAATGAAGAACCATTGACAGGACTCATTTTCCTCTTGAGAGTCCATAAAGTAGGTTAATAAAAAAATCAGGTTTTGCCCTTGTATTTTGCTAATGTTTGAGTTTGTTCTTTGGGTCGGGGGCTGTGATTGGACAGGGGCTTTTTTGGCAGCCTGTAGGCTGAAAAGCAGCATAGCAGAATTTTCTCTTGAATGGAGGTGTATGCAAAGTATAATTTTTAATTCTTTAAGTATATGAGGGAAAAAAATTAGCAACTTGAAGCATGAAACTTAACATTGGTTTTCATATCTTTATATTTGTTCTGACATACTGGGCATTTGAAATGAAAGAAGGGTGGAAGACAATGTCATTTTTTAAGTCCTCATCACCATCACAGTTTGCAGTACTCAAACCTGAGGATGACTGATTTTAATCCATCTAATCTTTTTATGCTCTGATGATCTCCGTAAATTAGCAGAAGGTCAAGTGTTTAAAATTTAAGTGAAGAAACCAGAATTTGTTTTGAATTATGCCTGCTTTTACTGTATCTGCTGACATCCCCTGAGCAGCAGCAGTTCAAGCTTCTTTTCAGTCAGTGACTGCTAAAAATGCAAGCTTATGACAAGTTAAGCTGATAAGAATACTTGTTGATACAGACAATCCAGACAAATCAGCAAAAAGCTAACAGTATAGAAAATGAACAGTCCTGGTTATTTTTTTGGCCTGAGCTTACCAGTGGCATGCTAAGATGAGTGTATGGGAGCTGAAGTAGGTTGTTGGATCATAAACTGACTGAAATTGGGTACACCTTAGACTTGTAATAGAGTAAGAGCCCGCATCTACATCATTTTAAGTCCTTTGAGTATTCTCATTTTCCCGCATTATCTATGAAATTGCTTTGCTCTTGGCATTTTGGAGTTTTGTGGGGTTTGTTTTTTTTCTGTCAAGTGCAAGTGGGAGATTTCAGCCAAGAAACTGGCTGTCTTAATTTTCTTGTGCTGAACAGCAGTTTCACTCTGTATCTCCAGAAAACCCCAGAGATGGCAGATTATTTACATTTTTTTAAAAACTGCAAGTTTCCTTACACCAGTTGCTCTGTCCTAGTTACTCTTTCCTTGATTGCCAGAAAGGAAGATGTCCAAAACTCCAGGCAGTGGCTGGAAACACTGTCCCTAGCTTCTCAGGCAGGGGGCCTGATGAAATGGGGTGTGTTTTGTTTGTCTGCTGAGCTGTGCCCTACTGGGGCTCTGAAAGTCAGGTGGCCAAACCTCCTGTTTGGGTGGTTTTGAAATGTGGGTTGCTGCAGACAGTTTAATAAGGAAGATGAGGAAGTAATATGTAATTGTGTTAAGTATGAAAATGTGATGTCTTAAAAATTACTAGGTTTGAAGCTCACAAATTAAGTCCATCCTTCCAAGCAGTCCATATTAAATGTGAGATTTCTCTAGTTAACTGCTGGGTTTTTAGAAACACAGGACTGTAGATTTTCGCACTGATGGCAGGAGTTTTATATGTGATAGACAGGAAATAGGAAAAAGTTTCTTGCATCTGAATTAATAGTCTGATTATGTTCTGCTGGAGCCTTCAGAAAATAATCTTGAATGAAAAACCTAGAAAGAAAACTAGGGGAAAACACCACATCGGCTACTCCTTTGTAGCATTTTTCGGTATTTACCTAACATTAGTCATTGCTTTGGAAGTTTGTTAGAATTTTCATACTTTGCCACAAAATTAATATACCATAATCTTGTGCCACCAGGGGTGTTTCATTTTTTTTCCTAAATGTCTGAATCCTATTAAAAGTCAATAAGATTTCTCAAAGTATACAGACCCCTTGAAAAATTCCTGTCTGTAAACTTCAGACTTAGCAGTAAAAGGAAGCAGTTTCTCCTGTAATGACCCCTATCCAAGGCCACAGCGAAGGGAAATCGGTGCATGCGTCAGGTGTCGGTGTGCTTGTGCCACGTTGCTGCCCGAGCTGAGCTTGGCCTGCAGTCCTACCCTGCTGTCTCCAGGACAAATCTTGTAAACAACCCCTAGTAAAGCAGCACAGATACAACAGCAGTTCTGTTATTCGCAACAAACAGCCTGATAAAGTCGGCTGGCGTGCTGGTAGCACCGCATGGCCTTGCCACTCCGCTTTGCAGCGGTTGGTGTGAGGGGACCTGCCGCACACACAAGGGTGCGAGGCACCTCGCTGCCCGTGCTGGGTGCCAGCAAGGGCCCGTTTTGGAGGGACCGAGGGCTGCGTGTATTCTCAAGGCGTGTTGCTCGTGGGGTGTCTGCATCTCTGTCAGTCCAGGTGGATTTTCCACACCTACCGCTGAAACTTGTATCAAGCACATGGTTGTATTTAATTATTTTATTTGTTGCTCTGTGTTTCTTAAATCTGAGTTTGGGGTTTTTTTACTAAAATCTGGGTTGCTTCTTATGGTGTGGCTGCTAGCGTTAGAAATTTAAATTAAGTTTCTTAATTCTGCGCTTGGTATTCCTATTTAGTTATATTTAAGCAGGCTGTTGGCTACATAGGTATTGGCCAATAATCATCTTTTTTTTTCTTCTGAATGAGTTACCCGTATGTGGCTTTGGCAGGATGGGTAACTAGGCACTCCATCACTGAACCATCCCTCAGGAATGTGCCTGTACACTCCTGCCTCACCTGTATACCTCTGTGGTTCTAATGCTTTGTATCTTCCACTCCCATTTTCCATTTGTCATCCCTTGAAAGTATTGACTCCTCCCCAGTTTTCTTTTCTTGTGGCTTAACGGCTTTCAAGTGTGTTAGCAATGGACTTTTGCCTTTTCCTAAATGGAAAATCCCTATGAACAGTAGCCAAACAAATTCTTAGAATTTATGTAAGAACAGGGCAGATGTACAATGTTCCTTGCCCAGAATATTGTCCCAGACTTCAAGGGTCTCTCGGACAAGAGACACTGTCTTTGGATTTAATGGTCCTTTGTATATTTCTTCCCCGTTAATTTGCCAGTTGCTCCCTAAGAGCATGTGGACTTTTAGTGCTAATAACATCCTGTGGCAGGGAGCCCCAGGATCCTACCTATTGTGTGAAATATTACCTCCTTTTGCTTATTTTGGCTGCTAATAGATCCGCACTTGCATTGATCCGCACTTGCATTGGAAGAGACAATGATCGCTGACTGGTTTTTTCAGGATGCCTGTGATTTCATTGTTGTCTTGTCATATCCCTTATCAGTCATCTTTTTACCAAGCTGAAGAGTCATAGCTTACTTGTTTGTTCCCTGTATGGATGCTGCTCCAGACCTTCCACCATCTTTTTCAAACATTACTGAAATTTTCTGGGTTTATGTGCTTTTCTAGGTGGGGGAACCAGAACTGCACATGATGCTTAGGATGTGATGTTTGTGCAAGTCTGCTTTGTCCTCCAGTTGTCTGGTTGGCTTTTTAAATGCTACTAAATATCAAGTTTGTGTTTCAGTGGAATTAAAATGATAGAGTGGTTTGGGTTGGAAGGGACCTTTAAAGATCATGTAGTTCCAATCTTCTATCATAATCTCATGATCACGTTCTGAGCAACAGTTAAGAACCTGTTGTTCTACATATGATGTTAGCATTATTTTTCCCCACATAAATCGCTTTTATCTGTATTGAATTTCATTTGCTGTTCTGTCACCCAGTTGCTCAGTCTTGTAAGGTCCTTCTGCAGTTCTTTGTAGCTGGACCTAAACAGATAGCTGCTGATTGCGTTGTGTCCCAGCCAGAATAGTTTTCTGGAAGTCTGCAGGTCCTTGGCAGCTCTGAAGGGATCCTGAGCTATTTGTTTCATTACAGCAAGATCATAGGAGCAGAATTTCACATCAAAATGCTGATGAGCAGGATGACTAAGCACCAAAGAGTCTAGTGTTTTCTTTCTGATATTTAAAAAATTAAATATCTGTCCACACAACCTCACAGAATGCTTTTCATCTGGAAGATATCAGCTTATTGGAGGGGAAAAGAAGTGTCCTTAGGAACATAGCGGTCATACTTGCAGCAGCCTCCCCTGAATCTTTTCCAGGGCTCCTCAACCTAGAAGTCTATCTGTGAGGCTCTTGAGAACCACACCCTAAACTCCCATTTCCTATGGCTTCTCAGCCTTCAAATTCACCAGCTAACTTGTTGTGCAACAAGGTGGTACCCTGAACACTGTATTACCAGGATTTCTGAGCCTTGAAGGTCTGAATGTCTCTCTGGCCAGCTGTCTGCCCATATCTTCAGCTGACGCTCTAGAGCAGTGAAGGAGGAGTTGGGGAAACAGGGAAACAGCCTGAAATACTAAAAATGTTGGTCTGAGATGTCCCAAGTGATTTTTAAAAGCCATTTTACCCTGTAGGAAACTTTGCTTTTTCAACTCTTCGTTCTCCATCATCTGAACTTTTACAAATGCAAAATCTCCTGGGGAATGAAATTCCAGGTCCTGCACAGTAGCAAACAGCATCATGAACTGAACCTAACGCTGTTATAACATGATGGCATCTCCCAATAAGAAATGCAGATGTAATGAGAACCAGCATAATTAAAATGTTCTGAAATTTTTTTGAAACCCAGTTGCTAATGTATCAGTATTTGGTTAGTTTCCTCACCTAAAGAAAAAGGCTGAAGTAATGGAGAGAAGGGAGGGCAAAACAGAAACTGTAAAGTAACACTCATGGTGCTCGATGCAGACATGTAGGACATAAAGCCAGGTGGTGGGTATCTTAACCACCTTAAATGATTCAAGGTGAGCTAGCTGAAGGATGGTTCTCAGCAGCTATTTCTGAAATGTTACAGGAATTGTACATAAAATTAGGTGGCCTTGTAGGTTCCGCGTACTGACCATGGAGAGGTGAGCCAGTCAGAGCTTGCAGAGAAGACATGCTACAGACAGCAGCTAAGGACAGCACATTAGGAAGCAGTCAGTCACAGAGGTTTTTTTATTATAAAACTACAGAAACACAGAAGGATTTAGGTTGGAAGTGGCCTCTGGAGGTCACCTAGTGCAAGCTCCTTCAAGACTGGGCCAGTTTGCTGGCTTTTGAACAAGGGCTAACTTCAAGATTGGGCCACTTTGCTCTGAGCTTTGTCCAGATTAGCCTTGAAAATCTTTAAGGATGGCACTTGCACCACCTCTCTGGTCAAGTTCTGCTAATCCTTAACCATTGTTGTGGGGAAGAAGTTCTTCTGTATGTCCAGCTGGAGTTTCCCCTGCTGCAGCTTCTGCCTGTTGCACCTTGTTTTATCACTGTGCGCACTTGTCAAGTTTGGCTCCATCATCTCTGCAGCTACCTGGCAGAGCTGAAACCCCTGTAACAGTCTTTTCTCTAGGCTGCACAAACCCAGCGCGCTCTTTTCCGTGTCATTTGTTGTACACTGTAGCCTCCTAACCATCTTGGTGGGCCTTCACTATGGGTCTCTCCGGCCCATCAGCAGATTTAGCGGGGGCCCTGTGCCGGACACGTGACTGCAGATGGACCTTCACAAGCAACAAGTAGAGGGGAACAATGATCACTACCCTCAAACCCCTGGCTACTTCATGACTGTTTTATATTTCAAGAAGTTAATGCTGCTGCATTTATTCTGGAATATTCTTGGTGGGTTTCCGTGCCTTGTAACTTCATTTTCATATTTTAATTTTTCAAATTGCTTTTCTCTTGCTGACAGAAAAAAATCTGTGCAGCTGTGCAAAATGTGCTGATTCACTGAACAACAAGAAGTTACAACTGGCTTTGTGCAAATTTCTCTTGGATTCAAGAAGAAAATGAAATGCAGAGATTTTTCAGTAATCGTTGCTTAAGGGCTTTTTAAGTAGTGACACACTCATAAATTATTTTGAATGACAATTTTAAAAAATATTTAATTTGTGGTTAGTCTGTAATGCAAAGATACATACCTTCTTCTCTGACTCAAAATATGTACCTCCTAATGCCGAAAAGGACTGGTCCTCATGGGAGTGCCTCGTGATCTCCACTCAGTGAAACAATGCATTGGTCTAGAAATATGGGCTATGGAGGCAGAAAACATGTTTCTCAGCACCGCCTGCAGTACGGAATGGAGCCACAGGGCATGACTACATTGTCGTAAAAAAAAGTAACAGCCAGTAGCTCCCGGCTTCGTCCGCTGCCTACACACATATGTGCTGCAGGCAGAGTGTTCCGGTGCTTTCAGTCTTGTGGTCTGGGTTGGTGTATAATGGATCTGCTCTTGGGGACAGTCTCAAAGTGCTGGTGACACAGCACCACAGACTGCTGCTCGTCCCCTTATCTGAGGTCCTGTCGGGATTTCTCCGCCTCCGTTTGAAATCCTTTTAAACCTGCGGGTTAGGATTTTAGACAGCGGAGTTTCTGATCCTGAGGGGGGTTGAATCTAACAAACTTCTCTCTCCTAGCAAAAAAAAAAAAAAAAAAAAAAAAAAAAAAAAAAAAAAAAAAAAATTAACTGAAAGGATAACTGTGACAGAAGGACAGATGGAAGATAATGTGTTTTCTTAGGCTTGGTCTGTTGCAAAGACACCTCCAGATAGCCTGGGTGGCCAGAGTACGGACACCATTTGGTGTATGGCCCTCACAGTGCCAACGAGTCTCTGTTGTCAGCAGGTTACCTATCACACTGGTGAAAAACCTCTCCAGGCTGCAGAGAAAGAGGATAGCCTACTTCTTTGAGCTTTCACCTTTTCCTGCAGAAAACGGGTGGAGCTGGATGTTAGTGGCCCATAATCAGATATCCACCTTTTCTGAAGAAACCTCCCTCTGTCTTCTGCAATGTAATTTCTTAGTGCCTATGGGATCTTCAGCGTGAATCCACAGAAACAATGAGTTGACACCTTCTCCTGAGTGGCTGTTGACAAGGACAAGAAGAAAACAACCCTCTGCTTTCCAGTATGGTTCAACACTGCTACTTCTCTTGTGCAGCTTTAATTGCTCCTATGGACTTTTTAATACCACCTTGAGTTTTGCAGTCTCAGTCAGTCTGTTCTCCGTTTTTAAGCCTGTCATTTGGATAGGCACAGGCCTTGTGTTGTTTATAGTGAACTTATTTTTTATATAAGTTTCTATAGCCTATCATTTCCTAGCTTTGAATCTGAGGGAGTTTTTAGAAGTGTAAAGGGACAGGTGCACTCGGCTGCTCTGAAGTGGTCTACACCTTAGAACTATGTGTTCTTTTACACCTTAGTAATATATTTTCATGGGAAGTGAGGGGGGGGGTTAAATTGATTGCTGAAAAATCAGCTTAGGTTATCTGGATTTCTATTTTATTGTTATGGTAAAAATCATTTAGAGCTTGTGAAAGGTGCCAGACTGACAGCCTTGAAGTTAAGCTGATTTTTCCATTGTTTCCCAGCTCCTCTCTTTCAGCCTTTCAAAGACATCTGCTCTTTTCTAATCTCCTGTAACTCAGTTTTCAGATGACTGCTAAGGCTTCTGAGACAGTGAGAGCTGCTTCTCTAGGTATTCTTAGATGATGCTTATCAGGCTTGTCTAATTTATTTCATTAGGTCTAACTTATTTCATTACTCTCTCACTTGTTCTTTCTCTGGTGCCTGAGACCTTTTCATCGATACTATGGGCATGAACAGCCTAATCTTTTTAAAGGGCTAGTTCATCTTTTTAGATACATTAATTACTGTTTAGAGAGGACAGATTCAAAAGAAGTAATAGGCAATCCAGCTTGAAATCATCTACTGATTCTTTTCCCTTGAATTTATCAGTGTTTTCTTTAGGCCATTCAACAAGGTAAGAACAAACCACAGAGAATGATTTCTTGTTATTCTCTAATTCTTTTGCTAGATTGAATCTCATTGTGCTCATACTTCTTCGTTACATGCATGTGTTCTCTTACCTTCACTTTAGCAAACAGAAAAAGTTTCCACTCTTTTTATGAGTCCTTTTTCTGCTTAAAAGGCCACCAGTGAAAGACCACCAACGTGGTTAGGAGGCTGGAGCACGTGCCTTTTGAGGACAGGCTGGGAGCAACGGCTTTGTTCAGCCTGGAGAAGAAATGGTAGGCGAGATCTAATTGCTGTCTTCCAGTAAATGACAGGTGGCTATAGAAAAGACAAAGCTACTTCTCAGGGCAAAGTGACGGGACTCACCGCAAAGGCTACAAGATGCAGCAAGGGAGACTTCAGCTGGACATGAGGAAAATACTATTCCCTGCAAGAGGAGC
The DNA here is from genome assembly GCF_017639655.2 of Falco naumanni. Classification (NCBI taxonomy): domain Eukaryota; kingdom Metazoa; phylum Chordata; class Aves; order Falconiformes; family Falconidae; genus Falco; species Falco naumanni. Next base: position 40,176,664 of record NC_054056.1, read on the forward strand.
ACTGCGGCAGGTTGCCCAGAGAGGTGGTGGGTCTCCATTCTTGGAGATCTTCAGAACTTGGCTGAGTGAAGCCCTGAGTAAGCTGACCTAGCCAGGAAGCAAGCCCTGCTTTGAGCAGGGGGTTGGAACAGCTTAACCTCCAGCGCCAACTCAAGCCTTAGTCCTTTTCTGATTCTAGGATGGCTCTCCAGGTGAATGCCTTCAGTGATGTATGGGCACTCACAGCCCTCTGAGGCTCCTCTGCTCAATACACCCTGCTTCAGCCACCCTCTGGCTGTTCAGACATCAAAGTATTGCATCTAGCAATTAGGGAAGCACGTGCACATGTTTAACGCAGGTTAAACCAGAGTGCAATGGTTTAATGACGCAGTCGCTGGATCCCCTACTGACTATGTACAGTGGTACAGTATTGCAAGTGCTTTTCATTTACTGTAATTCAAGTTAATTCAGTGGAACCTGCCAAAATGCAGTAGCAATAACTTTATTGTTAACTCAACTACATCATAAATCAGAGGATAAAAGAGGACTGATTTGAAACTGTTGATGAAATGGTTAATGTTAGATTGCTATGGTAGAGACGAGCCTCCACCTTGTTTTTTTTGTACCACCACGCCGTACCATTGCTTCGGTAACACTACAGAAGGTACAAGGCTGGTGAATTGGGTCCTGTGTCTCACGATGTTGCATTCCTAGCTGAAGGAAGCTGCGGCACTGCAGTAATGCAAGGCATCTACAGATCTGAATTGTTCCTGTTTTTGTTAAGTCATATGTTCAGCTGTAAATGTTACATTGTCTCTGGAGGCAGAGGATGAGTTATACATAATGACTATGAATTTCAGATAGAAAGGGCAGATCTGAGCAATTTTAGAACATCTTCATCTCCTGCAAGAAAAACTGAAATGAGGGCAGGATTATCTGGTTATTAGGCAGCATAGGAAAGCCCGTGCTCCCTTCGACTTTGGCCAAGAGATGGCCACCCACCCTAACAAGCACCACAGCAGTACTGTGCCCCAGCCTGAGCTTTGACCAGAGGGGATGTTAGACTTTGCCAGCTGGCATGCAGTAAAATCAGGAGGCGCAGGAGATACAGCTTCTCAGTCATTTCAGAAAGGAAGTGTCGATATGAAAGGAACGACAGCCTGTGAGTCACTCACTGATCCTGATGGGACTGACTACAGTATGTTTCAAGGAGGTTGGGAAGTTCCTGTCTAGGCAGGAAATAATGGTGGAAAGTGTTGATAGCAAGCAAGTTGTTTGCTCTAGATGGCTCATGAGACCATCTCTAAAACAAATGGCCTGTAGAGAGAAGTCATACATGAGTGGGCTGATGGGCCTCCAGTCAGTCCCATGTGATGTCAACCAGTCCCGTGGAGATGTTTCTGATGCTCTAGAACATATTAAAGGCTGTTGAAGATGACATTAAGGCAACTGAATCTTACTTCCCTGTGGGTGGGAGTTCAGTGTTTGGCTAATATCAGAAGCAATTCAGTTAATCTTGGGTTTTTTTCTGGAAAAAAAAGGGTGTTTGGTGGGTTTTTTTATAGCAAAGCCTTTTCAAGCAGCACTGGTATACCTTGCACTGGAAAAATGTGAGCTAGAGAAAGCGCATCAAATAACAAAAGAAGTGATCACAACTGACAATTTATTTGCTTCCTATGGATAATCCAGTTGTCCTTCTTTTCACATTCAAATGTTATTTGAATCCACATCCAGTGTTCAGGAAAACTCACATGATACCTCACTCAAATCCCTCAAATAAGAACTAACTCTCTAATATTTCATGTGACAAGTTGCAACAGGTCATGGAAGTGGCATGCTTAAAAACTTAAGGTTTTTCAGGGTTAAAATAACATGAAATCTCTGACCATGCTATTAAAGAGACTGTGCTGTTCTCGCTGAGAAGAAATAGGAAGGCTAATGTAATACTAATGGTGAAAAATATATTTTTTTCTGAGGAGTCTGAGGGCAGAACATTAACATTTTGTACTCCAGTCTGTCTTGGTACAGTGCTCCCAGTAACAGGGTAATGCTGTTGACCTCTGTGAACTACATTAAAGGGAGAGCCGAACTCAGCCCAATTCTTTCCTGAAGTTCATAGAAAAACATTTTAAATCGGATTTAATCTGAAAAGGTAAACATCATGAAACTGGGTATTTTCCTGATACATTCTTTGTAGTGTGTCAGCCATCTACAAAAAGCTGACATAACTTTCCGTCTCTAGATTTCTTTCCAGGCAAACGAGGCTGTGTTTCAAATCAACTCTGTCCACTGAACCAAGACCACAGGTCCACAGAAACAGTCTTAACAAGCTGGGTTTGGAAGGGAGGTTGCGCAGTGTGGCCCCTGCACCTCAGAGGGCCAGCTTCCACACGGGAGCTGGCTGCTCGGGGTCCAGGTGGGTCTTGGGAATGTCCTGGGGAAGAGAGTCCACCGCCTCCCTGGGCAGCTGCTCCAGGGTTTACCCACTCCTGCAGGGAAGGCATTCAGCAAAGCGCAGCTTAACAAAAATCAGCTAGCTCTTTACACAGCTGTACTGAAATACAGTATTTTCCTGAAGTACAGTATATGTGTTTAACACATGCACACACACACACACACAAAAAAAAAGACAGTACATGGACAAACAGAGAGGTCTCGTAGGAAATGAGTGATTACCAACAAATTACCGTTGATTTACAGACAGAATGTACAGAGATGTATATGGATGATACCTTTTGTCAGGCTGACTGCTAAAACTGCCAGTGGAGGAGTCTTACTGTGCAAAAATGAGCAGCAGATGCTGATCCTAAAAAGAAGATAGAAAGCCTCAAACAACTGGTAAGCACGACACGAATTTATGGCTGGTAGCACCAAGCAAAGCTGTCAACTGTTGTTTCCAAACAAGGTCTGGGGCAGGAGTCTAACAAATATGTTACAATTACAGGAAACCCACTGTATTTGCCTCCAGACCCCTGACGCAGCTTGAAGGTCACAGATAGAAAGGCTGGCCCTAGCTCTCGAGCTGCTCACCCCTCACATTTAGAAGATGCGTGCCACCAGCCACAAATCACTCTTACATATGGCGCACGTAAGAGATGGCCCAGAAACAACCTGTCAAAAGAAGCTGAAGCATATGCAGCGCGTGATAACAGCTCTGCAAGTTATTATGTAAATGTTCCTCAGAGGGGGGGTGACCTTGTTCAACAAACTGTTCAAGAGCACTGTCTCCTCGTCCCCCTGGAGGATGGGACTGGATGAGCCCGGGATGCTGAAAACCCGCTTGAGTGGAGCAGTGTGCACGAGCAAGGCTTCCTCAGAGGTGGGCAAGCAGAACTATTGCAAACACCGAGTGGAAGCCGCTCCCTCCGAGGGGTGCCCCGGCAGTGCTCTCCTGGCACAGGGGCAACGCTTGTCTGGCCTTGCTGTGAATAGGCTCTTAAGTGGTGTGCCTGCTGCTCCGCACGCGGATGTGTCCGTTCACAAACGGCTCTGGGCTTCCTCGCAGGGAAGCGAAATGAGCTGTGAGTCCCCTGGGCAGGCTGCAAGGGAGAGGAAGCTTCAGGGAGAAGTGATGAACTGGATGGCCAAGGGATAAGCGCTAGGAGAAACTTGGGAGGCGGGGAGAGATTGCTGGGAGGAACAGGAGCACTGCAACATTTGGACTAACAGCAAATGGAGAAATTGTGGCTGGCTGTGGATCAGAGGAATATTAGAAGGATTTTGAAGGTCAGATATCCAATATTAAAAGGAAAAGATGCACCTGGGGCATCATGTGTATGCATAGCACTAAAGCTGGCTTTCCAGGAGCGAACAACACATTTAAGCACCGATGCACTTACTGGATCCAGCTCCTGAGGGAGATGTGTCCATGCAAGCGCTGATCTCCTGAGTGCTTAAAGGGAGCAATTAAGGGCATTGCTAGCAAGCTGCATCGTTTCTTAATGGCAACTGCCTCTGCAGGCGGTGTTGAACACATGCCAGTTCTGGGCTTGGGAGTGATGATGAAGTCTTGTAAGGACGGGAAGTACCAGAACAAACTGGTGAACAAAAAAGAGTAGCTTCTTCCAATCGGCCCGGTCAGGGTGTGTTCAAGAGCTTGGAAAGGACAAAAGCCTGACACCAAAGAGCTGCAAATGGAATCATAAATATGAATGCATCCTTTTTATTTAATGTTTTTATTAAACAGATGTACAAAAAATAGATTTATGGATTTAAATTTGTGTTAAATCCTTATGTTTCATTTATACTTCAAATCTATTATTTTAAAATTTAACTTATTTATAAACTGCATTATATATGAATTATATTACATACGCTATATATTCTGTATGTATACTGTTATAGATTTATATGACTCAGCATATAACAGATGTATGTGTTAATATTCATAGGTTATGTACTATTAAATTATATATTATAATAGCATCTATTATTTAATATTATTGTATTTCATTTATTATATAATGTAAACAGGTTTTCTATATATATTTACATATATTACATCATAAATTATATAAATATGTATTACATAATTATCAAATAATATATATAACACATTTAAAAATTAATTTCTCACTGAGACCTGATTTCGTGCTAGAGGGTTAAAGGCTAAGTGTCTGTTTTGTTCTGGGTTTTTTTCAGATTAAAGAAAAAGCTTTCTGGGTGATCCAGAGCCAGTAAACCTTGTGCCTGCAGCTGGCAAATAGGTTTAATTGATCATTTGAATTAACCCCCCCAAAAATTAAAAAAGAACAGATAAAGGACAACATAATGTAATTAATCATTCAAAAACCTTTGAGGAAGTCTTTTCTTAGCATCTATAAAAATGCAGAATCTTCTTATGGCTACAAATCTGGCCATGACACAGGAAACAGAGTAGGACTAAGAAATCTATTTTCAGGATGGCAAAAGATTAGAAACATCAAAATATTTAAAAACTTTAAGCTTCATGAGTGGATCTGCATAACATATTACATACTTGAAAATCTGGAAAAATGATGTGAGCAGTAAATTAGCAAAATCTGTGGAGTCGACATGGCTATTTGTTTTAGTTAAAACCTGAGAATATTACAAGGCAAGTCAAATGAAGAAGAACCCAATGAAAGACAAGTAACTGGAGGACACTGTGACAAACAGCTCTCCATAGTGGATACAAAGGAAAGAGCACTGGAGGGAAAAGATAGAACTCTTCACTTTTTTGAATTTTAGATGGAGAGTACCAACATGGTGGTGAGATCTGGGCACCACTGTACGCAGCTCAGGGGAGACCTCTGTCTGGTGGGTGATTCCAGGTGGATAAAGCACTGAGATGCCATGTTGAGACAAAAACTGGGAACATGTAACAATTATTTTCTCTTTTTGAACTGGTTTTATTTTCTTCTCCCAAATGCATGCTCCTCTTAGAGGTGCTCATGAAAGAAGACAACAGCCAGCAGCCATGATACTAGTTAGGAGGAAAAGGTGAATATCCCAGAGGGTGGCTAAGCACTGGAAGAGGCTGCCCAAAGAGGTGGTGGAATGTCCACCTTTTGAGATATCTGGGACTTGCATGGACAATGCCCTAAGCAACCTGATCTAACCTTGAAGCTGGCCTTTTTGGAGCAAAGGGTTGAACAAGGTCATCTCCATTCCAGCGTGAATCATTCTGATCCCCAGGACAAGTCTGATGCTCCCCTCTGAGCCATCAGAATACAGAATTAGATGACTGTCTCATCCAGCTGGACAATTTATTTGTACTGATCTCGACATTTCTATATTATGTCAGAAATACAAACCAGATGCCTGTTTCAAATCTTGCCTAACACAACGTAAACCAGTTGTTTTTATTGCACTTCATGATCACAGAATGGAATTTGCAAGTAATTTTGAAAGATTTTGAGATATAATATATAAATATCATCAGGCATTGTTTAGGAAAAGCCTGTATGTTTGTATAGCATATTCAGAGTCTTCAAATGCCCTAGCAATAAAGTTGCCAACTAGCCAAAGCTGCCCCACACATAACAATACGAAAACTAAGATTCCTCTTTAATCAGCTTTGAGCATGCTGAAGTTTCCAATGGGATCAGGTGCAGTAATAGACAAAATCAGAACTCACTGCAAACTGTAAAGATTCGGTGGATGAAAAGCTGGACAGGAGCCAGCAATGTGTATTTGCAGCCCAGAAAACCAACCGTATCCTGGGCTGCCTCAAAAGAACCGTCACCAGCAGGACGAGGGAGGTGATTCAACCCCTCTGCTCTTCTGAGATCCCACCTGGAGTACTGTGTTCAGCTCTGAGGTCCTCAGAACAGAAAGGACTTGGACCTGTTGGAGTGGGTCCACAGAAGGGCCACAAAAGTCATCAGAGGGATGGAGCACCTCTCCTATGAAGACAGGCTGAGAGAGTTGGGGTTTGTCAGCCTGGAGAAGAGAAGGCTCTGGGGACACCTTACACCTTTAAGCCTTTCAGTACTTAAAGGGGGCTTAAAGAAAGATGGGGACAGACTTTTTAGAAGCACCTGTAGCAACAGGACAAGGGGTAATGGTTTTAAAGTAAAAAAGGGTAGATTCAGACTAGATATTAGAAAGAATTTTTTTACAATGAGAGTGGTGAAACACCAGCACAGGTTTCTCAGGGAGGTGGCAAATGCCCCTGGGAACATTCAAGGTCAGGTTGGATGGGGCTCTGAGCTCATTGCAGGGGAGCTTGGAGTAGATGACCTTTAAGGGTCCCTTCCAACCCAAGCCATTCTATGATTACCATCCCTTTCAGTTGCTCCCTGAGGGTATGAACAGCTCTGAGGCAGTGCAAGTGCCTTCTGGCATCCTTCAATCCAACACCCCCAGTGCTGTGGCATTCAGAGCAATCTGGAGAAGCCATCACGTCATCCAAATGATATACAGGGCCCATTGAAGTCCACAATTAAAGCTCACTGATTTCCACAAGGCCACTTTCCACTTTCTGAAATAGTTGGGTCCCTTTACACTACGTAAAAGGTTATTTTTGAGCAAAAGGCATGCCTCTGACTAGTGCTGATAAAATGGACTATTTTTTTGTTGTTTTTTAAAAATTACTTCCCTGAAAATGGATTATAAGGTGAATCTTTCTTTTAAGTAATTTCTCAAGTTCAATCCAAAGTGTTACATTGCTCAGGAAGGAAAAGACCGATGGAAGAGAGGGTGAAGTATTTCCTATGAGCTGAGATTTAAATGGACTTTTGCCTTGCTGATAGAAAGTGGCAAACAGAGTACAGGAGTGACATGAAGGTGGCTGTCTGTCTCAGCTGAGTTCATTTTCTCACCAGCTGATCTTCAGACTTTGCTCCCTTTGGCTAGATTGGTAACACCTTTGCTAGTTGCTTGGTGTTAACTTTGTTTTCCTTTCCTTTCCTCCCACCCTGCCCTACTCTCCTCCCTCCATTTCCACCCCACCACAAGGAATTTGGTAGGCTTATCTGTTAGGCAGCAGCAGATGATTCTGTTGGAGAAAGCAAGGAAAAAGACACGAAGAAAAAATAAATCTTTTTGATATGTGGCCCCATAGACAAAGAGATCTCTCTGGTCAAGGAGCTGTGAAATAAAAAGCAGTCTGCTATCACTTATTTCATCCTGAGGTCAAGAAGGTAAGACAACTTTGTATTTTCTTACAAGTGGGTGTATTTCATCAAAAATAACTAAATGCTTCTCTGCTAGATTGAAAGAATTTAATTTAATTGAAGTAATGCCTACAAAAGATTACATTTTTACTAGCTGCTTGAATCAAGGAGGATAATCTCTTACATTACTGATGTTGACTAACTGCCAGTGTTGTCATCCGCTGAGCAATGGTAGTCCTGGCTTGGCTGAGTCTATCAGGGAACCGCAGGCAGGACAGGTCTGTGGGAGCTGGAAGCAGGGCATAGGGGTAGGGGATTCTGTTTGAAAGGCTGTTTGTCCTTAGTGTAAATCTAGCTTCTGTAAGAATGACGCTCCTAAGATCCTTTGAAGATATTTTTCAATTGGAAACAGGGAGGTCCTCTGAGCCTTTTACTCTTTTTTTTTTTTTTTTTTTTTTTTTTTTTTTTTTTTTTTTTTTTTTCTGTTACATAGAGAAAAATCTGGCCAAACATTTAAAAAAACCTTTGGTGCTTTGCCCTGTTCAGTTGAAACTGGATGTGCCAGCTGTTTAACTTCATAAGCTAATGAGTATACTTCAGCTTTCATCATTTGTTTTATAGCGTCAGTATTAGAGGACAAGGGGATGTAGGCATTGGGAAATAGAATGCTGCTTCAACTTCTCCATTACATTAGAGCTATTGTTACATGTCATGTGACAAAAATCTCAGATCACTTGAAAAAGTGTCCTGAAGAGAGAATTTATTTCTTGAAATTAGTTTCAGAGACAGAGATGGCATGACCATGTGATAAACCAGGGCTGTATACACTTGGATTCATACATCAGCTGTAACAGGAGGTAGCTGTCACTATTGCCCTGACCCCGCAGATGATAACTTTAAACCACACAAAGGCAGCAACAATGTTTATTTGTGCTTATTAAGCTAAGCACATCAATTTACTTGTTACACTGGCAACTTCCCACTTTCTTTGCAGCTGGTATTGCACAAAACCTACCTAAAAATGTATCAAATCAGATAAAGCCCGGCAAAGGAGACGGGAGTCCTGCGAGTTACAGATGCCTGCTGGCTGGGGATGGAGGGATCACACAAATATTTGTGAGGGCTTTCCCTCCTACTAGCACTTAACACCTTTTCATTTAAAAAGAGGCCACGCTGCCCCATGGTGGTGTCAGTGACCAGGCCTCTTGGATATGATCCACATGTGCCCCAAATCTTTTGGGAAAACACTGGGAAGGTGGAAAGGTGTGTTTAACTGAACGGCTGCTCCAGGCATGTGAAGTAATGTAGGAGGAAGAGGTATGAAGGAGAATTTTCTGGTAGTCTTTCCAATTTCTAGGTACCCTCTGATGTCTCATCTTTCCCAGTCTGGCTTTCTTTACCAACAGGAATTTAGGTTTTTCTCTGTCAAAAGTAGATTACAAGAGAAATCAACACCATAAACTGAAGCTTCTCCTTCAGGAGGCTGCAATAACTTCTGCTTATTTTCTTTCCAAAAACCTCTTAAGTTCTTCCAGGAGCATGCTGACCGTAAATTATTGTAGGTAACCATGTATACTGGTGGGGACTGTTCCTGACTCTTCCTTTGCCACGTTCTCCATGGTGGATCCTCACCACTCATAAGGAGTTCTTTTCCCACGGGTGCTACGAGCAGTGCCCAGCTGCCTCCTCCTGTCATCTGTCAGTGAAAATCTTGTCAAGAAATACATTCTCTCTTCAGGTTATTTCTAATGGGCAGGAACATTTGAATTTATTACTGCCAGTACAGAAAGAAGAGCATAAATGGCCCAGAGATAAAGTTGTCATGTGTAAGCCAAGTGCCGTAGAAGATGTATATGTAGTTACAGTCCTGGTTTGAAAGCCTTATGGGTGTTACGGTGGAAAGAATACCAGAAGAGTCTGTTTCAGCTTTAGTCTTGATTTGGGTCCAAGCTTCCCGCTCGTATATACACACAGACACATATGTGTGTATGTGTATATATACATATATATGTAAATATAAATATATATATACAAAATTAAAAATACATCAAGAATAACTGAGTGCCTGTAGGGTAACTGTCCAGAAGGTCAGACCAAGAGTCAGATTTTTTCCTACTTGATGGAAAGGTGACAGGCAACTCAACATAGATACACCTTGTTTGCAAGAGACCCTGTAAAGGCTGGGCACCACTTGGATGCACAGAAAGCAGCAAAACTGTGCTTGCAGTGCTTAACATTCAAGCCCACCGCACTTCCAGTGTTACTCCATTTTGCACCGTGCAGAGGATAAACGAGCTGAATCACAACACTGTTCACTGTTGCAACGTTAACAGCTGTGCTCTAGGGCTAGTCACTTCGAATACATTGGTCCTTTGTTCGAGCCTTTTGTTTTTCCAAGTGCTCTGACTGCTCTTGCGAGGGAGGGGTACTTGAGAACACAACTTTATCTCAGAAACAGGGTCAAAATAAGGGCAATCAGAGAAGCCTTTCCTGTCCAGGAACAGTGATGCAAAGGGTATCGGGGAGCAGGGAAGGAAAGACAGATCCAGGTCCTTACGCTGGCCATCTTTGACTCTACAAGGTGCACAGGGCAAGTATGTGTATCAACCAGATTAGGGTCTACTGTGCATCACAATGGGGACATCAGGCGCAAGCAGATAAACTGCACTGTGGTATAGTCCAGGTGAAAGTCCCTGTCAGAAACGCCACCAAAATCCTTTTTGCCTCGGATGTTAATTTGCAAAATGTTTAGAGAATGCAGGTAAAACCAGGGCAAGACTGAGAACTGGGGCTCTGGCCCTAGGAATTCAAGAATAGCTCACCTTAGCAATCATGAAAGCCTCGCAATGTGAGACAACTTCAACTACAGTAACTTGTTTTCCAGAATGTAGAGAATTTTCCTGCAGAAGATGCCATCTGTAAGCTCCAGGCTTGCTTTACGTGGTTTCCTTCCTGTTGTCTCTACTAAAGGAAGTATTTTTCAGTTTTGCATCACAGAGGAACAGACAACATGAAAAACCTGTTGAAGTTCTTCAGGGAAAACAGAATAAAAAGTTCTCTCAAAACACCTGTTTACTTGGAAAATATTTATACCAGTGGACTGGTAGCTGGTGTACATATGCAAAAATTTTAGTGTGGGTATGTTAATTAATGACACCTTCCACAGGTGTTTGCACAACTTCATGCACCTACATCCATGCAGTTAAGTTAGAGCATAGGGGCTTGGAAGGGGTACTTCACACTAAGCAGGGAGTCCTGATTAGCTGGCCCTTCCTGGAGGTTAGCAGCCCTATGAATCAGGTAGAGCTTCACAAGCATATTTTTGGCCACAAAATTTGTTTTCCTGATACCTCCAAATAGCAAAAATTATAATATAAAAAATATAATAGAATCAAAGAAACACTAAATTTGGAAGAGACCTAAGGAAAGATCTAGTCCAAACTCCTGCTTCAAGCAGGAGTAACATCAAAGCTGGATCAGGTTACTCAGGGCATCATCAAGCTGAGTTTCAAAAATCTCCTGTGATGTAGATGCCATTAATTCTGTGCAACTTAAATAACGCTTGCCTGTTCGCACAGTGAAAAGGTTCTTCCCTCCACCCAGCTGGGGACCTTGCTTGCTGCAACTTGTATCTGCTGTCTCTTGCTTTTTGGCTCTTCATTTTAGAGGAGAGTATGGCTCCATCCCCTCTATAATCCCTTTCTAGGTAGCAGAAGACTGCAATCAGCCCCTTCTCAGCCTTCTCTTTCCAGGCTGAGCAGAACCTGCGCTCTCAGCCTCTTCCCCCACATCACAGGCTCCAGACCCATAACCGTCTTGGTGCCCCTCTGCTGGATTCCCTCCAATTTCTCAAAAAGGGCTGTGTTCTGGGGGGCCAAAACTGGACACAGTACTCCAGATGTCAACTACAAGTGATGAACAGAGGAAAAGAATTGCTTTCCTTTATGAGTTGGCTATGCTTTTGCCAGTGCAGCCCAGTATGTGGCTAGTCTTCATTAAGACAAGGGCACACTGTTGAGCCCTTGTAAATCTGCTGTCCACCCAGGCCTCCAAGTCCTTTCCTGCAGAGCTGCACACTAGCCAGACATCCCCCAGCCCGCACTGATGAACTGGATGCCTCCACTCAAAGTACAGAGTTTAGCAGTGGTCATTGCCAAACTTCGTGAAGTTCCCGTTGGCCCGTTCCTTCAGCTTGTCCAGGTCCCTCTGAATGTGAGCCCTGCCTTCCAGGATATTGATCACTCCTCCCAATTTGGTGGGATCACAATAAATTCTATTAATACACGATAAAATTATACTTATGTAATAATTAAATAAGAACAATCTCATCCAGTATAAGGCATTACCTCTATTTGTACGGTTATCATACGTTCTCAGAACTAAACGATGTTGACATATATGAAGAAATGGTTCGAATTTCTCTTAAGGATGGTCTGCTTTCATTCCCAAGATGCATGCAAATCCATGTCAGCAAGGATTTCATGCTGAATTTGAAGTCTCCGTTTTGTTGAGGAACTTCGGAAGAGGAATCTTAGTAAAAGTCTACAGATCTTGTTAATGCAAATGGCAGGTGGAGAGCTCCTCTAAAAAATTAGATTTGGTCACAAATTTCATTTCAAAGTTACATTGCACTGATTTTGCTAAAAGGACCTGCAACATACTTCAAATATTTCTGTTAGTAAACCACAAATAATTTAAAACACGTGAGGTCACTGATTAAGAAAACACAAGAATAATTGACAGCAAAAGATAATGAAGGCTAAGTGTGGTGGTAAACACCAAGTATAAAATGCAAAGTTTTCAGAGTGTGAGGAGTTATCTCTGAATTTCCATTTGGTGAAACACAACTGCAATGAATATTTATTGCCACCTTATTCAGCAGCATGAACAAAAGGAACTGTTATAAATAAACAACACTATGACAGTTTCACTGCTGTTAGTTTGATGTTCTCAACTGAAGTCAATCAAACTGAAAGACAAAGCAATCAGGGAAAAGACTAAGTCAAACGTCCAAATTACACAGTTTCTATTTTTGTGTTAACTACCATCCTCACTGATTTGTCCAAGGCTTACTAGTGTGGGGAAGCTGTTGGTAAAATTTGACAGGTGTCAGCATGGCGTTTGCATGCTTCTGGCTGAAATGCAGGCTTTAGATACAGATTTACATGATTTGTTTTAATGTTTCCTTAGCATATCAGTAGAACTTTGAAGTGATATAAAGGAGGGCCATATCTATAAAGCAGAGCAACGCACTTTAAAGAGGATGCAATTAAGTAGTCAATAACACAAGGGGTGGAGGAAGAGAGAAGCAAGCTCTGTTTCTGTAACTTTGTGCAATGTCCTACTGGCTGCTCTTGCTGCAGTACCCCACCTCTACCCTGTGATGCACAAATAAAACCACCCCTCCAGTGCAGCTGTGCTGATAATAGCAGGTGACTCACTTTCAACCGATTTGTCCTCAGACCTAGTTTGACAGCCACTTTATTCTTCAGAGTAAGTAAAGCAAAACTTTAAATGTGTCACTAACTTACGCAAAAACTTCCAGGGCATATTTAGTAACCCATCTGCTCTGCAAATCTGAACTCAGGTCAGAGATGTATTGAACCCTTTGACTCAATCCAAGTAATACATGTATTTGCAAGGTATCTGCAAGATTGGTACCTGAACGCACATTGGCCTAGGTAATGTTGCCCCCAGCTTCCCACAGCTGGCACTTTGCAGGGCAGTGCATGCTCTTAGTGCATGTGCGCAGCCCTCTCAGTCTCTCTCGGTTACTTGAATCAGAGCTGCATCTTACCCCCAGGAATGCACCAGAAAGGCTGGAGGAGATACATACCCAGGAGTTTTTCTTCAGCATCTCCACTGGCTGTCATCTTCTGAAATGTGACATCTATAGCAGACTAATATAGGTTGGTGCTTTTCAGGGAGGGGATATGTAACTGCAAAAAATTGCACCAGCACGTTGGCCTGCTTAATTCCATTTGTACAGTTCATAGTACAGTTTGAAAGGAACCTTCTCCACCAGAAGTTACCTACTGCATGGAAGAGATAAACCTTTCACACTGACTCCGTGCAAATGCTTCCCCATGTAATTTCAGCTAACCTTTCTGATGCCTAAGCATGCATCAAATTTGCTCACGTAACACTAAAAAGTAAATCCCCAGTATGTCAGACAAGCTCCACACCCAGGCATTTAGCTGGAAGACAGTTACCCTTTAAAAACTTCATCATCAAGAAGTGTGTTCGTAATCAATCACCTTGCTGGAGTCACGTAAACAAACATGCTGCCTGTAATGCTAGTGTAAAACGAAGACACTACAGCTCCATGTTTGTGCCTGAAAATCTTCAAGAAAAAAAAAAAAAAGTAAAACCTAGTGAAGAAACCCCTGAGATGTAAATTGCAATGCCAATTCTATAGTGTTCCCTCTGCACAGTCAGCCTATCATGATTAGATTTCTCTCTATTGCAAGTTCCTGTGGAATGGAAAGTACGTACACATCAGAGCACGGGCCAACACAGCAATCCCTGCTTGGCAGCTCTAGCTCTGAATGTCTTTCTAATTCTAAAAGTATATATATATTACAGAGTCATGTCATGTGTATTTTTTATACTAGAAAGGCTTTGTCCCAACCCTGCTGTTTGTGCAAGAAGCTCCGCTTTAGGATCTTAGGTACTGCTTTGGACAAGGATAATGGAGTGAATCTTTTTATTTTTTTATATAATATAGTGTCATAGCACCAAACAAACAGACCATACCTATTATCGTTCTTTGGACTCGGGACTGAAGTTTAGGCTGGAATGAAGGGAACATGTTGCCTTTGGGAAAGAAAACAAGGCAAGTTTAAGAGGTCTTTGCTGACTTTTTGATTGTTGAACTTTTGTGACCAACTTATAATGACACAGAAATACATTCCCATATAAATAATTTCTTTGTTCTTTGTGGAGATCTTTCAGTGCTCAGGTATTCAAAGACAGCTTTCGTCCCTTACCGTAAACTTTCCTAGTTCATGCCTGTGTTCAGCCAAGGAGCTTTTTTAGTGTTCATGTCCTCCAAAAGGACATATTCTAAAAAAGCCATGAAGTGACTTCCTAATACAACTTCACACCTCCCCAGATGCTAGTTTCAAATTAATCATCTGTTCTGGAGACAGCAGATGGAAAATAATATCCCTGATAAAATGGGTCTAATGAGAGCTGGAGGACCTGTGCTGACTGCTAATTTTACAAGGAGTCCCGAGGAGATTTTTGACTGGTTAAAGGAGAAATATTGATGTTTACTGTCTGCAAAAATAATCCTCCCACTTGGTTGATATTGAAGAACTTTGACAGATAGGAGACAGATGGGAGACAACTGGCCAATCTATTTTGATTTTGGCCTTCCTCGAGTTCAGGATCTGGGAATGACACTTGGCTTTATTTCTCCATCACAGAAGCGAGGCGACGGCCTGATTTGAGTGCTATGCCACAGCTCCAAATGTTAACATCCTTCCCCGCTGCTAGGAGGAGGACGGAAGAAAGAAGCAGCGCATATCACTTTCCAGGATACCAACAAAAAGGCCACCATCTTATCTTTTCAACTAAAGGTCCCTCAACACAGGCACCAGGAGCAGCTCTGCAATCAGCTCCTTCAGTAGGTCCTACCTAAACGCTGTCCTTCAGCCCTCCTTGTAGCTTTTTCTGGTACTGTCCTGTGCTTTTCTCCCTGGACCCCTTCTTTTCTACCCTTCCACCCTCAGGCCTTTTTTAAACTGTGTTTTAGCTGCCCGGTTCCATGCCCCCTGGACCACACTTCTCCCTCCCTCAGGTCTCGCTCCCTTCCTTCCTCTCACCCACCTTCCCTGTCCCAGTTTTCTCATTTACTTTTTCAGGCCTGTCTGTTGCGGAGAAAGCATAACCTGTCTAGCATACAGCTAGACAAAAGCCATGAACTAATTTCCGCTAAAATAGATCAGCCCCCTTTCTAAATCTCTTAATTAACTATGTTCCCAGCCATCTCCCTTCCTCCCTGGTCAGAAGCATAATGCTTCTGTGCTCCCCGCTGTCCTCGTTTTCCTGCATCTCCCCCAGCACAGGCTGCTACTGTTACAAGCCATCATCTCTTCAATAGGAGCAGTCTTATTTTCGGTACAGCAGGAACTTCATCCTGCCCTAGTTCACGCCGTGCACTTTTCCTTCTTTCTTCCTTGCACAATTTGTTGCTGCAGCTTATCACACACGCTCTGCTCCCTTCCTGCTACAGCTTCAAAGCGCTCCAGGTTTTTTCATGTGCCTCTCCCCCTGCTCCAAGACTCTGAGCGATACAGAGAACCTCCTACAGCCAGAAAGTAACTGTGATTTTTAGTGATGATGTTTGCTGTAACTATTTAAAGCGCACTTAAGAAGACATATAATAAGTAGGTTTGAGGGAAGTGGTAGCAATCCACCCACTACGTTCCTTTTAGCTAACCCTTTAATTAAATATTAAAGATACGGTTCTCAGGAAGACTTAAAATACCCCACTGACAGAAAAAAGAGACAGGTTAAAAAACAGCAGAAAAAGATATAATCCCCCTCCAAAGACTTACCACACCTTCACACAGCTTTCAAAGTCATTTTACTGTGCTGATGAGAGAAGAGCTTTTCCAAAGCCAAATAACAAACCTTATGCTTTCCAGTGCTAGATCCCTCTATATGTTCTCAGGGAGTACCACTAGGGATTGCAAGTTACTTGATACCTAACTAAATGTACTAGTTTCCTCTTTCATAAAGGATAGCAGGAAAAAAAAAAATAAACCTGAGTAAATAAATTACTTGAAATGTTATTCCTCACTCAAAAGACACATTCTGCTGTTGGATGCACAGAATTGATACACTGAGGGAAAAAGTACATACGCACCATTTACAGCATCATCTCCAAGTATAAAGCAGGGTGAGATAGATCACAGCAAGATCTGTGCAGATTTGTGGTACGAAGCATTTCCATTTATAACTGAGATAAGGCACACCAGGTGGGTACCGCAAACGGTTGGAGGAGAAAGAGAAGAGGCAGCTGATGGAGATGAGAAGTGTAAGAAACCAGTTATGTCCACAAAACTGAGTGGCTCTGACCCGCATAACCATTTTAGGGAGAAAAACAATCAAAGCCTCCACTATCTAGCTGACAAGCTGCTACACTGGCAAAGCATCTACAGATAAACTGAGTGATGTTTTTGCATCAGTACTGCAAAAGGATCTGCTGCTGCTTTGCTTGTGTTTGAACTCCATTGTCCTTCGGTACTCTTTTGTTTTTCTCTGCTGTGTGTAGTTTTAAATCAAACTCCAAACCCCCAAACTCTCTGTATAGTTTCCACTGTTGCTATAATACAAACAGAAACTGGTCAACCACTTTAATTTGGTCTTGTGTTAAGCCATATAATGGAAAGTGTTTTCAAACACAGTTTCCCCCCTCCAAATCAGTCTTACAATCAATACCGTCCTGCTTTCAATTAAAATATCACCACAACAGATATATCTACAAGGCGCCTAGAATTTCACAATAGAAAACCTATTACTTTGAATACAGAAGTTGGCCAAAATGATTGAATTCCTGAGGCAACAGAAACGATACTGGTGATTTTATTCGGCATGTGTCCAATACGATTTTCCATTCGGAAATCCACATTCTTTAATGCTTTTCTTATACCATTCTAAACATTACCTTCAGCTTTTATGGAGTCCCTTGGAAAGTTTTTTTTCAATTTGTTTACCAGAAAACGTAAATCTTAATGATTAAATAATAGGACATTTATATACATCAGTGGACTTCTCAGATACTGGGCTCTAAGTACATACAATGTCTATTGAGTGAAAATAAAAAAGAAAATTCCAGTCATGCAAATCATCTTACAAACCATGTTCCATTTGACTTGAAAACTTTTACTCTGTTACTGGCATATCATTTTAAAATTAAGCAGATCATCTTAAGGTTGCTTTGTCCATTTCCATTTGTTTGTTTTGCCATTTGAAAGAACTGACAGGCCACATGCTACTGCAGAAGGTACCGGCAGGGTAATAATGGTTCTGCTACCACCAACCAACCACTCCAAGCCCTGGTGCAGATGTGTTTAAAAAAACCACCTAACCTTCAGCTAACGGCACTGGTTTATTTCTGAACAGCACATCACAATATCGGCATAGATAGCACATTGTAACTGGTTGGGTGATTCCACTTAATTTTTCAACACTAGGACCTTTCAGCATTTTAATTCTGGTTTCATTTAGGAATTAAAGGTCATATATAGAGCACAATGAGGTCTAAATTTAGTCACAGCAGACCACAGTTCCACATAAAGACAAATCTTCAAGTTATGTTGACCTGCTAGGAGACAAAGATAAACAGCACAGCAAACATGTACCTGCAATGCACTGCTTCCCTATTAAATATTAACTGTTTCATTTACATTTAAATGAACTGAGCAGTAATGGATAGACTTTCCAGTACTGCTGTTTGGTGCTGCTGTCATGGAAAGAAGCTGAAGACAATGTGGGCTGTATGGGGGCAAATGACGCAATCTCAGCATCCGCTCAAGTGACTTCAATGATGAGCATTCTCCAGTCTTGAAATATAATCCTACACAGCATTTTTTTTTCTCTCCCTCTGTAAACACATCTGTTCATAAATAACTTAGATGTCTCCTTGACATTCATGGTATGTAACTGAAGCTGAAGTAGAAAAGGATGGGCGGTGTACAGCACTGAGGAGATGTCACAGTACTTTTGTTCAGCATTTTTGTCAAGTGCAGGTTGCTAACATCAGCCATCAGACACGGGTGGGGTGACCCACCCGTATTTTTCATGGGTCTTCACCAAACTCTTAAATGTTGCTTCAGCTTCCTTTCGACTGAATGACTTTTTTGATTTGCCAGCTTTTCTGCAGATACGGCCCTGCACCAAACAAAAAGAAAACCTTCATTAAACATATGAACATGCAGCTGGAAACCACAGCTTAACTTTTCAACACATCAAGCCGAGACGCATTCACTTACAAGTACCAGAAAGCAGAGTTCCCAAGCTGGGGAAAACAAATGCATTATTAGAGATGATAAAAAATTATATGCAGTAAAGGGGAAAAAAACAACCCACACAGAAAAAAAGACATCTGCCGGGCTGTTTCTTCCCAGCGAGCCCCTGTGTTGGCATGCTGCCCTGCATGCAGCAACCAGCGGCTGCCGCTGCAGCCGCACCACACAGCTCGCCTCCCTCTCTGCTGCGTGGGGACCTCTGCAAACAAACGAAGGGACCTCTGCCACACATTTGGCACACCTTGTATGGTCAGGGCTGCAGCCCTGAGCAGCCAGGGGCCACAAGGAGCACACCAATACACCACACACACAGCACCTGGGCATGGCGGGGCACCACTTGCCAATGGCTCCTGGGGACACACGGGTTTTGTGAGCGTCCCCCACAGCCCTTTTCAGCTGCAGGGGAGGAGAGGGCTCCCCAGCCTCCCCAGCTCCTTCTGGTCCCCCAGGGCCAGTGGCTGCAGGTGGAGAAGGCATCTCTGCTGCAAGTGGTATCAAGGCACCAGCTCAGGGCTGGGGAAACAAACAGGAGGTTTCAAACCAGTTTTGATACCACACATAATATAATCCAAGGTGTTCAGTACCACGGAGCCAACTACCTTGGAGAACCATCACAAAATCTGTGTGCTATGTCTCAGGGTTACCTGCATCTCACACAACGCTCCCCCCCCCCCGCTCCCAACACAGAATGTCACTAAAAATTACATCCATCCAACAAAACACTCTCCGTTCTTCTTATCTGACCCATGAGAAATTAACAGTTCTGGCATTTCTGAAAAGCAGGAGCACCTTAAAAACAACTTGCTTCCAACCTACGTAAAAAGTTCTCGGTTATCACCCCTTCGTGACAAGTCTGATAATAAATGAAAACATACACATTTAAACATACTGCATCTTTATTACTTTGCAATTAAACACTATCTCTAAATGCATGGCAGTATATAATTTCAAATACTTGTTCTGCAACAGAGATATTTACTGAGTTATTAATAGCTTACTTCATTTTTCACATTGGTCTATGTCAGTTACCAACTAACAGACACGAGAAAGATTTATTACACTCTACAACAATAATACCCTTCAAAGTATTGACGCCAATTGGATTTGTCACAAAACAGAAGTTTAATTATTAAAGTCACAAGTCTAATAATTTTATAACTGTTTGATAGACTGCACTGAAAGCCTTTTTTAGAATAAATGGTATTTGATGAGTGGATACCATACTACAGTGTTACAATTATTAAGAACCAAGTTAGTGTGTTCTCCTTTTTTCCATTCTTTTCCTCAAAATGATGCAACAGGCTGCATCTTTTGCCCCCCATATTTTACTGTCAATTTGGAATTTAAATCAAAATTTGTCATTCATAATCTCATGCAACAAATAATACTGAGACAATAGTCAGGTATATGGAGGAGGAAAAAAGAAGAAAAAAAGAAAACAAACTGTCCTCGGAGTATCAAAGTTATTTTTACAGACTAAAATGAGTAAGATTAGTCTGCCACGTGGACAAATCATTTCACTATAGAAAGCTGTCACAGTATTGCACAGATAGGCTTTTGTGTTCAGCTTCACTCCCATTACTACAAAACTACGGACATGTGACAAAAAAGCTGTTTCCTACTCCTGTTCTAACAAGTCATTTTTCTGTGCAGTTTGACTTCTCTTTTAGAGCCTACCTTAACTAAAGATTAGAAACAGCCTCTAATTCCCACCTCGATTTATCCACAGCCAATTTATACCCACTAGGTTTTCACAAGAATAGCTATTTTACCTTTTGATGCTTTTCCATGCCTTTCCCTAGTCACCATTTACAGACTAGCAATGTATTTCCTCTTTAAATACCCCCTGATCAACTAAACAGCAAGACACCTTCCCCATCTCCATACTAATCTGGCAATTAATATATCCCAAATAAGGATGATGAATAGTACTTGATTTAACACCGCTAATAAATTCTCTCAGAAAATGTTCCTTTTTAGTTATGACAAAAGGAATAATAAAACTAGCTAACATTTTTCCAAAACCTCACTGACTAATAATCTTGCATCTCCTGCAGGAGTATTTTTGTTGTTACAAAACATGTTTTCCACTTTCTTCTTAATCTGAGCCTTTGTTGGAAGCATACTTAGAGAAACACAGGAAAAGATAAAGCAACAGAAGATGAAATCAGTAGAGAAAATGCTGTATTCAAAAGCTCACCAATGCAATACTTCTGAAAGTAATTATAAACTTACTCTACTACTAAATTTCTGGATTAGGTCCATTTGCCATCTCTTGTCTTACACGTTATTTTTTATCAGTTAAGGCTTTGATACCTTTCTGAATTTCATGCATAGCACCTAGCACAGTATGATCCACATCTTCCTCAGCTTTATGAAGGTATTAATACTAATCTGTACCTAGAAATAGGATCTTTGTATGGAGAACAGCTATCGCTTATGTTCAGTGTCAGCTGCGTATTGCTTTCAAACAAGGAAAAGCAGGAATCCTTCGGTGTTGAAATAACACAATTAGTATCATTATATCATCTAAAATGTTTCTGGAGCCACAGCAGATGAAATGAGCATCTTTCTGTGAGTTTTTTTCTCATACTTCTTTGTTATTAATGTAACGGATCATTAAATCCACTTCCATTCTGGCACCATATGCAGGCTGCATGTAAACTGCATCATCAAAGATCAGCTAATTCTACCCCACTGTAGCCCATGTATTTCTATGTTTATACAGAAACTATGGGTGGCATGGTTAGCACTGTCTCTTATTAACCAATATCCTGCCAGGTGTTTATAATTTGGATAAAATTTAACCTTGTGGACTGAAAGTTACCCTTTTTGGTGCCTCAAGTAAACCTGAGGTAAAAGAAAGGAGGGTGGAATTTCAGTCAACCAGTTCAGATGCTTTTGAGCCTATACTCGGGTGGTGTCTACCATCTTAATGATTTTTAGCTTTTTGCCATTCCCACAAAGCTCTTCCCAAGTTCAACTGAAAAATGGCATTTTGGACCCAAGTGTCAAATGTTTTAGCAGGCACCTTTACCAGCTCTAACTACAGTTTATTTTCAGACTGCTACTTAAACATGCAGTCATTTTTAACTCTGGTCAGAAGACTATGAGCTGCTGCATTCTGTGATAAACATGGTAAATACAGTATGTAAATATGGTGCTGACCATAGGTCGACTGCGCACAACTATATTTTGACCAATCTCTAAACTACACGTGTCACTACTGCCATGGTAAGGAATACGGGTCATTTGCATGGCCAGTGTTTTGATGTGTCCAGCACCAAATCAAGAAAAGGTATCAAACCGATACCTGAACAAGATCAAGATACTCCACAAAAGCTTAAAAACAACAGAGATAACCCAAGAAAGCCTTGCATAAATATATTAATGTCGATTTACCTCTGAGAAGTCACACCAGCAGCTTATTTAAATACTTCCAATATTTTCACTCACAGAGTACTTTTCATAAAGCGATAACTGAAAATTAAAATAAAGAGTTGGAGAGAACATTTCAGATTCTGCCATCTGCTGTGACTTCATGTACTTATCAAATGTAATTTTAACAAGCTAGAAACATATGAAAGGTGAAAGTAATGTCACAGCATCCGACTGATTTACACAACGATGCTGAAATGCAGGGGGACAGGTACTGCACTCAGCTTCCTCACTCACTGGTGTTCCTATTGCGCCCAGTTTGCATGGCACAGTAAGCAACTGCATGCCACTCATCTACTCTTTGCCTAATGAGTTTGAACAAACAGCTGATAAGGATCCAGTCTATAACTGGTAATTGCCAGAAGAAAGATCTCCTGGAGCACCACCTACTGCGGGTAGCCTTCTCAGGGCCATGGCCATACCCAGGGACCGCTCCCCACTGTCACGTTCAGCAAAAAACCTGGGGTAAATCTCACGTGATTTGGCACCCACCTTTACAGACCAGTGTGGGCAAATCTGGGAGCTTTTCTACTTCTCAGCGATGCTGCAGCAGTCCCCAAGTTTTTTTACAATCATGAACCCATCAGCATGTCCTCCCTTTGAGGACACTGTGACACTGAAGCACATCCTCAAAAACATTCAACTCGACATCTAGCAGCTCTTGAAAGTCCTTCAGCGTCATTATCAGCAATGTACCGTATCTCTTCTTCCCCAACACCACCACATCACAAAGTGGTCTGAGACAAGAGTTATGTCCTCTACAGAGACACCAAATATGAAGCCTGAAACTCTTTAGCCCTGTAATCCCACTACAGCCATGTATCTGCCCACGTCTGGCCTGTGTGTCATGAGAAACAGTCCTGACATTTCTTCTGGTATTTCCAGAATCAGGATGGCCTCAAGGGGATTTCTTTGGCAGCAGGAAGGGCTTTATCTCTTGTCAAACCAACTATAGTAGCTCCCAGGTCAAAACCCAACAGTGCTGGCACCGCACACAGCATCAGTTGTGCTTCCACGTCATATCACTTTTGGCACTACCTGGCAGGACAGGACTATGTAACAGTGGCCAGCCTCTCACAGGATCATGCAGTCACCCAAGTGCTGCCTGGAAAGGACCTACAGAGGTCTCCAAGTCCAACTTAGACACCTGGAGCTGAGCTGCTGACACAGGTCAGTAGTAGCACTGCGAAGCCAGGTCCTGAATCCTTCAAGGTTGTGCTCAGTCCTGATGCAAGTCCCTGTGTTACTAGGTCCCAAATTTTCAGAGATTTATTTTACGCAGTCATCAGCCCTTACAGGACTCTGTTTTATTCTGGAAACAGCATAAGGCCCTGTGCTACGCATCCCTGACCTACCACAGCAACCCCTTCAGGCACATCCAGATATTTTTTTCCTGGACTGGTTAACCAAAAGTTGCATCCATTGCAAACAGGACCCAGCTAACAGACTTGGAAGCAGGCAAGGCCTCGCGTTATTAGTGCTGGTCTTGACCCAAACGCCTCAGCCTTGCATTCCTTTCATTAATCCTGGATATGCAAATAACTCAAGGTTGGTCTTCCAAGGGCAAATCATACCTGCCTTCCACACATGCGACTAAATGTGGCCCATCATTTAAGCCAGCATAAGGATGCACAGCTACATTTTCATTTTCTCCCTTCATCTCTTAAGAGACCTCTATGGCAGGCTCTAGCGACCCACTTCTACGTAAACGTCAAGAGACAGAAAACAAGCAAAGGTTTAGAGAGGTACAACACAAAAGACTAGGAAGTCACTGTGCCACATGCTGCAGCTGTAGTGATCTCTCCCAAGGACAGGAAGGAGACCCACAAGGACATGCCCATTTTCCAAGTCTGTTGTCCCAGGCTTCTCCGTGGATGATGCAAAAATTGTGGGTTTTCTAAGAGCTGGAGCACACTATGAGTCTCCAGCATGTAATGTTCCACTAACGTGCCAGTGACTAACGGCTTCGGGCCTCCACTGTTCAAAGTCACGTACTATGCAAACATAATCAAATCTTTTCTGGTAAGTAACAGAAGAATACAGTGTTTAAGCCTGAACCGGCCTTACGCTAGAATATTTAAACAAGTTTTCAGAGAAAAATATTTCCACTGGCTTTATTGAAGCAATCAAAAGTCGAGTAATGCTGAAGTGAGCGACTGTCATGCTCTCAGTGCAATGATTGCAATGTGTCACAACATCACTGTTACAGTGCAATATACACAGCCTCTCCTCCCAATTACATGGTTTATAATTTTTTTCCTTCATGTACTGATGAGGCACAGTTAAATCATGTCTCAAAAACTGCACACAATTTATATTGCACTATATATAATTATTAGCTATAGCTAAAACAAAGCAGTATAGATAATGATGCAGACAAATACTGCTAATGTTGCAGCATAAGTGAATTAAAAATGGGATGTTTTCCTGCAAATGTGTAATTTCTGAAGCAGTATTTCCACGCCTTTTTTGGTCTCCTTTTTAAGAATAATCCACACAAAGAAGTGAAAACTCAGCAAGTTCTGGCTTTAAAGTATCCTATAAATTGCTCCTTCTGGGAGTGTGACTGTACTTTGCCCAGGATCTGAGTTCCAGCTGAGTAATTATTAATGTTCGCTCATCTATGTGCAGCCTGGTGAAAGTAGCTCTTAATCAATACACACCTGCAGCCCCAATCCCTGTCTGACAGTTGCAGAGCACTGCGCTGCTCTTCCTCCCCTTTCTCTAAAGTCAGCACAGAGTCAGCAGCACAATTTCAGTACAGACAAGGGTTAAGAATCTCCCTTCCTGCATATTACAGGTGGGACAAACTTGGCCTTGCCGAAAGAACAAGAAAATTTTGGCAGCCGACCACATTCTTGGAAGGTGCCTCTAGCATCTCCAGGGAAAAAGGTGCCATCTTACAACACGGTGGGCTTCTGTCAAAAGAGATCGTCCCTGTCCCCTGCCATCAAATGGGCACCTGCTAGTCTAGATGACAAAGGGAAAACTGTTTTCTCTTTCAGTCTTCTGCTGAGCATCCTGGACTACCTGTCTGTGGAACCAGGTATCAGCAGAGTTACTGAGGACAAGTCCAGGTGAACAGGCTGCGAGCGTGACAGCCCCTCTTTGCATCAGCCCACAGGTCCTCCACATCACAAACCTGAAGTTATCAAAGCTAAAGACACCCACAGCTGTAAAGCCAACCAAAACAAACAATCTGGTGTGAAGGGTTGTAAAGACAAAGGAGCCAGAACCCCAACAACGTCTATCACCACGTTTCCCAAAGTTTCACCATACTAAAAAAAAACCATTGAGTAAAAAGCAGACTCCCTCTGGGCACACTTTCATCAAGCTAAGACCAAATTTGGCAGGATTAGAGTCACAACCCAATGCGCTTTTTCCCCTCCTATTTACACAACTGTGTCAGCCTCTTGAGTATGATATGTTTCATACTGATGCACACAGACATCTACTCACAGAGCCCCCACTTCTGAGTGCTTTCAGTATGTATCCTCAAACAACCTTTGGAAAGAGGATTATCTATACTTCACAGGTAGGATAGACGAATAAAGTGAAATTATATGACTTGCCCATGACTGCACCTGAAGTCAGTGGCAAAACCTGGAAGCTAAACTCAGATCACCTCCCCTCAGCCTAAGTGCTCTAACTGTCAAATGTCCTCCTCCCCCCAAATAATTATAGAACACTTCAATACTAGGTATATTTTAACAGAAATAATCTTGTGAAATTTATAGAAAATTTGACATTTATAGAAATTCATAGAGAATGTGAAAAATCAGTAACATCAATTTCTTCTGCTTTGTGATGCTGTAGGTTTTTTTATGGACATGTTGGTATGGAAATAAGCCCTACACTTTTTAGCGCAGCTGGGGGTTTGTTACTATTTGTAACACACACCTATAAACAGGAGATATACTCAGTCACTCCACAGCTCATAAAGCCTGACCATGAGAAGCATCTGAGTTCCAGGCCATGTCATAACACAACCTTACTCTTCCTTCCTCAGGTTTATTTTCACTTGTCTTTGAATGCAGATTTGAGACTGTGACCGACTTGTAACTCTTATCAAGGAGTCACTGCAGAGGTTCCAGGGGTTTTGGAGAGCCTGCACACAAAAGGATTAAATCAATGAGGATCATAGATTCTAACAACACATATGAAATCATGAAGCAGATAAAAAAAACATCTTCCAAGGACAAGCTCTGCACGTGCACTTAAACTCCTCAGTTTGACTTTTAACTGCAACGGGCCAAATCAGACTGGCACCTTGTTCCTGTTTCAGAAAGGGAATCACCTGAACGCCTTTAGTGTGGTGCCCACCTCCCTGTTTTGTGCAGATCAATAAGGACTGCAAATCCATTTTCATCAAAACACACTTACGCTTCTCCTCAGCTTATGCTCTTCCGATTCCCAGTGCACTGCTGGTTTCACTGCCAGCCAGGTTAAAGAACAGTATCATGCCCTTCCCATGCAGCTTGTCCTGCAACCTCCAGGATGCACTCAATGACCGCTGTTTCCAGCCGGAGTTAAAGACCAACGCTGTGGAGCACTCAGCACCCTCTATAAATGGCTCTGTGGAGTACAACTCAGACCAGCCACACGCTTTTCAAAAATACAGTGATGTTCAGGAGGAACCTGGTATTCCATTTATAAGTGAGACAACTGGATCCTGCGCACATTAAATTTAAGACATATTTTGAGCTTAACCACCGAAGTTCCCCCTGTCTAAGCGCAGAGTAATTGCACCCAGCAATTCTCTCATCCTCCCACCTCCCTTTGCACCTAATGTCAGCATTGCCTTTTTTTACAGTTACAGGAGAAGATACTTCGTAAACTGGAAGCTGCATGTGAAGGACTGAATACATCAAGGAAAAGAAGAGATCTTCACTGACTATCAACTCAAAGGAGCTTAGAAGGGAAAAAGAAACACAGCTAATATTACATTACTTAACCAACATCCCGCCCTGTGAGAGTGGATGCTCACTCAGAAGACATGCCTCAGATTGCAAGTGGCAATAAGACTCCCACAATACAAGGACCAGAATTACTGTGGAGTTAACATATCTTTGATCTGGAAGCCTTTGGTCATGCACGAAAATCCCTGGGTATTATGTAGATGCTAGGAAATCTGTCTATTTTCAAGGTTACCCTGTGTAAGGAAAAGTAAATCTTCCTCACAATAGAAAGTGGGTTATTTAGGTTACTCCTCCAGGAGGAGGACATAACATAACCCCTCGGGACCAAGCTTTCTGCATTTGAAAAAATACAGCTCTTCGGCAAAATATCTGACAAAACACCCAAATACTACACACGTCTCTCTAGCGAACGCTTTCACTGAAGAAAATGAGGACTTCTTTCATAAGTCAGGGAAGAAGAATTTTGCTCTTCTGAGCAAATGATTTTTTTTCATGATGCAAAGCAGCAATTCTTTTAAATTCTTATTTAGGAGATCAGCCAAGTATTGCCAGGAAGAATTAGTTCTACTTGCCATAACAGCATGTTTTAAAATAAGCAGTTTGTTTCAATTTAGTGATTTAACTTATTTGATGACTATTTTAACAATAAGGATGATAGCTTAAAGTATTTTAAAATGTTCCTTTTTATGCTTTGAAGGGGTAAAATGTATATTATGTTCTCCCTGCTTTTCGAAAGAATTAAAACAGCCTCCTACTTCAATGAGTTGGAATCCCTGTGTCTTCATTCCTCTCAGCAGAATATATTTGCATAATAATAATGGATAGTCAGAACAGCAATATATCAGAGGACACATGAACAATATTTTTTCCAGCCCATTCATCAGTCCCAGCATCTCAACATAGCAAATATGTATGCTCCCACTTAAACTTCCAGCCTAGCGTTTATACCTTTTCATGGGGAACAAGCCCCATAACACACTCTTTGTCTCCTCTGTAATCTTTGTATATGAATCAACGTGCTTTTCAACCATGGACCTAAAGCAACATTTCTTCCTTTGACAATAACTGACATCATTTGCTCGAGCAACTAATAGAAAGCAAAAAGCCAGTTTTATTTTGTAAGGCCCTAATATGATACAATGGCTCCAAATAATTCAGAAACCACTGTGTTCTCTATATATTTCCCCAGCCTTTGAGATTAGCTGATTTATTCACGGCCACAGTCCTCAAACCCAGCATCTGGAGTATGAAAACCCATGGATTTGCAATTAATTTCTGCTATGCATATCTGAAAGACCTGGAGTCTGCTGACCTCCTGGACACCATGCAAGTCCCATCTGCTATCTGCTCACTCATACTTTTGTTTGAAAGGATGAAGAGGGAGTAATTTAGATTCTGATTAACAGCTACCTTCTGTATCTGTTTTTCATAAAATAAGCCCATTTCTCCTGTTTCAATCTGGTAGAAGTCAGCTGGGACACTCATATTTTTAAAATGGAAGGACAAATTAATCCAATAGTCACACTAGGCACACAGCTCTTGAAGTAAACTAATGATTTTCCACTGAGGTATTTCTAACATTACAACACAAGGGATGAAAGTACTATACACCAAAAACCTTTATTTAAATTCAGGGAATTTTCCAACAGAAAATGAAATCTTAATTACAGATTATATTTTGATTTTGATTTAAAGCATCATACAGAAGCCCACCACAAGAATACTCATAACTAGGGGTTCCCTATTCCTATTTTAGTATGTCCTGACAAATTTTTTTATGCTCTTTCTATTAATGGGAATGGTAAGGGAGTATTTTCCTCAAAAAGAAAGAACTTTTTCCATGACATATTCTGCAGTCACCAATTACCTGACAGCTGTCTTTGGCGGGCAGTCCTGTCCCCAGCATCCACCGAGAGTCAACAAGTGACTCGTAAAAAAGAGGACACAGCAGCTACTGGTGAGCACTGCTGCAAGTCCTCAAGGCATCAGGTGCAGCTTCAAAAAAAAAAAATAAATTAAAAAATCCAGATGCATTATTTGGACACCAGCATACGTAAGATTTGTCCTCTTAAACTTCTACAAAACTAGTGTCAAATCATTCCTCTCCAGTGAGAAACAACGTATCTATTAGAGGACACAAAATCTCCTCCCACTTTTGGGCAAAGTCTGCTCTTTTTCATTCGGCACAGTATTATCCGCTGTGTTTTCAAAGGAGAGAGATGACTGCTCCCTGAAACACAGGCGCTGGGCTCAGCCGTGTGCGTCGCTCAAGGAGAGCCATGACAAACCTCCCGCTGCTTCACCTCTCTCCTACGACCGGCACTGTTCCTCCTTCCTTCCTTCAGTTATTGATATTATCATGACAATGGCACTGTACCAGGATGTGGAGAGCAACAGGCTCATTTTCAGATCTCTCTCTTAAATTATCAATAAATGATTTTAAGGGTGCTGCTAAGAAGGAAGAACACTTAACGGGCCACTTCCACATCCCAGACAGAGCCAGACAGACATGGGAGGCTCTGCCTAGACAAGCATGTTGAACAGTTGCCTCCAGGACAACAAACAACTGGTATTTAAATTATTTTGTTAGCATCACCCCACCTCCTTGGCTGACACTCCAGCTCCGTCGCGTCTCACAGCTACCATTTCATTGGCACGGCAGGGCCAAGCATTTTGCCCGTGACGACGGGAGCCAGCGAGCAGCTGACCGACCGTGCAGGAAGCAAGAACAAAGTCATCCTCTTAAAACTAAGGCTACAGTTGAGCTAAGGACAACACCAAATTTTTTAAAATAAGATTCCGGATCTCAAACAGTAAACAATCTTAGGTCTTTGATGTACTGAAAATTCCCCTCAAGATACTGACTAGAGCTGTGTGAATAATTGATTTTCTCAGCTGAATAGCTGAAGCAACCAACCAAACAAACCCCAACTTGTTTGTTAATTAACTTTTTTTCCTTGAAAACTGAAATAAAAAAAAAGAAAGCGTAGTTTGGGACTGTTGAATTGTTTCATTCAAACAGAAGTTCTCTTTCTTCCATTTTAAACCTTTTTTTTCCAGACAAAAAACGTCTGAAAATGCCATACTTGGATTCATGATAGGAAGCAAGGGTATGCATCCCATAAGGTGGGACATCTCTAAAGCAAGGTCACCTGAGGTGTATGGCTCCTGCTTGCTAAAACCTGGAGAAACAGCCACCCTACTTTAAAATCCAGTCCCTGCTCAGGTTTGGGAACCTGGACCCAGGTCTCCCCACATACAAGGGCAATGCTGACAAGGAACCAAAAAGTGCTACCTTTCAATTTCTGCATTGCACGCTAACATCTCCTTATGGATGCAACTCCTGAGTGAAATGTTCCACCTTGAGAGACGTCAGAACGACTTCTCAATTTTTCTTTTATTCTGCTAAAAGGTCTGTGAAATCCTTTGAAAAAAATCTGAATTTGCCAAGAAATCTGACTGCCCAAAAATGTATTTTCAGTGTTAGTTTTGTCTGCTTTTTGATTGCTTCATCAAAAAAGGTCACATAGGTTCATAGGGTACTATTAGCTCTGACAAAACAACAGACCAGCAGAGAACAGCAGTGTTAAAGTTACCACAGCAAATGGGACTGATAAAAACCGCTGAATTAAATCAGCCACCTCAGTTTTATCACTCGAAGTGCCAAGAGGAGGCATGTACGCTGGCGGGAAGCTCAGCCCTGCCCACTCATACACCACCGAGCCCACGCTGGTGAGGTGCGCTTTCAGATGAGTCACTGGCTTATTCAGAACGATTTCATGCCAAATCACGGTGCTGCACAATGGTGATGTTTCTCTGGAAGGTCCCATTTACCCACCGGCGCCGGCAGCGCCACATCTCCCACTTGGCCTCGTGGCTGCCGCCATTTGCTCGTGAAGGGTCGTTTTGAGGCTGTGCAAGCCGGACCTCACCCTTCCATCCTTCCTGATTAATAGCAAGCATGCTGAATATTTCATGCTGTTGCAGAGTGCAGGCTGCTTACAGAAATGATACAATTAACCTGGAGTAAGCCATCGTTGTTTGTTCAGGACGGCTCCTCGCAGGCACTGAGGCTACCCACAGCATGGCCAAGTTACCCAAAACCAGCCCTGCAGATCTGGGCAATGCTGCACCTCGGTGCTCCGTGTTCGACGGCAGTTTTCATTTAAAAAAATAAAAATGATCAAAAGTAGATTACCTGTAAAATAGGGGAGTGCCTGTCATATCCTGAGCCCTATTATGCAATGGAGTGGAGATTACATAACGAGGGGAGTGCGATTACAGGAGCGTGGCTCCTGTGATGCCGAGCCCGGCCGAGCCCGGCTGCGATGACAGGCTGGCAGCCCATCACAGTCTACACCTCTGCAACCCAGAAATTACACTTATTGTCAGTACCACCTATTAACCTTTCCACTTGGAGTGAATGATCCAAGACGTTGAAACGTACACGCTATGCCTATTTAACTACTAAATTACTGGCAGCAATTTATTCCAGCTTTTTTTTCCTCTCGCACAGATTATCTTTTTTTTTATAATTAACTTTGTAAACTTCTGAAAGAATGTTATTGAAATGCCTGCATTTTAAATGTATTTATTAATGATGCACACATAAACACTCTTATCAGAAATTACTACCACTTTCTGGAAATCTCTTAAGTGGTTTCGGGAAAAAAAACTGTCAGATTATATAGCTTAATATTCATTGCTAATAAAAAAATTTAGTGGTTTTCTTCACTGAGCTGTTTTATGATCCCAGTAAAACTTAATTTAACCCTTTTACATTCAACATTCAATACTGCAGAAAGATGCTGAATTCTTAAGAAAATTGAGAGAATTTAGCATTGTCCTTCTAAATTCCTGTTTAAAATAATGAGAACTATGATCTCTATTTAAAAAGAGATGGATTAACAAATAGTGAGATGCAGCAAGAGTAGCTACATAACTCCAACATACCCTGGGCTCAATGTAAAGTAAGCCTTTTTTTTTTTCTTTTTTTTCTGGTACATTTTTTTTTTTTTTATACCCCAAGGTGACCTAGGAAACTTGACCTCTTCAAACAAAGTGCAGAGAAAAATACTACCTGATTGAAAAAAAAAGGAGCAGTAGCCCAAATCAAACTGAGAAAAAGGAGGAAAACCCACTTACAAAAGAGTCCATTAAATAATAAAAATTAATTTTCAGTCTTAAGAGAAACCAAGACTTTACTTCTGCTCATGCAAGCAGTTCCATGGAGGCAAACAGGAGTAACCTCCTTTTTAAACCAATGGAACGTATGTTATTTACTCTTCCTCCCCTCCTCCTTGCCAAGGTATGAATTCAAGTTACCTAGCATCATTTACTGACAGATGTGGAGCTGTGCATGTCCCCTGGGTTCAAGGGCATTCATGAAGTGAAAAGGAAAATCACCCTGTCACCAGCCATGTGTATACTGCCCACTACAATAACCATAAAGGACTGGCTACAAGTTTCACGGCAGTATTTACCCATTTATTAAAAACCGCTTATTAAATACTTCTCTTCTAAGGATACTCTGCAGGAGAGAAAGGGAAAAAAAAACCAAACCAAACAACAAAAAAACCCATAAACCACACTGACTCAGCTCAGGCGAGATCCTCTGCCAGGGGCACCATGCACCTCCTCCGGAGAGGAGAGCTGGCAGGAACCGTCTGGCAGCTGCAGCACGTACCCGAAATTATGTGTTCCTTTCAGGCAGGGAGATTCTAAAGCGGCACAACTTTGCTGGCAGCTCACGCAGCAATTCCAAGCGTGACCCTGTGCTGCACCTCTGCCCTGTGTGCCAAACCCCAGGCCCAGGGTGGCCTCTCCTCCCCCCCACCCCCCGAGGGATGCTGTGCAGGACAGCACCAGACAAAGACCCGGGGGCAGCAGCTCCAGCATCGCGCCCTGCACCAGAGGCAGCACTTCATGCAGGAGACCAGCAAGTATGGCTGACGCACTGGTGAAGGGCAGGAGGCGGAGGACCTGAATCCCAAACCCCTCTGGAGCCTGAAGAGCCCTTTTCACTTTGTGGTGAGGGAGGTGGCCCTCGGGGGCAACGAGAGTGACATCTTGGCACCGCACACAACAAAAGACACGCAGGAGACTGCGATGGATGCTTGTGCTCCCTGCCCCTCCACGCTGCCCCGTACCTCCACCGCACCTGCCCGAGACGGGCAAAACACGTGTGTCCCTGCCTCCTTCCCACCAGCCACGCCGGGTCCTCGGCGGACACCCGTCCCCCAGGCCCGGCCAAGGTCGGCCACAGGCGGGGCCTGACCCACTGCCCTATGGGGTTCCCATCCAAGCAGGCGCGCAGGCACATAGCCCCCTGCCCCACGCACGCAGAGCGGAGCCCACCGACCCCCTACCTGCCCCTTGACCAAGCTGGCCGCAAACTGCCTCATGACGGCCTCCACGGTGTAGGCGCTGGACCAGCCGCGGGGGGTGAGCAGCTCCATGCAGATGGCTCCGCCGTCCAGGACGTAGCCGTTCTCCAGGCGGGGGCTGAGCACCCTCATGAAGGGCGGCGAGAAGGGGAAGTTGTCGGGGAAGGTGAGGTTGAGCAGGATGTACTCCGTGTTGGTCTCCTTCATGTCCTGCCACAGCACCGAGTCCTTGTCCACCTGGTGCAGCTTCACGTTCCAGTCGAAGAGGCTCTCGTCCACCAGCTCCACCGAGATGAAGCGGTCGCTGAGCCGCGCGATGTCCTGCAGCTCCTTCATCAGCCGCCGGGTCCGCACCTGCGTGCAGTGCTGCTGCCGGCCCGCGGGCGCCAGCGGCCCCGACCCCGACGGCAGCGGCACCAGCGGCGCCGGCCCCGACCCGCACCCGGAGCCGGGGCCGGGGCCGGGCCGCTGCGCCGCCTCCTTACCGGCGCCGGGTTCCCTGGCCGCCTCCCGCGGCTTCTCCCTGCCGCCGCCCGAGCGCGGCTGCGAGGGCTGCTTGGAGAGCTCCGGCGCCTTCTTGTTCTTGTGGCCCCCGGGGCTGCTCTCGCTGCTGCTGCTGCTGCTGCAGCCGCCGCCGCCCCCGGGGGGGGCCTGCGGCTGCGGCTTGTTGCTGCTGTTCTTCTGGTTGCCCCTGCCCCTGAGCGAGGAGCCCTGCTGGCTGCTGCTGCGGTGGTGGTGGTGGTGGTGCTTGGGGTCCTCCGTGTCCCGGTTGTGCAGCCGGATCAGCCCGATTTTCCGCAGCAGAGTGGCCATGTTGTGCGCGGCTCCGCTCTCCCTCTCGCCTTTATGGGTCGGTGGGGTTTTATTATTATTATTAATTTAAAGCCCTGCTCAGCGGATTTGCTGCTCGCGGGGGAGGGGGGCACGGCGCTGGGCGGGCGGGGAGGCCGCTGCCGCGGGGAGGGTGCGCGGCCGCCGGCCGCCGTTCAAACGCCTCCCCTCGCTACGGCTGCTGCGGGCAGCATTGCAGCAGCGGGGCTGCTCCCAGGGACATCACGGCCCCGCTGCCGTGGCCATGATCCCGTGAAAAGGAGAAGGGGAAAAAAGACCCCCCCAGGGAGAGAGATTAAAAAGGAGGGAGAAGAAACCCCAAACCACCCGCAAGGGAGAGCCCCCCTCCCCCCCACGCACAGCGGGCGAAATCGCCTGCGCTGCAGATGGCTTCTCCCAGCACCTTCGGCTCGCAGCCGGCCGAGCCAATCCCCGGCGGCTCCCCGGCGGGCCGGTCCCCGCGCCGCGCCGGGCGCCTCCCCCGGGAGGGGGGTGGGGGGGAGGCCGGCGGCACCCCCTGGCTCCGCGCTCGCCCGCAGCGGCGGAGCGCGCTCCGGCCCTTTGTTCGGCGCCGCCGGCGGGGGGAGAGGGGCCGCTCGGGGAAGCCCTGCCGCAGCCCCCGCCGCCGCGCCGCGCACCCCGCGCTGCCTACGCGCCTGGCGGCACCGCCGCTGCGGGCCTCGGCGGGGCGGGGGCGGGGCGGCAGGCGGCGGGGCCCCGACCGGCCCGGCCCGGCCCGGCCCGGCCCGCAGCGCCGCCGCCCGGCCGCGCCGCGCCGTCCGCTCCGCTGCGCTCCGCCCCGCGCTGCGGCAGCACGGGCAGCGCGGCCCCCGCCGGCCGGGCGGGCCGGGGGCGGCGGAGTGGGGGGCGGCGGCCGCGGGTGGCGGGCTGGGGCGCGGTAGCCACGGCCCGGGGGCAGGTCCGCAGGTGTGGGGGGAGGTGTCGCACCCGTGCGGGTCTGTACGCGGGTGTCGTCGCTGCCAGGGCCAGGAGATTGCACGCCGTCAGGGTTTAGTGCCCATGTGTAGGGCACATATGTAATGCAGATACGCGGAAACTGTGTGGTCGTGTGTAGGGACATAATTGCTTTTAAATGCGTCTCTGTGAATGTGTTTACTGTGTGTACATCTACCCACCTAGACAGATAATCACATATATAAAGCATATACCTATAAAAATTGATACATAAACGTGGATGAAAAATAG
The DNA here is from genome assembly GCF_017639655.2 of Falco naumanni. Lineage (NCBI taxonomy): Eukaryota > Metazoa > Chordata > Aves > Falconiformes > Falconidae > Falco > Falco naumanni. The sequence continues at coordinate 40,212,039 of NC_054056.1, forward strand.
ATACAAATACAGATGTGGGCGTGTGTGTGTGCACGCCTATTTCTGCATTTTTTTGTGTCAGGGAATGATGTGACAATCTTGTTTCTTCAGCACAGCAGGTATGCATATTCCACCCCTCTTACACCTGCTCACCTCCACACCGGGTATGTCCATCCTCCTGGGACTCTGTAGTACAGGGAGGAAAAGCTGATTTCGAAAATCTCGGTCCCCACAGACTTTCTTGCCTTCAGAGACCGAAAAAGGAAAAAAAAACCCTACAAAAAACCCCAAATGCTTTGAACGAGGGAGTAGTGAAGGCAAGGCCCAAAGCATGATGACATCTGTTCTGCAGAGGACATAAAGCAATGGGCAGTGTGTGCATATAGCAGCATTATATTCCCTAACACCTTTCCAAAGCAAACACCCCCCTTGCCAGCAGCACGCTAAAATACTGTCTGCTGTGATTTTGAAGAGCAGCCTATGCTGAGAAAGGGATGCTGTGCTGCTGTAAAGATCTCCAGAGAAAAACGGCTGAGTTTCTTGAAAGCTATCTGCAAGGCACTTTATGTTTTCATCAAAACTGGGCAACTGACTCGCTTCCAAAAAAATACTGGGGTCAGTTCACTTTTCAGCTTGTTTTTCCCTTTCATCTTCCTGTTACTTGAACCACTCCACTTTTACCAACAGGTCCATGTTTGGGAGGTGACCATTTGCCTGCGACCATTATATCAAACTGGGCAGTGTGAAATGTAGCCTCTTTGCCAGGCTTTACAAATGGACCCAAATTATAGGTCAGTCTGAACTGCCACAGATTAAAAAGCTTGCTGATCATAAAATCAAGATCCTAGAGGTAGTTATATTTGTTTTTCTAATATGGAGTTATCAAAGGCTCAAAATCATCTTCATAAAATTGCTGAGAAACCTTCTTACTATGTTGTTCATCATTTTCATTTATTTTACCAGTTTGTGCAATGCACACAATGTGCAGAAGTATTTATTTATTTTAAAATCTTACCTAATAAGGTAGCAAGAAAATTCACTGTATGGGATCCGTATTTGAGGAGATCACAACAAATGTAAACTGAATTATGGGCCACATGGTGTAAAGAAGGAGGAGGGGCACAGCAGGACTCATTGGCCCAGGCAGGGCCGCACTGCTGTTGGCTGCACCGTGATACTGAGGGACTGGCGGGATGGTGGCACCGTTCTTCAGCTCACTTTGGGGGAGCAGGGTTGAAGGAGTTGGAGGTGGAGGCCTTCTCCTCTTGCCTGCAGAAGACCCTGTACAGAAAGGTCAGGAGATGCTAGCAGAGCTGACCCACATGTGATATCTGGTGCATCTCTCATTCGCCTCCTTTGAACAGAGAGAAGATGGAGAGCTGTGGGCTAACTGTAGGTGATGGCTCAGGAAGCACAGATGCCACAACGCAGTCCTTGTTTGCTCCTGCCCTCCGTGCTGCTGACCTTCCCAGTCCACAGGCCTGTCAGTGTGATAACCCTTGGCGTTGCCTTGATCCTTCGTGGTGTGCAGATAGCCGGGGTCTCTTGCAGAAGGTGTTTGCTGAATTCCCTACTTTGAGGAGATCTGCATGTGAAATACTGTTGACAGAGTATTTCCTGGGAGGTCAGAAGTCCTGGGGAATGTGAGGTGGGTGGGCTGAAGCATCTGGGAACATTCTGTCCATCTCATGTTCCTCTCCTACCTTCCTTCTCACCATAGCCCACCCTTCCTGAGTGAATGAGGAACCTCCAGTTTATAGGCTATTGGGAAGTGCGTCCAAGCCTTCCGCTAGTGACCTTCTGGAGTGCCACACGTGCTGCCCCCTGCCACTATTGATGGCCCATCCCTGGAGTTGAGAAATTTCTGGAGTGCAGACAAACTGCTGGCAGACATTTCGTGGTGTGTGATGCTTCCAGGTAAGCAGTGATCTGTGCTTTGATGAGCAGATGACTCGAGCAGGACTTGCAGGGGGAGAAGCTAAGGCACAGAGGGTGATTTCTGTTCCTTTTGTTAGCAGATGGAGCAGAGCACAAAGAAACGTAATGGGACGGGTCAGCAGGCTGCTCCTGCTTTGGGCAAAAGCTTGAAGTCACAGAAACTTCACCCACAGCTTCAGTCCTGGTGGGTGGTTGTGCAGAGCAAGGCATTAGGTGGTTGTCCCTGGCTGAGTATCTAGCACAAGGCAGGCTGGTGGGGCACAGATGCTGAACTGAACGAGAATGCCAATTAGCAACTTGAGCCTTTGTGTTGGCTACATTAATGTTTTACACTGAAAGGTCTCTGCATGGTGTTCTTGTGACAGTTGGCAGCAGGAGCCACTATCATAAATGTAACATGATGAAAGTTACTTTCCTGTCTCATATAACTGCTGAGGTATCTACCCAGTGGTGAAGCCATAAAAAAAGAGCAAGGCCTCTGCAAAGGGAGACCAGGGCCAAGCAGCCCTTCTGTGGCCTTGTGCAGTTGTTTCGTAAAATGGTACCAAATTAACAACAGAAGTGATGAGAAAGCTGTTCCAGCAACTCGGAAGGTGTAATAGGTGTGCCCAGCCAAGCAGTGCTCTGCTGTAACAGGGGACTGCTCTGATCGTGCTGGAAGTAGTGAAATCTGGTACCACCTGTGTCCGTACTGTCTGCAGGGTAAAAAAGCTGAAGTGATGTAGTGAACTCTTTTTCATACGCAGGCTCCGTCAGCAAGGGAATTAGTGGGTTAGTCCAGGATGGCCTCTGGGGTGGCTGCAAATCTAGGGCCTTGCAGCAAAACAAGAAGTAAAACAGCTTGCAGGGGAGACTTCCTGTATCATCTAGACCATCCTTATCCACTTATTCATTGACTGACAAAATACTCCAAACAAATTTGGTCCATGATCTCTCTCTATAGATTCCTCATTAATTCTTCTTCCGTAGTGTCTTACATAGTAGAAATATATATATTAACTCTGTTCGTTATTGTACATTCTCCCCAGTTTGCCAGGTACAGGAGTCAAACTGAACTAGCCTGTGATCTCCCAGAAATGGCCCTCATATCCTTGTCTTGGAGCAGGACTGGTTGATCCACTTACAGTACATAAAGATACCCTAGAGTGATGCAATGACTTCAGAATCAGGGAGGTGAAAGGGCATCTGGGTATGAAAAACAGGCTGACCTCTGGCAGATACTTCTCTTACATATTTAGCTGGAGAGCTGCTTTCAGGCTCAGCCATTGTACGCTGATCAGTGAAACAGGACAGCATTCAAAGCTCAGGTCTAGCAGCAGCCGTCAGCCTCACGTGGAGCAGACTGCAGCTGATGAAGGGCATCTCAGACTCTTCTTGCAGTAGAGAGGCATCTGTCACTAGCTGGAGATTCAGAGCCCCGAACTCCTATTGCAATACCAGTTTGGTGTTCTTTAGGGCTACCAGGAAGGTGCTTTTGTCTAGCAGGGTAATACTGGCCAGTGATTTTTCTCATTTTTACTGAATTTGCAGAAAAGGAGTTACTTGGGGTTCAGCAAAAGCTCAGGCTTGTATTCATAGAATCATTTAGGTTGGAAAAGACCTTTGAGACTATCAAGCTCAACTGTTAACCCAGGACTGCCAAGTCTATCACTAAACCATGTCCCTGAGCACCACATCTACATTTTTTAAACACCTCCAGGGATGGTGATTCTAGCACCTCCCTGGGCAGCCTGTTCCAATGCTTGACCACCCCTTCAGTGCAGAATTATTTCCTAATATCCAGTCTAAACCTCCCCTGCCATAACTTGAGGCTGTTTCCTCCTGTCACTTGTTACCTGGGAGAAAAGACCAATCCCCACCTGCTTACAGCCTCCTTTCAGGTAGTTTTAGAGAGCAGTAAGGTCTCCCCTGAGCCTCCTTTTCTCCAGGCTGAACATCAGTTCCCTCAGCTGCTCCTCATAAGGTTTGTGCTTTAAACCCTTCACCAGCTCCATTGCCCATCTCTGGACACACTCCAGCACCTCTACGTCCCTCTTGCAGTGAGGGGCCCAAAACCAAACACAGCATTCGAGGTGCAGCCTCACCAGTGCTGGGTACAGGGGCACAATCCCTTCCCTTGTCCTGCTGGCCACACTGTTTCTGATACCAGCCAGGGTGCTGTTGGCCTTCTTGGCCACCCGGGCACACTGCTGGCTCATGTTCAGCCAGCTGTCAGCCAGCACCCCCAGGGCCTTTGCCTCCAGGCAGCTTTCCAGCCTCCCTTCCCCAAGCCTGTAGCGTTGTGTGGGGTTGTTGTGACCCAAGTGCAGGACCCAGCATTTCTCCCTGTTGAACCTTAGAATAGTCCTCAGCCCATCAGCTCAGCCTGTCCAGAACCCTCTGCAGAGCCTCCTGCCCTCCAGCAGATCAACAACCCCACCCCCTTCTGCTGCCCCCCCCTCTGCTGTTTGCTTCCGTTTAAATGCAGCAGAATTTTAGGCCTGTGTGTGTTAGAAAATGTTACTTATATTGAGTAAGTGCAAAGAAGCATTTCTAGGATGATTAGGGGAGCAAAATACACTTCTTAGGAGAATTAGAAGATCATGTCTTGTTTAGTATAGCCCAGCAAAGACTGAACGGGGGTGTGGTAACACTATAAATATATTTGAGAAGTAAATGTCAGCGAGGGGTATTGACTTCATCACATGATCAAATGTACAGTGAGTAATCCTGAATACATTTGGACTGGAAATCTAAATGCTTCCAGCTATCTGATGAATGAAGGGCTTGAATACTCTCCCGAGCACTGGAAGCAGTAGCTTTCAGTCTTGTAGGATGGAGCCTGAGAAGCTTATGGATGTAATTGTACAACACAATATAATAGACAAATGCCTAAAGATAGAAAATTAAGCTTATATTATGAGTCCCTGGGCATCTGATTTGTCAGTATCCCCAAATGTGTGAGAAAATAGATTAGATCACTGTCAATTTGCATTATACTTATAATAATTCCATGCCTCAGGGCTTCCACTGGAGTTGGGAATGATTTTATTTTATTCCTCTTGATGCATGATTTATCCTCTACTGGTCTTTTTTTGCCTTCCTCTGCAGGTCTGCAGATAGTTATAGGTGGCATTAAAATCTTAGGGTGTATGTGTCCTGCTCATATACTCAGGATTAGGCCAGCCTTTAGACCTGGAACTCTAAAATTACAGTTATTTACCTAGATCAGCTTGGTAGGCACCACTGATTTCCTTTATAGCATGGGGGACAGCCTTCTCTCTAGAATTATTTATTATTATTATCTAGGTTTTATTTAGTGACTTCTGTGTAAACCTGCAAACACACACTTTTTCAACAAGCAAGTTACTTATTCATCTCTCCCTCCTTTGCCTGACTGCATTGTCCCAATGCTTACTAGCATCTCACTGGGCACCTTTGATTACTCATTATTTGTCTACCTCCTTTCATATTCCAAAGTGACAACATCACTTATTTTTAAAAGGATATTCAGAGGAAAGGCATTTCCAGCAACAAACACCAAGAATGAAAAAAACCTACACAAGTGTTCACTCCTGGTATGTGAAAGCCTGTAGAGATGCACGTGCAGTCCCTGTCACTGTTGATACATCCTCCAAAGTTACCTTCTTCTCAGTGTTGGAAGTCCATCTGGCATTCCTAATCTCTTTCACTGAGTTAGATAAACAAAATACTTGAGGTAACATCCACTCCATGGACATGATAAACCCAGGTAAATGCAAAGGCTACCTGGGTAAATGAATAGCCATTATATCACAGCAACGGCATTTCAGAATGGGTGAGGTAAGCAATATCCTTGGAGAATATGATTGTATGTCTGCTTTTTAATGCTGCACAACATTGGAAATGTTCAGGAGAGGCTTTTATGTTCATGGTGTTCGCCTTCATGTATGGCTACTTGTTGACTAAAAGGGATTTGCACCCAAGAATTCTGAATCATGGAACTTTGTGTCAGAGGTGACCATCCCATATACACACAGGTATTTTATAATTCTTGCACTCATACACAAATGTAAGATATGGTCATGCCATAGTTTAATCCTGAGAAAAGTCTTACTGTAAAGCACAGAAATAATTCATAAATCTCTCCAGAAGTAATGCATCCTTTTACTTTGTTCCACCTTCAGCCTTGACATCTTCTGGCCATATTTTCATATTACAGTATCACCTTTACAGTCATTCTGTAGCTGGTCAGTGAGGAAGCTGTATCTCATGGAATGGCTGGAGGAATGGCAACTATATGATGGTCACACTACCCTGGATGCAGAAATTCATTTGTCATTGCAGACAGTGACTCTGGATTTTCTGACTAAAATTTTTGAAGTTCTGAGATTGTGAACTTTTCCGGGCTCCTGTATATAACCGGAGAACCAAGGCTATCACTGAGGCCTTACAGCTCTCCTGTTTTAACTGGGAGCAAACAAAATGCATCTGAGCCCTAGGTAGCCCCTTTTTTGCAAAGTCTCCAGCTGGTGATAGATGGCTTTTTTTCCTTACTCCAGGAAGAGTCTGATGGGTGTCTTGCATTAGCTGCAGTCCACTCCACATGAAGTTGAGGGCTGGTGGCAGACCTGTTTCACTAGGTAGTGCACAGTGGCTGAGCCTGAAAGCAGCACTGCAGGTGCTCCAGTACTCTGGTGCTCAGCACCAAGGGGACACACAAATATGGCTTATTACCAGCTCAGAGCACTGGGTTAAGCCCCAGCTAGACAAAGGCACTAAGACTCTAGATCACCTAAGTAACAGGTGGATGTCAGTGTGGAGCACACAAAATTAACACAGGGAGATCAACTTTACCTTTGTGTTCCCCTAAATCTCACCATATTTTCTAATTTTCTACTTTACAGCACACAGCCACAAGAAAGGTCAATTGCAATGCATTTATGGGTAATGAACTCTTCCTCCTTTTCCCTAAGATCTTGACATCAGCATTGTCGTAACAATAGTGAGACATGCTTTAGCTTCCTGTTTCTCAATGACAATTATAAATCCCAAGCTACCACAGCAAAAGTTCAAAAGGGGTGACAAAGGATTAGAGAAGCTAAATTATTTAAAAAATAGGTTAGTTGCAAGATTACTGGTAATGGCTCAGTTCCTCAAAAGTGAGGAGTGTGTGTTTACATACACTGTCATACACTGTCACCAGGAATTGTGATCAAGTCCTCATACCCTGATCTTGGAGAAGCTGCTGCTGCCACCAGCTGGTAGTTCACCGGTTCCTTGGCTGGAGAGATGAGGAAGTCCAGGAAGGCAGGTAGGCCCTGAAGGAGGTCACATCTACAGAAAGTTACAGGAACATTGGTCCAGCCCAAAGTACATTTTGGAATTTGACAAAAGACAGGGCCTGTATTATGTTAATGGTATCAACCAAAGGCAGAATTCACAGTCAGCAGTTACCCATGGGCATGGCTAGAACAGCAAGCATACTAAATTCATAACATCAGACATGCAACACTGGTCCTTTCTATGATTAGATGACATTCATGTCCTTCACCACTTAGGTTCCAGAAATACATTTTGGGGTAGCAGCTCCTTTGTCCTCTGGAAGAAGAAATGTCAGTTTGTTGAGTGCTACACTGCAGCTTCTGCAAAGCCAGTGTAAGGAGGAATCTAGTCAGCACCATATTATATACCATACAAAGAACAAATGGTTTGTCACCCTGTGGCTGCAGTCATAGATGTTGTAAGAGCAGGGCTTTTGTCCCAGCTATGGGATCAGTGCAGGTCCTCTCCTGCCCGCTCTGTATACATGAAGATGCACACAGAGATTGTGGATTATCAGATGCTGTAGATAGGCTGCCGAGTTTGTCATTAGCAAGCCAAAAGATGGAGGCTTCTCTCTATTAGGTTTGGCAACAACATTCACTTTCTCCTTCAACATCTGCTACAAGAGGGCAGTAGGAACAAACCTGTGCTTGGGTCCTGGAAGCACCAGGAGGTACTACAGTCACTGGGCTACTGTGCAGTTCAGAAGATGTTTGCCAAGACTGGGATGGCTGTACTGTACAGCAAATTTCAGCTGCTTTTTCATACCTGGTTGTTCCTGTGAAAGCTAATATGTTGCAATTAACTATAGCAGAAGAAATCAATAACTCCTTTGGTTTCTAAAGCATACTGCTTTATCTGGATGTCTGAGACAGAATGGATGACCCAAGACACTCTTGTTTCCAGACTAAGATATGGAAAATAGAAACAGAAAATCATCTTGGGTTTAAGACATGCCTTCATAGCAAATTAAATTAAGTCTGTGTACACCAAACCCACGAATACAACAGTGGTGCTTATTCTAAACACAAAAAAGATGGGTAGTGCTTATTCCAAACACAACCACGCAGTCGTAGCTGGCTGTCACAGCAGAATCACATGCAACACCACTGCCTTCATAGTTTGACTGACTTAACGTTGCCTCAGTCTTTCTTTCCCAGTGAGGCCAAGCTCTCTTTCTCACCCACTGACATGAGCCTTCATGACCTCTGAGTGTATCTATGCTGTACCAGGTGTTGCTTATCTGCTTCGGCCATTTTCAGATGCATATGTAGACTGATCTCTGAATATCTGCAATCTCTGTGGCATATTCATTTGCCCAGCGATTTGTAAGGTGGCAACAGCCAGCAAGCCCCCAGTGTGCACTTTGTATTCCCACTGCACCTTACACAAAAATGCTGCTTGGCCATTTCAGATTTTTTTTTTTCTGTTGTTGCAAGGTGAGCTTCTGCCACTTTTAATACCAAGCCTGGTACTGCCATTGCCAGGGTTGCCAGATCTAGAGAGGCCACATGAGCACATCTGGCACTGAACCAATGCTCAGCAGCATAGCAGCAGTAATCCAGAATAGGATTGGCCTCCCTTCCCTTTTCCCTGGTCCTAGATTCTGTCTCCGTACCTCTATAACAAAAATCACAAGCAAGATGCACAATCCTCCATGAACCCTGGTAAAACTGGTGCCTTTCCTAAGTAAGACAGATAGTCTCCTGAAAACTTTCACTATTATTTCTGGTTTTCACCTGATTTCCCTCAGTCCAAACAAAATTTTGCCTCAGCTTCCCATGCCAGCCTCTGAGAGGCATATCCACTATGATCCATCCACCACAGCAGGATCCGGGAGCTAACGCCTAGTGTGGGGCTTGGCTTACAGGGAAGTCCAGGTTGGGAGGGACACAGAAGGCCCAGCACCGTTGTGACTGCATGGGTGAGCTGGAGGCTAAATGTCATTCTTACTGGGACCACAGGAGATCAGGGGAAGGAGAAGGCAGGGGCTGCACCCTGAAGAACCTTCTTTGTTTCTCCAAGGCTGGACCACTCAACCAGCTTCCCAGCTTGGTCTCCTCTCACCCCCTGCCAAACACAGACAGACATTTTCTAGCGGGGAAGAGAGTTGACAAGTGCAGGTTGGTTGTTTACTTCACCTTCATGGCATATAGTCATAGTGACAGAGCTGGACAGGGGTTTAAATTGGGTCTTCATCCACTTCCACCCATCCTAACAAATCTTGCCACAAGAATCACACATATTCTTGGACTCTGAGCCAGTGGTGGCATTTGTATATGAAATGAAAAAGCAGAAAAATATGTGAAAACCAGAAGAAGAGGATCTATCCAGGCTTCTAGGTAAGGTATGTTTCTTTTTGAAAGTGTCTCATGAGGCGTGGCCAAGGCCTCATCCCTGTACCTGTGGTACCTGTCTAAAGGAGACTGTAAGCAAGTCTGCCACTGTGCTTCTGGTGATAAAGGAAAGAGAGAGCGGAAGTGTTGATGTCAACCCAGTAAGCACCAGGGTCTTGAGCAGGCAGGAGACCAAATAACTCCTGAATCAGTTTGTCTTATTTGCTTTCATAGAATCATAGAATCATTTATGTTGGGAAAGACCTTTTAAGATCATTGAGTCTAGCCACTAACAGCACTGCCAAATCCACCAGTAAACCAAGTCCTCCTGTTCTGAGAACAGATGGTCCCTTCCTCTTCCCTCAGCCTTCTCCTGGCAGCAGGGCAGGCTGTTCCCTAGCTGTGCACAACCAGCCTTCTCTATCACGGCCCCTGGGACACTCAGTGTCTTCTGTTTCTCCATCCTCTGCCAAGCAGCATGTGTCTGCCAAGGTGAGATCAGGCAGAACTTGCAGCTCCCTTTCAGAATTGTCCGTGGAGGGCAGAGAACCAAAGGAGATACGTTGGTCCTCAGCATCAACACACCACAGTGAATTTCATTCATATTGATTTTATATGACAGCTCATATTGATTTTCTCTGCCAACACCTCCATCTCTAGGCCACATTTTTTTTCAGAGGTATTTTGCCTGGACGCACTGAAACCACACCTCAGAAGAACTGCTGGGGAAGAAGGGCCACCAGGCACTCCCCAGAGGGCTGAGCACAGTGGTGCTCTGAGGTTTTGTCTAAAAATCTGTGCTGGGGGGCAAAAGAGAAGCAGTAGACACAGAGAAGAGCCAAGCTATATGTGAGATGGTCAGCACAAGAGGGTGCTTTTCCTACTCCATCTTTTCAGCCTCCATGCTACAGAAAGCAGTCGGAGAGCCTGTGCTACTACTACAGCTGCCCTCTTGGAAAGTGAGGGACACTGAATGACCATGAAAATGGTGTTTTTATAATAAGATGATAAGCATGTACATGGTATAGCCTGAGACAGGGCTTGTGGCGACACGCAGAGACATAAGGCCAGTTGGGATGGTGTTGAACTAGTAGGCTGAGCAAGGCAAATCTGACACAATCTCATCCACACAGTTTGTAAGAACAGGACCCTGGAGCAATCCCTTATGCCAGGCTTCAACTGGAATATGTCTCACATCAAGCTGGTCTAATCATTCTGAAATCACTTTTGGGAGCAATGTGGCAGACCAGGCGTGATCTGCTCCTGGAGCCACTCACGAGTAGGATTTTATTTGACAATATAGCCAGCAGAGTTCCCCAGGGGACTGCTACTGGCTGCTGGCATAATTTAATAGTTATATTGACTATCTGGAAGTAAATATAACACTGCAAATAAAAGAAAGAGCGTACGGAAAGGCCAGTGAAGTCATAAATAGTGGGGAGGCAGACTAAATTGAATAGTAGTGTTTGTAAAATAAATGCATTTTAATAAAAACAATTTGCAAAGTGATCTTACTAAGACCAAATTGTGCGAGTTCATGTAACTGGAGACTATATCCTCTATAGCAGCAAACTTTAAAGGAAGTTAGGGGTTGTAACGTAGCGGATCAACACAAGCTTCCCATGGAATCTTGTGGCAAAGGGGAATTTTGCAGTCCTGCAGTGCATTAACAAGAAAGGATATGTGAGCAGTGCAAGGCATGGGACAACAGGGACCAATACCTCTGCAGAGACCAATGCCAGATTTTGTTGTGCAGGTCATCTTCCCTTTGATATTGAAAAAATAGAAACACTGAAAAAGCTGAAAGTCATTAAAGAAAACGATGTAATAAGTTCAGCGTGTTTAATTTATCATAGAGAAGTCTGGATGATGATTCAATTATTTGATTAAAGCACAGAAATGATATCTGAGAACAAAACTAATGGGGCAATAAAGCATTTCTTCATCAGGTAGACGGGTGTTGAAAGAATCGATAGCTATAAATGAGAGTCTTCCTCAGGCAACTTCTGTAAGTCAAACCTGTTTAAAGACCCTTCATGTTGATCAGGCTGAAGCCTGCAGTATTCACTGATTCCAGCCCCTCCTGCAGGACACCAGCACAAGCCCCAGGACTATTCCCAGCCCCAAGGCAACAGTGCTGGTAGCTCCATACTGGCCGTAACCATGGCTTGGCACAACTTGGTTGTTTAAACACTTTTCACCACAGGCTACAGGTATGATTCTTATTTTCTGATTTATTTTGGTTTGAACTCGTGTAGGCATTACTTCCTTTTTCTTGTGCACCATGAATAATAGACCCACCTTAGAAAAATGAAGAGTGCCAGGGAAGGGCACAAACCCAGGAACACTGGCATCCACACTGTTTAACTGTTACAAAGGTACCCAGCCAGCTTTTTCATCCAGACCACCAATATTCTTCCAGAACTGCTTTCAGGCACATTTCAGGAGTTGGAATACAAATACAATACAAATAACTCCTTCACGCCAGTTGGACTCAGTGCTGGATAGTGGTTGGTCCCAGGTCCATTTCACTTGCTGGCACACATGGTCTGGGATCTTAGTAAATTTTGCTGCCTGGGATATTCTGATGCTTTCTTTACTGAATCTCTGGTAATGAAAAAAGTATTATTTTTAAATACGGTGCACTAGTTATTCTGAGTTACAGGTAGCGAGAGGCAAATCAGCCTTACTTGTTGGTATTATATAACGAGAAGAATATTTTTCTAAAAGTACAATATATGTTTGTATTTCCCACGCCCGTGGAAAAAAAAAAATCACATGAAGCTACTTGGTAAATATTGAAAGCAACTCTGCATTTTGGAAGAATAGATCTTAATTTTGCTTTAAATGACATATGACAGCAATATGGATGCAATATAAACTGAGTCTGATGAATAAGAATAATGCTCCAGCGGAAGAAACCCAGATAATTCTGTTGATTTCTCAACACATTTTTAAAAAACAAAATTAATTAATCTTTTATGGGAAATTAAGGGTAATATGAAATAATTTTTTTAATTTATGGTAGATCTAGATTGTCATTACACTATGGAAATAACATTCTTGTCCTGAAACATACATATAAGTCTTTTGCTGTGTCTTGCTGACCTCCTTGGAGCCAGAGTTGTGAGAACAGACTGTCATCCAATATCCTTTGCCATCAATAGAAATAGTCTCACGGGGTTCAGTTATCTTTGGATCAGGTCCCAGAAGATCTCAAGACTTAACAGGACTTGGAAGAGCAAAAATTATTGTAAGAACAAAACCCTGCTCCTGCTGCTTCTTAAATAAATAAATTTAGATGCTCTCAATAAAACTGAGATCCAGCCATGATACATAAATGCATCATCCTGCTAATTTGTGTAAGACGTATTATTTCAAGTCATTAATGAGCCAGTTGCTAGATACCAAATCTGTACAGAAAAAATAATTACACTTCTTATTCAGCTGAATAGTGGGATTTAAAAAATTGTTTATTTTATTGTATCACATTATTTTTATGCAGTAAAATGTGAAAATACAGCATGCTTCTGAGTGAGTCAAAGAACATCCTAAACGTAAATACCATCAGCCTGATATATCAAGAGCAGATAAGTGGTGTTCTCTGTGCTGCTTACATCTATATCCCTGCTTCTCTTTTGCTTATCATCTGTTGTAATTAAAACAAAGAATAGCTGGCTCATAAAATGGAATTCTTAGGCAGGTGATGCTCCCAGTTAATGACCTGAAATTTCAACCTCTATTTCTGGGTCTGCAGAACGAGAAGGAAGCAATTGGTGCATTAGATACAACCACGCAGAAGAAAATAGCAACAGACAGAAAGTGAGAAAGACAGAAGGAAAGAAGACATGCATCATTGGAACTCCATGTGTTTTGTTTTCTTTATTCAGTTCTTCCACTTTATTGGCCAGCAGCAGAAAACAGGAGCTCAGAGGAGAATCACAGTTCCAGAGATGGACAAACAGATGAATTATTTGCCACTTTTTAAATTTCTGAGAAGAAAAAGTGACAATACCAGCACTTTCAGTAATTAATCTTAAACACTGCATTGTGCCATATTACACTGCAGAATTCATTTATCTGGTGTATATATACCACCAAATAAGAAAACAGTGATCTGAGCTTTTTCCAGACCTGAAGGCCACATAAATCAACGGCTTTATGCTCTGCTTGGTAAGAAACCACTATGCAATTGGTCTGCATCCTGCACAGCACAGGCCATTGTTTGAAAATTCAGGCAGGCAGATCTTGTTAACAGTAACCATGCAGATTCAGATAAAAGCTCCATCTGGGCCAGTATCCTGTGCTCAGCAGTAACCAGAAGCAAATGCTAAAGAGATTCTGTGAGACCTCTCCTGGGCTTGGGCTACCTTTGGCTCATGGGATTTCCTGAGCCAGGTATGGTTTATCTTCCTGTCTCTGATTCTCTCTACCAAGCAATAGTCCCATTTCCCCTTTGACCTGGCTAAACTTTTGCTGTCCACAGCATCCACTGGTAAATAGTCCTGCAAGGCTGCTAAACCTTGCATGACAAACATCACCTCTTTCTGCATGTTTTGAAGCTGTCTCCTGTTGGCTGCAATTTGATGGCTCCTAGTTTTCATTCTGGAAGATAGTTTAAGCTCCAGACCACTCATGGCTTTGTAGACGCAGCAAAGTATCAGCCATAGCTCTCTTCAGTGGGCTCTCCCTCAAGCCAAAGATTCCCCATCTATTTGTGTTTTCCTAGTACAGAAGCCACCTCACACCTACAGTCATCTTGGAAGCCCTTCTCTGACTTTGTTCCATCTCTACTCCAGGGAATCAGAACTGCACACAGTATTCAAGGTTGGAGTGAACTGTGGATTTATGCAGTAGCACAATGACATTTTCTGCTTGTTCTCAAATTCCTAACAATTCCTAATGACCACTCCTGAGCTGATGTTTTCATGGGACTTTATATTTCAGTCTTTGAGTTTGCTCCTGTATGGTAATGGTCAAGAGGCCACGAATCTTCATGTGAAACCAGGATTTTTTTGCTTGCTGTGTGTTTCGCTTTACATTATCTGTCTGCATTTCTTCTGAAACTCTTTCCTAGCCACCAAACCTTTTCAGGTCCTTCTACAGTTTTCTGTAATCCATATTCATCCTCACTCTGCCAACTAACTTTCTTATAAGCCAATTTTCTCATTGCACCTTCTGATCTCTTTTCTGGGTCATCCATGAACACATTGAAGGGCACAGTTTTCAGCTCAGTTCCCTGCAGATCTTCTCTGGGAATGATTCTCCCCTACAAAAATTAGATGTTTGCTACTATCCTGCATTTCCTATCTGACAATTGGTTCTTTATTCAGTTTAGGATTTCTCCCCTTATTCTGCTGCTTTAGTTCCTTAAATACTTTGGTTAAGGATTTCACCAAAAGCTGATGGCAAATTCAAGTGGATTGTATCAATTAGATCGCTCTTATCTACATGCTTACTGACCCCTTGAAAAATTCATTAAAGGTTTGCAAACCAGGCTTTTCTTTTATGTAATCTGTGCTACGTTTCCCAAATGGGTCATATTGATCCACATGGCCTCTCATTCTATCCTTTATTACAAACCCTACTTAACTGCCCAGTGCAGATGCCCAGCTTACAAGCCAGTAATTGCTCACTCTTTGTATGGAAATCAGGGTAGGAGTGAAATATGCTTACTTACACCATGAATCCTGATATTTCCTTTCAAAATCCTTCTGTCTCTATGTACCTATTAATAATTTTCTGTCTCCTCTTTCTCTCTCTTTCCATTGGAACATGTGTTTCTTTGTTTTACTTCCCCCCCCCCCCCCCCCCCCCCCAAATAGGAAAACACTGCCCAAGTTGGTGATCAAGAGAAAAATTTAACAACTGGTAATAGATTTATAGCAATTTTTAATCTTAAGAGCACTTCACACATTTTTCTAACAAAATTCATTAATCTAACCTAACCAGCCTAGTAAATATAGATTTAAGATGGGCTGGATATCTCTACATTTCATGTTCAACTTCCTTTTTTTTTTTTTTTTCTGTCAGATACTTTACCTGAGTTAGATGTGGTAATGGACATCTATAAGATTTCAATCATCACAAGCAAAGTAGAAACCATGTTTGCTCAGTTCCAACAGCCAAAGGCTTTCCCACAAACAGGAAGGAGAGGCTGCCTTAATAGTACCTCAAAGTCCATTTTTCTGCTGAATTTAAAGCAAGTTATTCTGCTCCGTGCTTCTGTTGAATGTGTTTGCCTATAAGCAAAGATGAATATAAAGCAACTCTTTTTGTTTGAAACCCAGCCTCTTGTGCCTGCAGAGTCACGTCTGACACAATCACATGTATTTAGACTGTTCTTTCAAAATTTGTCCCCCACCCCCACTTCTTCAAATGCAAATCTAATCTGGTAAGTACACAATATTCTACATTCTTCCTTCCCAAATATTAGAAAAAGCTATTCTGTTCCTCAGACCAAAATCTCTCATGTGATCAGTGCAAAATATTAAAATCTCATAATCTTGGGACTTCTGCTGCCCAGAGAATGTTCTGCCAGCTATGGAAGCAGGATGGTCAGCAACTACTGATCAATAGACAATGGATTTGTTTTATCATAGGATGGAAATACTTGTCAAGGCCTAGAACTGATTAAATGCTTTTTGCAGCCTAGGATTGTTTTCACAATTTCACATTTACACAGCACTTTATTTTCCTTAATATTTAGTGCTCTCTACAGTCACTCACTTTTCAGTTTTGGGTTAGCATACTTAATCATATGAACTCCTGAATATTCAACAAGGACCCAACTAGCATGGTAATCCCAAACAGAAACTGACCATTAGAGCACTTTTTACATTTTTGTTGTTGTCATTGATACAATAAATGGAAAAATAAAACTAATAAAAAGATAACATCCAATAAATTAACAATTGCTGAATTTGATGGTTCTCACTGTGGAACAGAAACAGTCACAAGTTTTAGCTACAAATGCATAAAATATATTAAATCTGCTGATTGAATATAATATCTATTTATTTTATTTTAGCTCATTTCAAACATTCATTCAAATCCTTCATTGTGAATCAAAGCATCAGATTCTTATCTGCCGACATTACTGGACTGATCTAAGATTCAACTGGAAAGAGACATACTGGAAATAAGGTATTTTTAAAACATACAGTTATTGTGGTATGCCACAAGAATTTAAGCATGTCAGATAATCTTCCCACAGAGAAGATGATAGCTTGATTAATTAATATAGACTGTTATTTTGTCACCAGGTAATTTCCATCGTGGTTTTTATTACCAAGTGAACTTCTGTCTGTTACCATTTCTATTTCTTACACAGTTTAGAAAAAAACACTCGTAATTAGCAGACATAAGACAGGTGGGGAAGGTAAGGAACCCTTATCAGACATAAGACAGGTAGGGAAGGTAATGAACCCTTATCAGATAATCAATCACGAAGTCCTCCATTTCTTTTTGTGTGGTATGCCAAACTCTGTTTTCCCATTGCTCAAGCAATACTTCATTTTGGCACAAAGTAGAACAGCCCCAGGGACCGAACAGACCCCACTGCTAAATATATCCTAGCCTCTGAGGTCAGAGCTTTTTGTAGGCTCTGATCCTTGTGGATAAAAAAGAGAGGTTAGAATCCAGGTGTCCTGAACTCTGGGTGTACATTTTTGTTACCAGATAAAAGGGAAGTCTGAGAGCTCCTTTAGTGAGTGGGATCGGGCATGGGCTGGGCATATCTACTGATCAGACACGAGGTGTGAAACAGGCAGAAAAATATCTGCTCGTTAGATCTATGCAGTTACCCATATTGCAGTTGCATGTATGGCCTTTACCCACGAGTTGGGTCCCTTTGTGCTAAGGACATCACAGAGATGATCCCTGACCCTGGCCCTTAGCAGCAAGACAGCAGCTTGCAGTTGTGGATAACGAGGCAAGTAATTCAATGCGGAATTTGGTGGGACTTAGTGAAGTGATAGGACAGCCATGGGCAGACCTCACCTAGCAGTGAAAGGGCAGCCTGTGGAAAAGCACGAAGCCACATTTTTGAAAAGCTTTCGAGAAGGGAGTGGGTTCTGCGCTGCAAATGGATCAGGTTCAACCAACATCTGGTACAGGGTGGGGGTGGGAAGCAAATCGGAGCCAGGCACAAGTTTTGGATGGGTCTAAATATGATGCACATTTTAATGGCTACACAATGCAGGAAGGGGAACAGCTCAAAAGCGGAGAGATTCCAAATGGTGGTCTAAAAATACAAGCAATGTGCTACTATTTGTTGAGGACTGAGAAAAGGGTAATTGACCAAAAGCCCCAATGAGAGTCAATTACAGCAGCTCTACAGGAGTGGACTAGCAAGAAAGACTGGAACTATAAGAAGCCAAGCAGAGAGGCGCTTCAGGACCTGGATGCAGCAGCCCACCTCTGGCAGGCCAGAGCGATTAGGGAGTTTTCAGGACCCACCGTTTCGAGGGGGTGCTGGCAATTTTTTTCGAAGATGTTATTAATCACATTGTGTGCTTCCTGCTCCACTGGGATCTACTGAAACATTCCTGGAGATGTCATATGGTAACAAAGGAAAGGAAAGCAGTGCCAAGGGCTACAGAATGATCCCTATTGTCAAACTCCAATTATCTGGCATTTATAAAAGGTGCTAATTATAATTGAGTATTGATTACCTTCAGGGTAAAACATATTTCTCATTATTTACGATCACGTGTTTGATGACCCCGGGACGCCCAAAGCAAATAATGACTTGCGCAGCTTAGGGTTTATAGATCTCATTTGTGTCTCCAATTCATTTCCCGCCAGCCCGGCCCGGCCCGGCCCAGCCGAGCCCCCCCACCCCGCGCAGCGAGGCGCGGCACGGAGCCGAACCACCAGCAACGCCAAACGGCTACCGAGCTGCGGGGGGGGGCGCGGCGCGCGCACCCACCCGCGCGCCGGGGCAGCGGCCCACCGAGTTGCGGCGGCGGGAGGGGGCGCGGAGGGCGTGGCTCGCGGGCGGGGGCGTGGCTTCCGGGCGTGGGGGCGCGGCCTGGGGCCGGCGGGGCGCCGCACCAGCTGCCCCGCCTCCCTCCTCCCGCGCGTGCGCGAGCGGCCGGAAGCGCGGCGGTGGCGGCGGCGATGGCGGTGGCGGAGAAGTTCGACTCTCTGGAGGAGCATCTGGAGAAGTTCGTGGAGAACATCCGGCAGCTCGGCATTATCGTCAGCGACTTCCAGCCCAGCAGCCAGACGGGTCTCAACCAGAAACTGTGAGGGGCCCGCCGCTCCGCCGCCCCTCTCCGTGGCCAGGCCGGGCCGCGGGGCTCTTGCCGCCGCCCCCAGCCCGGTGCCTCAGGGTGCCGGAGGCCCTGCCGGCGGGCCGGGCACCCTGCCGCGCTACCGGAGCGTGGGGGTCGCGGCAGGGGGGGTCGCCAGGGTCCCCTTCGCTGGGCGTCGTGTCAGCGGCCTCGCAGCCGGGTGAGGGTGAGCGCGGTGCGCCCCTCTGGCTAAACCCGACCCGCTTTCTCCTTACAGGAATTTCATGGTGACGGGCTTGCAGGACATCGACAAATGCCGGCAGCAGCTTCACGATATCAGCGTGCCCTTGGAGGTTTTTGAGTAAGTAACTTTGTACCTGGAAGGGAGGGTGCTGTGGTCGGTGTGATTTGAGGTGGCGTGTCTGTGCGGCGGGGGTGTTTTCCTTGAGGGCTGCCTGTTTCTGAATGCCTGACGGGAATGTCAGCAGGCAGGTGAGAAGTACCTGCAGCCTGTGAGAAGGTGGAAGGGTAAAAGAAGTGGTAAATTGTACACCTGCTTTTGGACCTCCTTTTTTTACTATTTTATATATATATAAATACATATAAATATAAAATTTACTTACATATTATTTATATTATTTAAACTGTAATTTATATTTACATGTGTAGGCAGTCAGACAGATTCTGTCAAATCTAGTGATTTAGTAAGTAAGCTTTCATTTTTGAAATATACTTTTACACAAGATTAGAATCAGCGCTTTAAAGTTGGAGGTGAAAATAAATTAGGCCAGTACTTAGATGTTTAGTTTCAGTATGGGTAGTCTTGTTAGCAGAGAATTAGAACGTTAAAAAAACCATGAACATAGAGGGAGAGTGATACAAGACCGCTTTTACAATATAGCTGACAAGTTAATTTACTGGTGTTACTTGTAAATCCAAATGTCAGTAGCTCACTATATTCTAGTGTATTAGTGGCTATACAGGACTCTTTGCAGTTGCGCTTTCACTCTATCTGTAAATCTGTGATGACAGTCTTAAACGTTCTGTTTTCTTCATTCACTGATGTAATTTCCCTTTGTCAGACACACCACAAAGCAAAAAGACACAGGTTTGTTAATACAGGTGTGTTAATTTTTACTCTTTACTATGGTATGTATTCTTCCTCTTCGTCCTTGAATTGTTGGGTGCTATATTCCTATGTGCTTATTGCTCACCATGTACTAACTGAAGTACTTTATGGTTAGTGCCCTTTCAGTTGCTTGGAAAAGGGCCATCGTTCACCATTCATGTGAATGGATGCCTTTGAGGAACTAGCTAGTTTTACTTTTTGTTTGCTTTTAATACTTTTTTCAAAGCTTCAGGCTTTCTAGAAACAGATTTAAAACAGTGTACCAAGATAGACGTTTGCTGTCCATGGCCTACTCCTCTTTGAGCTCTCTTTTGAAAATGGCTGAGTTAAACTGTGTTTTTTAAAACACATGTTTCAGATAACAGTAATAACAAAAAGACAGCAAGGTGAGTAATTCTATACTTTGGAGAACATCCTAGTAGGAATATGATCGTTTAGGTAGTATCTTTTCTATTTTCAGATACATAGATCAAGGCCGCAATCCTCAGCTTTACACTAAAGAGTGTCTAGAGCGAGCTTTGGCAAAAAATGAGCAAGTAAAAGGAAAAATTGACACAATGAAGGTAAATCAGAAATGGCAATGCCAATGTAATAGTGTATTTGATAAGATTTAATTTTTCTATAAATATGTGGGTGTTTTTCACTTTTGCAGTTATTCCCTTATTAGGTGATTTGTATTAGGAATTGCTCTGCATCCCTGTATCTTAACTGATGCTAATATAGCCTGTTCTGGAAAGGAAATAGTAATTCATCCCACAGCTGGAGATGGAGATGTCGCTATGATTTTATTTTGATTAAAGATGTATGTAACATTACAGGTCTTTTTTTGTGTGTGTGGTTTTTTTGTTGTTTTCATTTGAATACTAGTGAACCCCTCGCACTGTTTTAATGTACCTTGTAGCAATGATGTTTGTAAATTTAGAAACAAGCAAAACAGAAGGGATATTGTTCCTGTCTTGAATGGATCTTAGAGTATTAAAATATCAAACGTAAATAAAAATATCAAATATAAGCATGAGTTAATCTTTATAAAAATTACTGAAAAGGTATGCCAGTGTTCAGGGTTTTCTGAACTTGCACTTTCATTTAATATGAACCTAAGCATTCTTTTATACTATTTAACTGCTGGAATTACTGCTGCAAAACACAGAAAAGGAAGTTTAGTGAGATTTGAGAAAGGGCTGTTTGTGTTTCAGAATGTTCTTTGACTGAACTTAAAATTAGTGTGGAGGATGGCAATTTGTGCTGCAGAATGTAGATGTATCTCCATACATTCTAATCTGCTCTTTGTTTTGGTATGCTCTGTGCTTGTAAAGTTGTAGAAATACGTAATTCTTCCTAAGCTACGTGTAAGTTCCTTTTTGGAGGTGGAGAGTATTCCATGTCAAATCAAGAGGACATGTCCTTTATCAGCTTTGCTTAATAAAGTCAGACAGATATTGATGTACCAGAGAGGTCCAACTACTTTGTTTTTCTTAGGTGAAAATAGTTAATTTATGGGAAATTAAAAGCATTTTAGTTTAGTGCTTTCCTAGTGGATTTCACTTGAGTATTTTCTGTGAATTTTCTAAAGAGTAACTTTCCTGGTTTGTGTGTGGGGGTTTGGGTCAGTGTGGGGGGGTTTTTTTTGGTTTTGTTTTTTTTTTTTTTTTTGGGGGTGGGGAACAACCATTCTCTTAGGTCACTGAAATGTAGAACTGTGTTGTGTGCAGATGTTCCTGTTCATCAGATAACATTGCTTGATGAAATCTAAAGAAATTGTGCAGATGATGTATATACATTTTTCTCTTTCCAGAAATTTAAAAGTCTGTTAATTCAAGAACTGACAAAAGTGTTCCCAGAAGACATGGCAAAGTACAAAGCTATTCGAGGAGAAGATCCTCCTCCTTAAGTTGGTCTTTGATAGGTCTAAAGATGTCAATTCCATAAACTGACACCACTCTATAAAAACATTGATGGGAGAGAGGGGGAATCCAAGCTGTCATAACAACTGTATTAAAAATGGCAGTGATGGACTGTAAAGGAGCTTGATGATTGCTGATAGTTCTGGTCTGAAGCTACTGAATCTTTCTGAAGAGTTCTACTCAAAAGATTGCAGTTGAAACTTCCTATGGTAATCTCTGCTTTCCTGAAAGGTTTTGGAGATACAGGTGCCTACAGGTCATCCATACATAGCACTTCCCACAAAATACATTTCCAGAGCAGATAATCATGTTTTTTGTCTTCTGAAAAGTGTGCTCCAGGGTTGTGGGCTCATCTGTTTTTAAGAGAAATGTATTGACTGTTTTTCATTTGTAAACTGCTTTGTTTTTTTATTACAGTACAAAACAGTTGACTGCTTTTGTCTTGCCAAATTCTACTGAACGGGAGCCTGTCAGGGGCTGCAGTTTTCATGTGTCATAATGAATTGCAGCCAAGAAAGCCTTCGTATATTCTTGTTTTGTTCAATGAACTGCAGTGCAGATGGCTGAGGATATAGAAAGTGAGCATATTTGGGGACTAGCTCAACAATGTTAACATTTTCTGTAGTATTTAATGTAAGCTTTTGTTCTATTCATTTTCTGTAAACAGATTGTTGAATAAAAATCTGGAAAAAAAAGATCCAGCATTTTTCTGTTGTCTGCTACTCTCGTAGCTTTCAGTTCATTCTCCAAACAATAGCCTTGGAGTGATAGAAATAAAATGTATGTCAGAACTTGGCTGTTCAAAGTTTGTGTCTGAAGATAATGTTAACTTGGTATTTTGGTTTTGGAGAAAGCTTCTTTTCTAGTACCTGTAGCAGGAGATCTTGGGGGTCAGCAATTGCCACCTGAGGTGTTTCTGGTTAGCTGCAAACTTACGTGAAATCTGTAACTGTGCATAGATAAGAGTTCCAACACAAAACAGCATGTTGGGTGCACTACCCGTGGGCATAGTGCACATGTGGAAGACTAATTTTACAGTGGAAACAAGAGGACCTCTCTTGATCTTGGGGATTTGTGAAACTTGAATGATTTGTGCTTACATTTGTCCTTCCAGATGTAATTTGGCATTTTTTTGCCCCAGCAAATGAATTTATTAACTTTTTCTAGTTGCAAAGCTTTGTGGTTTTGGGCAGGAGCTTTAAAATTGCACCATGTGCGTGTGTTCTGTAGCAGACCTACCTAGCCCACTGAAGGCCTTAATGGGGATTTCGGTATGTTAATGTTGTTGGCATCATGGCTTCCACACCTGAAGTACTGTCTGTGCTCAGTGCCTAGCTGAAGCAAAGCCCGTCCGTGATGCCAGGCAACACTGTGTCTGACCTAGCTCTGGCATAACAACAGGAAAAAAATTAAAACCCGCAGAAAACTAGGTGTTCCTCTGCGTTAAGACTTGTTACCTGACAGTCTAACCTAATTGCTGCCTCGTATTCTGTCCAGTCCTAGTCTCCACACATGATTTTCCTTGTATTTTTTCCCCCGCTAATCACTCCCTTTCACCCCCTTAGTTTTACTGTATTAACTTGGCAGAAAAGAACGATGTAATGCACCGTATTTGCATTTTGCTCTGCCTGGGTTGCCCTTGATCCCCAGGAGATGTTGAAGCAAGGCTTGTGATTGGCAAGTGGGATGTATACAGGGCACAAGCAAAGAAGGTAAGAGTATTTTTCCAGTGCATATAATGTGGCAGGAAGCAGAGCTTGAGAGCAAAAGCACTGGCAGCAGGTAGCTGCAACTGTTTTAAATGGTAGTTGAGAGAACGATTGTGGGACAAGAAGCCAGCAGGTACTGGTCTGGGTACTGGAGTATTCTGGCTGCTAGCGCTGACACCAGATTTGTGTGTCAGACTTGGGGGAGTAGTATGCTTAAAACTGGTGCTTCTAGGAAGTCTTATATCTACTTCTTGTTACAAAATACATTACTCTTGTGCAAATTCTCTTAGGAATTCATATTAAAAAAAAAAGTAGATTATCCTTGCCATTTGGATTTTTGGATCTGTAAACTTTACAGGGTGAGTCTCCTAATACTTTAGAGCATCCTTGGTAGATTTAGTTTTTGTGACATCACCTTCAGAAAAAAAACGAAAGCACTCTGAAAACCAAATTAAAACATACAGGTTCCCTCTGCAGAAAAGCTGAGGCAGACAATGTAGACAGACTCCCTGAGGAAGCACTGGAGCAGGTTAACCAGACAGGTGGTAGGATCTCAGACCACCTTTGCGGGTTTTTAAGGCTCACTGGGACTAGGTCCTGAGCAGCCTGACTTAACTTAGCAGTTGGCTGTACTTGGAGAAAGAGCTGGGCTAGGTGAACTCTAAAGGCTTTTTCCAATAAATCTAATTCTGCTCTTTATGGTTCAAATAACAACAGTTTGTAAGTACAAAAAGGATAAAGGTTAGGGTCTAAAACTACTGAAAGAGAAATTTGGATTATGCATTCAAAACCAATCTTACTGTAAGGCTAGCAAAGCAATGGTGTAGTCTTGTTGCATTTCCATCAGAACATTCATGAACTATTGGTATAGTTGATCCTGTCTTAAAGCAGAGGGTGAAACAAGATGACTTCTTGAGGTCCCTTCCAGCCCTTTTTTGATCATAGGATTTTGCCATTCAGGAAAAAAAGTACTATATCCATATGGATTCATGTAAAGTGTTTCTTGAAAAGAGCAGGGACAAGAGGCAGTGGACCTGAGCTGCGATGAAGGAAATTAGATGGACAGGAGGATGAAGTTTGTCACTCAGACACTGGTTAAGCACTGACACAGGTGCTCAGAGTGGCTGCAGAACTGCTGCTGTCGGAGATTTTCCCATCTTGCCTGAGCAATTAGACACATTGTCTAATTGAAATTTAGCTTTTCTTGGGACAGGCAGCTGAACTAGATAACAAGCAAAGGTTCCTTCTAGCCATTTTTTTTCTTGTTTTCTATGATTCTATTACCGTAACACAGTGAAAGGTTTTCAACTACTCAGTCTCAACAATGAATTTTTTTATTACTGCAGTATGCTGCAGCTGATAGTAGGTATTTAACCAGTGCAGGGACATTTGCTTTTATGGAACGCAAATTGTGATTAGCACCCATGCCTGTAGGTGAAGTACCAAAGAGATGCTACAAGAAGCTTTTTCATTTGCTTTTCAAGGCATTGGGTTGTGAGCATAAATGATTTAAAAGATGTTTGGAATCAGAGTTTAAGGTATGTGTAAAGTCAAATTTACGTTGAAACAAAGGTGAGGCCTGGAGGAACTGAACTCTTAAGGTAAATCTGTCTGTGTAGTGCATATTCTCTCTTCGTTTCTAAGCCCATTACGTTTAGCGGGCATCTCTGTACCTGTTTCCAATTCCTCAGGCTAACGATGATTTCTCCATTGGTAACTTTAGAGACACTAATGTTGTTACATAAAAGCCAGGTTTTCAACCAGGAGAGACCTTACCTTTTTGGTTCTTTTATTAAAAAATCAAATAGTTTTACATTCTGCTTCCTTCTTTGATTCAACTCCTTTGCTGTGATGCCATTCAAAAACATATAGCTTATAATTTTTGCTTTAAACACCATAGTCTAAAATGTAGTCCTCATTTTCTAACTAGTTTTTACACATATGGTTACTTTGAATTTTGAGCCTAGTGTATTAATTCCTAACAGTATCACACAATGTTTGGCTGGTTACTGTGAAAATACTACCACAGGGTTTACACTCTAGATGTTGTGTGAAGCTTAGCACCACATATATCTCCATCAGTTTATGTGCTAATCAGCTCAGAGCTAATGACCTTTATATAGTATAGGGTTTTTTTTGTAAAGTGTTCTTTCCATATCTATATTCCATGCTATATATTCCATAGAAACATAATGGATTAGTAGAGCTTGTAATGTATGGATTTACTCCTACTGCTGATAGGAAAAGAAGGCGTGAGAAGGAAAGGAACACTCACAGATTTGCTGGAAAGAGTATTTGTTCCTTGAAAATAAAAAAAAACCCAACTGAACAGAATTAAAAATTTAACATTCTGAATATTAAATATTTCTCTGTGTGCTAAAAATTTCCCTTACTTAACAGGAGAAATGCAAGTTCTGTGTGTTCTTTCAATGCGTCACAGCTGCCCTCTCTGCCTGCTATGCAGCTGAACCATTTCCCCACAGCTCTGCTACTTTCCACCTCTTCAGAGCACCCTCAGGGTAGGGTGAGATGAGATTTTTTTTGGCAGAGGATGGTGAAAGGGAAACTCTGTCCATAGAACCTGTGAATTTTCTATGCTTTGCTGGGTTTAGTGTGGGAAGCCTTTGAAATTGGTTGAATTGTCCAGTACGCATCCTTTCTGTCTTGGCTACAGTCATCATGTCACTCCACAGATATACCAGTGCACTTTTGCATTAGGCAGTCTTCTGTGCTTGGTGGAAAAGACTGTTCATTTTGCAACTGTTACAACCCCATCATCCTTTTAGAAATGCTGGACCAAGGACTTGGACTAAATCTATGCATTTGATTTGTTTGTGAAGCATCATTCAGTTTTGGCCACATTCTCCTCATTTTGGGACCATGTCATGGATTTGATTGTGCCAGCTGCATAATGCCCCAGCAGGGCCTTGTCTCTGCTGTTGTTATGCAATGCTATTAAAGTAGTTGAGTAAGCTGATTTTTGCAGAATAAACAGCAGTGGCACAGGATTCTAGCAAATAACATCTCTCATACTTCCAAAACAAAAATTACAGTAGCTTCCAGGGTCTTTTTTATAAAAATGCGATAGGAACTATTATTTTTAAAGTTCACTCTATTTTTAACCCAATTAACAAAGATTTTTCTATTCTGAATTCCAGTATTTAACAATTATTTTATTGTATAAAGGGTAACGTTTTCCACAGGTAGTGCATTTCCCTCCACATCTTGCTTTTCTCCTTCATCTCATAAGAATTGCTACCCAATCATATTTAGTGGACATTAATGAAGAATATTTTGCCAAAATAATATATTCTTCCCTTTCCATGTGAGAGGACCTTTTTGAGAACTGTTTTGTCCCTTTTGGCCAGTGCATCTTTCTTAACTGCTATTAGCTGTAGAAGTGTATCTGCTTTTGGCTTCTCCGTGGGCTGTGAAACTTGCCTCCACAAGCTCCTCTTTTGTGAGGGATGGTGAGCAGGTGAGATGGAGCAAAAAGTAGCTGGACCTTGTGCAAGCATGTGGGTATGTCTTCGTGGCATGTAGTCAGGGCCTCTCCAGATCTGACAGGCTAGCTCTGGGGCAAGTTAGCCCTGGCCAGCTCCACTTTGATGGCCTTGGTCAGCCCTAATCTGTGGTGGAAAATAAGCGCTTGTTTTACCCATGCAGTTTCCGCAGCTAGGTTTATAAACTGAGTTGTGCCTGTCAGCAGCCATCTGAGCCCCTCCAGGGCTCCAGCAGCAGCCTCAGTCACAGCTGAGCAACTGTGCCCCCCCTAAAACAGCTCTAAAGTGATGAACAAGTTGTCAGGGTGGCAGAGCAGGGTTCTGGTTATGGTGGTCCGTACAGGGAGTGACACAGTCAGAGGGTGTTCATGAGAACCAGGGTGTTGTAACTGCTGAACAGCTAGCTAATGCCTGCCAGGTAAGTCCCTGCACAGGCATTGAAGAGGAGCTGCATCTGGTTGATAGATCACCATATCCCTGTCTGATCCCCTCTCAAGAGTCTGGGGAGCTGGCATCACTCCAGGTGCAGGAGGTATTAAAAAGGCTGAAGGGCTACAGTCTGCGTCTGCATGCTGGCCATAGCTTCCCACAGGATTTAGAGGTTAGGCTGGAGCAGTGGTGGAGTTGTGGGGGCCAAGCACCTCCACAGCCCCAAGATCCGTAAAACGTGTGAAATGTTTGCTCCTTAAGTGTATAATTTGTTATTGTTGTTGTTAGTTACTAAGTACCCAGTGCTGGCCACAATGAAGATGGTTACCCCTGTGACACCAATGTCCATGCTTGCTGATGGAAGGTCCCAGGCTTCCTTGGCTCAGAGAAAGGCGACCTACAGATGACACATGGACCACATACTTCCCCTGGATATCTAGGTGGTCATGGTAAACATGGTGATTGGGATAGTTAGTGGAGATGGAGGATTAGGGAATAATATTCCTTACAGGTGACATCATCATGGGATCCCAGCAGTGTGTGTTTCGTGGGCAGCCTGTGTGAGAAAACATTATTTTTTTTTGGCTTGGGGGATTATATACATCAGGAATAATAATAACAACAACAACAATAACAACAAAAAAAAACCACACCAAAAAACTCAGGAAAAAAACCCTGCTAAACCATCAAGTTTTACATTCTGCTCAGCTCCAGTTCTATATTTGTGACACTTTCTTATGCTATTTTATGCTTGATTCACTTACTGTTTCTAGGCCAGCCATGCAAATTATTGCTATCGCTGCAACTGCCCCAAACAGTCCGTATTCAACATAATATGGAAGAGACATAACTGTTGTAATTTATGCATGTTTTAGAGAAGGAAGTTAGCTCAAACAAGTGCATTTGAATTTATAGTGTAGAATGAGAATTGCTAGAAACAATGGTGTTTTCAATTTCTAGTTGCATACGGAACACAAAAATCTGAACTAATTTTTCTCTAGTTTGTTAATTGGTTCTCTTTAAAGGAGCACATGTATAAATTACACTAATGTATGCTCTGGTTAGATGGTAACTTTCAAGACATTTGTTAAAGGAGAATTTACATCTTTGCTCTTTGCCATTCTGTTACCTGCATTGCATGGTTGGAGGTGATCTGGAATTTTATTTAAAAATAACATCAGCCAGGCCACAAATCTCTATAATAATTAAAGGGCAAAACAAATTTATCTAAAAGGAAGGTATGAAAGCCTATAAATAGTGAGAATTTCAAGTGTATCCTTAATTTTTAGTAAGATTTTGGAAATAACAGAGAATATGTAACTACAGTTAATTGCTTATATTTTTATGTTTATTATATATCTTATTATATTTCTTACATTATCTTTATTATATACACTATGAAATGAAGAGATTCTAGATAATGCTGCTGAGTATACACTTCTTTAAGATGGAGACTGTGCTCCTATACACTGTAGGATAAACAAAGACAGTATAAAACTCTTTTGTTCGGGCTTGAAAAGAAACTGATCAAGAAGGTGCAAAGGATTTTATTGCAACCTGCTAAGGTTGAGCATCTTCTCTGTGCCTTTGTCTACTGGAAGTAGAAGCAGTTGGTTGCCCAGCCTTCCTCCATCCTTGAGACCTTTTAAATCTCCCTATGAAGAATGCCTGACATCAAACTGTGAAGTCTAAGAGGTAATGACAATACCTGTTACAGGAGTTACATGCTGCAGCTGATCAGCTGTTTGTATATCTAACCCCTAGCTCTTGCTAGGATTTTCCTTGCTGATCAAGGCACTCTCGTTAGCCAGTTATCAGAATAAGATAAAGCACCAGTGCACCTGAAGCAATCTGTTACTCATACTGTTCAGAAGAGAGTTCTTGGTGCAAAAAATCATTCTAGGCGGAGCAGTTTGGTTTTCATTGACCTTTCTAATTCATTTGGTTGATAAAGTACTGCCGAGTGGTGATTTCCCAAGTATTTTATAGTGTGATGTTTTTGTAAATTACTCTCTTTAAGTGCAGCTCCCAAGAGGTTGAAAGTGCTTATTGTATGCTTCCAGTAAAGTTATCCCAGGTATTCTGTAATCTCATCTTTGACTTCCTATGATCATAGAATTATAAACCATGCAATCTATTTTTTTGCGCTGAGTGATCTTTGAGACTAACTAGATCAGTTAGAAACTACTAACTGAGTTTGCAGTTTTACTGAAACCTCTCTAAATCAATGTATTAAAAAGGTAAACTACATATACAAAGACTTTAAAAATGTGTAATTGTTCCAAATACTGAGCTTAACAGCAAGTTAATAAAAAAGAAATATTGCTGTCAAGAATACTTCTGGATTCTCATGTTTCAACACAAAGTTATTTCTTACTTTACTATGATTAATAGCGGTAGCATTTCTGGGCAGTTGCCAGATTTCCTTCCAGCTCTGCAGAGCACAGAGTCAAGGTGACATGAGAATCTGCCCTGCTCTGAGAACACTGTGTTTACTGCATGTACTTCAATTACTTCCACATGCATAAGATCCTTCTGTATATTTTCTTAATTAAAGAGGAGCACACATTGGAAGATACTTCTATTAAAGCTCTTGTAATACTATTAATTCAAACCAGAAATCTGTATTTTCTGTATGGCGACATATTTCATGCTGAGAACTAGATTGTGTTTAGTCTCGACAAGATGTAATGCAGCCAACAAAAAACATTTTTCTGCATAGTATGAAAATTTTCAAAACAATTCCTTCTTTTCTCCTGAAAGAAGGTCCCTATATGAGCCAAGAAACAGCACGTAATATTCCCAGTCCTAAAGATCTGATCTGAATCTAATTTACTTGCTATGTGTAATGCGGTCATTATATTAAACAAACTTCTCCAAATATTTCAAAGGAAGGTGAAGCTACTTTTATGTATAATCTGGGAAAAGGTAGTTGGAAATTATTGTGAAATAATCCAATATGACAGGTTGTTTGTGGGAATATGGGCCATATTTATATCACTTCTGCTGCAAACCCAGCATTTACTTTTCATGTTAATTGTTGGCATTCATAAATGTTTACTTGGAATGTTGCTAGGGATTCAAATTTCCTGTGTTTATATAGATATAATGGTATATACACCAAGCCACTTTTGTACTGGCATCAAAATTTTCAGTCCTTGTCAGTAAAAAACCAGAAGTTTATAATTGTCTGTCACCAAAATCACTAGCAGGTGCCATTTTTGTAGGGAAAATGTTTTACCCATAGGCACCTTAGAAACACACTCCTGAAGTAAGAGATTATTATTTAAATATATAAGAAATTCCATCTTTAACCTTACTATTTGTTTCAAAATATTACCTTTTAAATAATAGGCTATTATTTTATTACATTTGACCAATACATTCTTGAGAGATTCTTTTATAGAGTCAAAGTTCAAGACCCAAGAGGTTTCAACAGACAAAAATGACTTTGAATAGATCTCTTATCAAACATGAGATGTTACTTGGTTTAATACTATTTAATATAATTTATGGTGATCACGTATTAGGTTACAATACTTAGATGAACAATTGAATAGGCATCTGGTATGCAATAAAACAAAAGATGGATCTAGTGATAGAACAAATATTACTTGAGAAGTATTTAAAAAAAAAATCAACAAAACTTCTTCTTTCAGAGTTCTTTCAAATTAAGAAACCTGATTAACTTTCAAA
This sequence comes from Falco naumanni, assembly GCF_017639655.2. NCBI lineage: Eukaryota > Metazoa > Chordata > Aves > Falconiformes > Falconidae > Falco > Falco naumanni. The sequence goes on from NC_054056.1 coordinate 40,243,184, forward strand.
TCAAGAAATGTTTTCAGAGTACAATAAGCATAAATTCTGTGACAGCTTTTTTTCATTGCTTTTTGCCTAGCCTGGGAATTTCTCCTCTTATGCAACACATTGCAGAAGACACAGCTTCACGGATGCACTTTTTCATTGGGCAGACTTTCTGCTTTTATGTAGATGAACTTCCTGGTGTTACTCAGCGTACCTCTAAGCTCTGTCATCTCTAGAGGCTGATACTCATGGTTGCAGAGCGTTAAGATTGCAAGGAAAATCTAATTTGCAGCTCAGCAATGATCCTTTATTTTGATCAAGTGGAGGGGAAAGAACCATTATGATTACATGTTGGAACTCCTCGAGATTATGGTGAAAGGAAGCAATTAGTGAAAACACTTTTGTTTATTGGGCTCCAAAGTTTACAAAGCTTATCATGGAAATATTGCTGCCGCTATTATCTTTATTTGAGGACACAAATAGAAGAAATGCAACAGATATGTGAAGAGAAGATTCCCAGTAGACAAAATTGTGAGTCAGAACAATTTAGCAGTAAACAGGTGACTGTATTATTCTCCTCTAGCCTCCACTGATTGAGGATGTAGGGACATCCTCATCCTAGATGTATATTACCTTTGAGCTTTATAAGTCTCCATAGATTATCTTTTTTCCTCCATGAATTTGTTGGGCTGCACTTTGAACCCCATTAAACTTTAATATCTAATAAAATCTCATGGAAAGGAGTTCCTCAATTCATATTAGCATTATATGAAGAACTGTCTGCTTCCATTTGTTTTGAATCTGCCACCCACTAATTTCATACTTAGTCCTTGCACTAGAAGAGATAACGAAATGACATCTCCTATGTCTCCTCTTCATGTCACTTGTGGTTATATAGATTACGGTAATACTCCCTTCCCAATCATTTTTTCCAGGCTGAAGTCTACTTTGTTTAGCTGCTCCTCATACAGAAGTTGTTTCGTACTTCAGATCATACTTGCCAATCTTCTCTGAACTGTTTCCAATTTTCATTCCTGTTGTTTTTGAAACCTGAGTTTCTTCAAGATTCTTTAACAAGGGATCTTGTGGAAGGCGAAGAGGGAATCCAAACAGAGTTAATCTGTGCATCAGTGATATCCAACACTCACATACATCTTTAGAGAACTCCAGCAGCCTTCCCTATATGTATGTAAAGCCTTTCCTGTACCAAAATCTGTGTTAGCTTTTCTCTAATACTTAGATTCCCAGATATATAATCTTGATTTTGCTGTTCCTGGATGATTGAAAAGTTGTTTTTTTTTATCATTTCAGGATTAAAAATGTAGTTGGGCAAGTCAGATTCCTGTCATACAAAGATTTCTGCACAAACCATATTTATCCAGAAAATGCCATTTAATACACAGCTTTTAAACAAACATTTGCATTAAGTATATGCCAGTTCATGATTCATATATAAAATCCTCCAATATTTTTTCAGAGGATGAAAATATCTTTTGTCAACATCAATAAAATGTTTTCAAATTCTTTTTTATACGTGATGGCAAAGGACAACAAGGAGTGCTGTCATCATCTTTGCTGCATCAGGTACATGTGCTTTTTAAGAGTAAATATTAAACTGGGAGATATAAAGACATCCTCCTTTGCCCAGGGATTGTCCAGCATAAAATGACATTGCTTTGTCTAAGTTCTCTTGCCACTGATATAAAATTAAGCTTAATTTGAAAACAGCTTAATGGACTAAGTATTAGTATTGTTAATCATGTTAACTCACTCCTGTAAACACCTGGGAAGGAGATCAAATGCATTTTGAAAAGGAGAGAAAAAGAAATGTCTATCTCACAGTTTTGGCATTTTCTTTTCTTATCTATACTGCACTCTGGGGCTCTTAAGTAAAGAGAGACACATTCAAATGAATATGTAAAAGTTCAAACTTGCATGGCCTTCAGTTGTACAAACAATCATTTGAATAACCTCAGATGCATGTTAGCAATTATATGTAAATACATATAAAAATATTATTAAATATACAGGTATGCAATCATTCAACTGTGCACAACCAGAAAGTGTGCATCTTTCAGATTCTGGTGACTTAACCACCATACTGTGCTGTAAATACCATACTGTACTTCAATTTTCTCATGTAAGAACCTGGGAGCCTTTTATTATCTATAATTCTGTATTTTATAATTAATATTTTTATAAGTAAACATATGTACTTTGTGCAGTACTACTCTCATTCATCAGAAAGCTCTGGTCATATGGTAGCTCCATTAGCTGTAACAGCTGCTTTCCTTACTCAGCCCTTACATAATTTCATACAGATTAAAGCTACAGCACAAAAGAGCTATTAAAAATTGATGTGAATTATAACAATGTCACTAGTCTGTTTTCTGCAAGTGATCTGGTACACAGAAGAGCAAGAAAACTGCTGAACACTTTCCATACAATTTTGTCCAGTTATCAGTAAAATAAGAGGGGGTTGAAGACAGTCCTAATAATCAAATACACAGTTAATTGGATACGTATTCCCTTCAAAGGAGGCATCCTCAAGACTCATCAATAATTATAAATTGTTGCAAATTACTGGAACTGATTCATCTTCTGGGCACAGAAACAGAAAAAGGTTTTGCACAGACAGCAGTACTTTGGGAGAGGTGATACTAATTTGAAGGACAGGCATAAAGGTTACTCTGGTCCACTTTTATAGTAGTTGTCTTTGCAACAGTTGTGAGGCAGCACCAGAAAGGGTGGGATGAAAGATTAGGTTTGCCTGAAGGACTGATAATATTCTCCTTCCATTGGCCTGAATTGGTTCTGTATGGTAGAATAAAATCTCATTTAATTTTGCAGCTTTTGCAATAACTGCAGAGCCTAGGAACTTGATTGCAGGCATTGATTTACTGCCTGTTTCTCATTTAGGTGCACTGACCAGCAAATTGTTTGCTAATTTCAAAGGACCAATGTGCCTTAAATGAAGAAGCTGCCCCAGTGCTGCAGAGAGAATTTGCAAATTGATTGGATTTTTTAATACAGTTGTATCTCTTATACAACACCAGCATTTAGTATTATTGTAACTAAGGTAAAAAATTACAAACCCAGAGTGACTACAAATGTAAGATAAATAAGGTAAAGAAGCTTTTAAAAAATGCTTACATATAAGGCCAGAAGAGACTAGATCATCTTACCAGCCTTACTAAATTCCTGCAAAATTCTTCATATTAGACACCATGAAGTTTCACTCAGTATTCTTAGTCTAAGTTGTAAAACAACTCACTAAAAATCAGGCAAAGTCCTGAAACAGGCTTTAGACACAGTTGTTCTGATGTAATTTGAAAACTAAACCTTACCACCCTCAAATTTATGAGCAAGCTCTACCAGTTATGTACCTGACCTGAGCTACCAAAGCAATGATTCACCGTACCCAGTGTCTTCTCTCTGCAAACAACTGATCCACATCGCTAAAGGAAGGCAGGAACAAAGCCAAAACCATGAGAATCAGTCTTGTTAATGGCATGCTGCGAGAGACGGCAGTCCATCCTGATGTCCTTGTCAACATGCCGGGTAAACACTGTCAGCTGCAAAAGAGCCAACCTGCAGATACGTGCCCTGCAGATATGTGCCGCCTGCAGGTATGTCGGGCTGCGCAGGGACTGGGGGCCCCACAGTGCACAGTTCTGTCTGCAGGTACGTGTTCCCACAGCATCCCTACCCTGCATCAGGAGGCGGCCCCAGTGTGTTGAGTCTACCACATACACACTCTGTACAGTTTTTAAACATCTCCTTGGTGCTCATTTATGTGAAGCAGCACTTCGAAACTGAATCCTACGGCATGAATAAAGTACTAGCCCACTGTCACCAAGAAAGTAACAGGAGTGAGGGTGGAGCATCTCCAAAGAGCAGTGCAAATACTAATTTTCACAATATTCCTGTGGCAAGTGTGGTTCAAGATGCAGAATTATAAAGCAAATCAGAAACATAAACAGAGGCCACAGGTGGAGGCAATGTAGGAACCAGGCACCAGCTGCCTCCAGATCTATTCCTCGGGTAGACTAGAAATGCTTACATGTACAGCACAGACAATCAAAAAACACACCAGCCTTAAACTGAAAGAGCACAGAACTGGTCAAGATAACAAAATATGTTGAGGCAGCATCATCTTGCAGAGCTGCTCAAATCCATTTCATTCAGGCTGTATTAAAGTTAATTTCAATACATTTTAACAAACACGTCAAAAGAATCCTGGAGTAGAAGACTACTGATACAAATCAGTCAGCAGACCCAGAGTGAATGGTTTTACAGTCTGGCTGAGAAAAACAACTTTTTTTCTATTTAGCAAGATGACCTAGGAACCAATTTTCTAGAGCCATTGCAATTGCTTACCATGAAAATTACAGGTTGTGTTCAAGAAAGGGTAAACACTAGAAGAACCTTTGTGCACTTGCGCCGCTTTCTGCTGAGCAGCTTTGGCTGCAGCTTTCCGAGCATCATATCTCATTTACAAGGTGACCCAGAACACAAACCCTTTTAATTAGCCTGAAAATCCAACCTGCTTTATATACATGCCTGTCAGCCCCCTTGCCTTCTGCTGCCCTTCGTTGCTATGGCAGCACTTTCCCAACAAAGGAGGGTATCTTGCAGAAGGAGAAAAGCAAAGCCAAGATGCTCCCAGCTTTTGCATGCAGTCAGATAAATATTCATGATGCAACTGTGTGCTTAAGAGCTGCTCTTTGAGTAAGTTCTAGGGCTATTGTTCACCCTTAAATAACACCCAGAAGAAACTTTTCCTTATTAAAAAATAAACAGATCCCCAGGCAGACTACAAATGTTAAATCACTTTCCTTCCCCAAAGAGCAGTTGGGAAGTGCCAAGTGAGGAGACTGCTGCACAAAGAGAAATGAATCAGGTGCTTGACCAGTGCAAATTGGTCAGTTGAGATCTGTAAAACCTCTCCATTTTTTAGTTGACAATTATAATTTGGCCCATTGTATTGATGGTACAATCAAAAGCAGAATCATTTTAACCAACGAGCGCGTTAAGTAATGGTCTATGTATTACTATTAAGTATGTGGTACAGATTTATTATATGATACAAATCACAAAAGGACATAAATAGATACATCTGAAAGTGTATTAAGCTGTTTATCTTCTCATAAATAATTTCCCCTCTTATCCTGCATGGCTTTCTCTATGGCATCTTTCTAAATTTTTTTTTTTTTTAACTTGAGGTGGTAGAGCAACCTTCAAAATATCTGAACACACTTCGTCATCTATTCCAGTGCTGCAAACTGGGAATTGTAAATGATTGTAATATGTCATCATTTAAAAAGAAATAGTATTCTGGGATGGATTCAACAGCATTTTTTTTGAAACAGTTAACATCTATGCTGACCAGGACTTATTTTAGCTCATAAATCTCATAAGCATCAAACAAGATGCTGTGCCTTCAGCAGAACACTGATTACTGTAATATGTCTTTCTGTCATATACTGACAGAGATGCAGATGCAAAAAGAGGAATGGAGTGGTAGGGATCAGCTTCAGGTTTGGTGACAATAAAAGATCTCAAGAAAAGGGGAAAAAATGAGGAAAAAAGGCTGCTTCTATCTGGGTATCCAAATTTGGATTAAGGATTATATTTTTCTTAACCAGTGCATGGAAATGTTAGTAGCAGGCTGTTGTGAAGTGAAAGAATCAGAAGTACTGTATCACCACAAAGTAAATTTTGGTCTGTTCTGAATAATACAGAGTAGACTGTAATTCATTCTTTAAATGACAAAATTTACTTAATCTTGAAATGAATAACTATTATATAGTTGCTTAGCAACTCAGACAATACTAACGTCCTTGGCCAGGTGGTATCAAGTTCCTTTTTTGAATTTCTGACAGTATCTTTCCATTTGTTTAAAGCTCTGTGATAGCTACCCTGCCTCTTATGTTTTAAATCCAAGACTATCCCCTTCCATTTCTCTGCACAAGGGATAGCCTTGATTTAGGGGAAGTGATTCCACAGAATTGAAAGCTGTAATGTATTTGATATATCGCTGTGTCCCTATAGTCTCTTGGAACCATTTATGGGGAAATGTAGCTGAATTATGTTTTCATTAGGTAATAGAGTTAATTTTCATTGACTTTTTTTGCCTGGTCTTTATCCTGAAACAGACACATTGCTGATATAAATGGGATAGGGAAAGGGGACTTCGTATGGTACAGGAACAAACTTCCCTTTCATGCTGTGTTCCAGGAAGATGTGAAGCCACTTGGAGTAAGCCTGGTGGAGAGCCGCCAAGATGGTTATGTGGCTGGGATCTGCCTTACTCTGGAGAAGAAAAGGCTAAGAAGGAATGTAACTGCTGTCTTAGAGTAACTAAAACTGGGTTATGGAGAACATTGCACCAGATTCTGGTCAGATGTGTACAGTGAAATGACAAGATAAAACTTTTCCAGCAGCAAGGTGCAACAGGCGGAAATGCTGGTGACATGTAAGGAAGCAATTCTTCCATGGTGAGTAGTACGGCACTGAAACAGGCTGCCAAAAGAGAGTGAATTTCCTTCCTTGGCAGTTCCTCAAGACTCACCTGGATGACCTCTGTATTTTTTTTGTGATTTCTGCAGCAGGACACAGTATGGGTTACATTCCCCACTGAAATAAATAGGGAGACGACTGGGCCCTGTCCTGAGGCTTGGATAACAGAACAGACCATGAGAAAATACTGAACGTACCAAGAGAAATTGTGGAACATAAGAAATAGCAGGGTGAATCCCTGACAAATATTACAGTGTAACGCCATGAAAAAAGGCTGCGTTTCACAGTTTGTTATAGGAAAATATGGGAGGTAAGGACAAGCTCTACAGGTAATTGGAAGGGAATACTGGGGACCTTTTTGGGAGTACAATCTTGGAAGGAAAGCTGTGTCCAGGTTACCATATCAATAATGCCAATAATAAATAAATCAAAAAGGCTGAGATCTTATAGGTAACAGTATTAGAAATACCAAAAGTGATTATGGAAGTAGCAAAACCGGGACCAATGGGAAAAAGAGTGGGTTGTTCATCTGGGAGGAGACAAGGGTGGAAAAAGTGAGGGATCATAATGGGTGTGGGGGGAATTAGAAGCATGGAATAATGGAGGGAAATGTGGATAAAAGAGGACAGTAATGTATAAGCAAGCTGCTGGTTGATATGGTTGCCTGATCAAGTCCTGCATCGACTGCAGTCTCTTATCATCTTAATAAATCCTATTCTTAACTACTTTTTCCTGTGTAATCTCACTCTCTAGCCCGTGCTTGTGTGGAGCAGTCTAAGTGTCAACAACCAGAGAAGGGGCCACAGTGAGTGCCAACAACTGGACAGCATGGTACACAGACATTGCCTGGCAAATTTCAGCCCTGTGCGTATGCACGCACATGCATATGCATAATTCACTTCAAGCTGGACTAGCTGGCAAGCAGAAGATCCACATCTGGAATGACTTCAGGCCTGAGCCAGTGACTGGGTAAGGGTTCCCCAGCCCAAGCGTGGGTATCAGGCAGGCAGAGAGGCTGTACTAAGGTCTGAAGGATTTGTGAACCTGCTGTGTTTGTAAGCCTAGAGAGTGACAGTGTGTGTGTATGCTTGCATTGGTGAACTTCAAGCCTGATAAACTGGGAGGAGGAACAGGACACAGCCAGCTACCTGTACTTACATTTATGCAAGAGCAGTTTTGTTTATGCAGGTGCCACTAAAGGCACCGTTTGGTCTGCTTCTGTCTATGGGGCTGGCCCTGCTAGTGCCACACATACTGGATGTGTGTGTGTATCTGCATGTCTGGAGCACATGGCCAGTCTCTCTACTTGCCAGACCTGAAAATGGAAGAGCATCAACCACAGCCATTATACTGGGACTGAAGAAACCTCCTGGGATTTGGAGGGGAGGGGAATTTCCTGCATCCCAGAGGCTACTGGATTCCTCAGCTCCCTTAACAGTCCCTATGTTGGGTCATATAATACCTACAAATTGAGGTGAAAATGAGTGCTAAGAGGCACACATCTTCCATCTCTGATGGAGCCCATCTACCTGATGTAGGTTTTTTTTAGCTCAGTTGGCTCAGTCAGCATGAGGGAGTCCCAGGTTTTGGAGGGAAGCCCAGTGTGGCCCAGGAAGCACAAGTGACTAGCTCTGTTCATGAAGGAAATAAGATTAGGGCTGGGGCCTATGAGCCTCAAGGGTGAAGTGGAAGACTTGGCAGACCTGCTTCTGGCAAGAGCTGTTAGCTGATACCTGGTGGTTTCAACACTCGCTCCTTAGTCCCTCGTCATTTCAGATGGGCCAGGATCAGGCTGAATAACTATACCTTCAGCAGGAAAAGAACATTCAAGGGCTGGAGATAATATGATTTGTACTGTTAGATAACTTGACTCTTAACCTTGTTATTTTCTGATCCAGGCTTCATAGTATTAATGACTAGCAAACAACAGAAAACCAGGAAGACGGCTGAAGGAGAGAAGTATGCAGCAGTAAGTTTTTTGCTTATTCTTTTCTAAATTGCTTAGCTACCATGAAGATAAACATAGCACGTATACTAAGAGGAACTACTGTAATTCCTGCACATGTCATTTTAATGTACTGTGTACATGTAATTAAGCTTTAAATACAAAATATTTTAGGAGAAACTGAATTTAGGAATTCTGAACTTCAGATCTGCAAACTGTATTGCCTTTCAAAAGCATGAGATTTGAGACCAAGGGCTGTCTCTCCATATTTGAGGTTTTGAAATTAATCTTGGAGAACTTTTGTCTGCATGTTGCTATAATAATTTTATTCTATGGGGTTTGTTCTGTGTTTTATTCTCTTCTGTTTCGGTAAGGCTTAAGCAGCTGAGAAAACAGGGGTGTAGTGGCAAATTAATAACAATTTCTTTGGTATTTGATTATTCTTTCCATAGGAAACTCTTCCAGAAGGAGAATATCTATGCTCAACATCTCTGGTCTGGTTCCACAGCTGCAAGGAGTATATTTGAATGTATAGACTGCTGTTCTTGTTTGAATTAGTGCCTCCAGAAGACTAAATAGGAATATACTTCTTTTGGAGGCTGGACCTAGCATAGCTTTGTAAAGTCACAGACCCCCTGGCTCCCTGCATGCACTCTGTTCCCTACAGAGAAGAGGGCAGAAAGCCCAGTGCCTGGAGAGCCTCTCTAGCTTATAACAAATGTTGAGGAGAGGCATGTGCTTTAAGCCCTGCTCTCAAAGTCTGTCATGACTTCACCCAGGTTGGAGAAAAACATCTAACCTGCAGTCAATATTCATAACTTTGAATCACCTCTGGCCAGTTTTACTTAAGAAATACAAAACTACCTCTGGGGTCCTATGCACCTATGCATAGGACCTACTCTGGCTTCCCTTATCATCTTGATAAAATCTGAACACTCTGCTAAACCAGTACTATACTATTGGGATACCAGCTAGTCTGAGAGCAGGGAAAAGTTTACAGCCCCTTCTGATAGCAGTGTTCCACTTCACACTGAAGTGGAAGGTGATGAACTGGTGAACTGAACATTCATCAGTTGAGGAAGACACTGAGTTTGGCCAGTGTTGTGGTTAAAGCACTCTGCTGTGATAAAGGACGTGCAGGGATTCATAGCTTGAGATGATGACATGAACAGAAGCAGATTTACGTGAAAGCACCACAAGAAACACTAGAGCACAGGTTGGAAGAATGGCAGGCATCAATAGTCAATGACATCTGTGACAGAAATAAAATCGGTAGCAGCTAAGGAAAGTGCTGCTTACACCAAGCAACAGTGCAACTGACTCAGGAGAAGACCTGCACTCTGACAGCAGAAGGGTGGCAGCATAGTTATAGCACATCGGTTGTCCCTTTCCTCATCCTGGAATTCCAACAGGAAGACAGACTGCACCCACAAGATACCCAACATGAGGAAATAAAAGAAAATGGGCAGTCACCTTGCATAACTTTTTTTTTTGGAGGCTATCATAAGCAAGGTCCTGAGACAAAAGATTATGCTCCAATAACTGGTGACTCCTGAAGAGTACAAAATAACTGCCCCAAAGCAGTTGTTACCAGCAAAGAGATTCAGAAGACATAGTGAAGATTCAGTAGCTGGCACCTCTCATCCTCCATGTTGTGCACAAATGACCCATCCCAAGCTGCTAACACCACATGTCTTGATGTTTATGAGTAAAACTGAGGAAAGAATGATTGGATGAATGGAGAGTAAGTTTTGTTTAAAATAAGTATCATCTTTCCTTCTCATAAGGTCTTGTACTGATTTTCATTACCTTAACTTGAAATAGTTCCAGTCTTGTTTTGTGAATATATTATTGTTGTCTAAGGTATTCAGCAGCTTCTAGGCAAGTGCTCTAAAAAAGAACCTATAGTTGCTACAAATCGTTGACAGGTTGAGATGCTGAGGGTTTTTCATCCCAGAATACCCTGTATCAAGGCTATTCCAGCATTTTATTTTATTTTTTTTTAGGGGGAGGGGTGTGGTGGGGCACGTAACATCCAGCAAAACAAAGGAAGGTGAATATGCATGTGCAAAGGGTTGGATTGGGGGAGCAAGGAGTGAGCATTGCTACTGCAGTTCTATTTCCTCTACTCTTGCTGCAAAAGTTTAAAATAATCTCTGGTCCCTCCCTCATTCACACACATTTATCATGTCCCATAAAGTGCTTGGTCCAGAGAAAGCCTTCTGCTATCAGCAGGATACTTGCAGTCCGTATTAGCCTGTGAGCTGCCACTTGAGAAACTGATATGGTGAGAATGTTCAAGAAGAGCTTTAGATCCAGATTTCTACGGGCAGAGAAACACCATCACTGCAGTATTGCCTCTGATATCAACTTCACAGTTCTATAAAGGAGATGACAGCAGTGCTTTCTCTACTCACTGTGGTCTCCTTCCTCTTCAGCTCCTGTCTATATACTACATGAGATCATCTCTATGGATGTTTACAGAGTATGAAGCATCAGCATATAAATGTTGGCACTTTTAGCCAAAATTTTTAGGACTTGGGCATCAAGCAAACAGGACTTTTGAGAATCTAAAGTTTGAATCTAGGCACCAGGAGGGACAATTTGACAACACTTAAATGCATAACTCCTGTAAATCTTGCCCCACTAAAATTAACAAGACCACCTTCCTTCCCACACTTTGACCGTCTCAGGTCATCTGCTTACTCCCAGACCATGTTCCGCTTATGAAACAAGAAGAGAGGCCAAGGTGAAACATACAAATATTTTCATGCTTAACACAAATGCAGTACTACTAACCCTGTAATTCAGAATACAGATGGAAATAACTCGTTTTTACTTGAGAACAAAGAAGTTTAAATAGCATCTCTAGTTCCAACGGTTAGCTATTTCATTGCACTTCCGCTGTGTAAGCAAACATGCAAAGGGAACACTGGAGGCTGTAGCTGTAGAAGTCAATGAATGTAACACAGTAACTTATTCCAATACTAAATATCTGTAATGTTATGAATCCCTAACTCACCTTTGTAACAGTCACTAGCTTTGATGTAAAGAATAATTTGCTAGGAGCATGTCTCTGGTTTGTGATAGAAACCAAGTGTGGATTACAGCCATAAGCATTTTAATACAATGTGTACAGAAACAGTAAAACAATCCAAGCAAGTAATGTTACCTATGGACAACCAAACACATAAGCAAAAAAGTAAACATATAATAAGCAACACACAGACAAATATCAATAACTCTACTGGAAACTGGGTAGAAATCCCAGATCAAAAGCTGACTACAGAGATTCTCATCTCTGCTTACGCAGACACTACCCCTTTCTGTTTAATAAGATGGATTAAGAGTTTTAGCATTTCTCCAGACCAGATAATAAAACTAACATCTGGGATATAGCTAGCTGATTATGGTTATTCTTGTCTGCACCTTCCTACCACACCTTGGCCAGAGAAAACCAGATTCAAATGGGGGATTTATAGCTTAGGATGCCACCCACAGACTAGGCCCCAGGAGGAGAGGGGGACACTGTGGAGGCCCCCAAGTGAAAGCCATCAGGGGGAGAGTTTTGTGGTGTCTGTCTTGCCCATCTGAGCACAGAGAAAAAGGGTTTCTGCTGTGTGGGGCTGAAAGGCCTCAGTTTCATCCGCCATGTGCCTGGTGTTTGTCTTCAGAGAGGAAAGACTAAGAGGGCAAGAGAGATCTTACTCTCTGTTAGCTTTAGAAAGGCCTTGAGAGGACTTCATCCTTTGGGTTTGTTAATCTCCCTCAGGAGATGCAAGCTCTGGCAGTCCCCAGGGTAGAAACTTCTCCCTGGAAACACCTCCAGAAGGCATCACACAAACTCCTAGAAGTCATCATATTCTGATAGCCCTCTCAAATTGGATCTAATCCTGTGCCCTGTATAGTCACAGATGTGCTGGAGGCTGCTCTCTTAGTCCTAAAGGTCTGTCTCCTACTTTAAGGGAAAACTTCTTCCCTTGTAGAAGTCATCTTGCTTTCTGATGCCTGCCTAATTCTGTTGAAAGCAAGGAGAACAATTCCTTCTTCAAGCTGTGTGGTTACCTTGAATGCCAGGAGCAAAAATGCTCAGAATTTTCCTTCTCTAAACCCATGAAAAGTGACACATCAGTATCCTGTGCAGGGCCTTTCACAGAGAAACAGTGGAATGCAGGCAGTGGGATTCGGCCCCCCTCGAGTGGTGTTGTGTTCAAGATCTTGTCTATGTGCAAGGAGGAAGCACGCCTCGTACATAAAGACCAAGAAGTTATTGCTAGTAAATCTTAATTGCTGAATTTCTTAACTGAATTGTTGAATTTCAGCTGAATTGCTGAAATCTTAGCAATCTAGTTCAGGAATCATCATTAGTCTAGATCTAATTATTATAGGAAAAAGAATAATAATGCAGGTAGGATACTTATGTACAAGTAAAAAGCCACAGTAATAGCAGAAATACACTCAATTGCGAAGCACGCACATTTTAGTTACTGCCTTTTCCCTGGTGTTATTCTCACATTTCCACTGCTCTTCTGGGTCCAAAGGTCAGTGGTTTCATGCTGAGGTTGCCAGGAGAGGTAACATCACAGCAAGTGGACAACATGTAGAGTCCTTTACCAGGAGAACTATGATGTTTATGTTGATAGTTTTTTTCTTCCTTTCTTTTTTCTACTATCCTTTCTCTTAGTTTTTTGGGGTTTTGTTTGCTTGTTTTTTTAATACACATACGTGTGTGTGTGTATAATACACAAAAAACTGTATATACATACATTGTATATTTGCTAACATGCTTGTACACCTTTCTCTTTCTTCCTTGGTCACAGCTCAAGGTTACATAGCATCATATATACTAAATTCGGATTTCTGTATGTTATATACTATTTGTTTTCTCTTATTCCTAGCCCTAAATCTAGTTTTGTCCAGCTTTGGGTCTGCAATTTAACTGAGCATTGCTGAAGTGTTTATAGCATGGGGTCTCCAGTGTCAGCCACGTGCCCCGTCTCTTCTCACCCCATACCTGTAATCCTCTATGCCACATCTTGTGTCTCCACACGTAAGCCTCTGCTACCATTGCAAACCTCTATTTCTCTACTCAGTACCATTGTATTAGAGTTGTAAAAATCTCATTCTACCTGGAACAACTACTTGTTACTGCCTCCTATAGCAAACTGTGGTTGTATCACACAAAGATAAACAAAACAGATCACATGTAGATATCTAGGCAGTTAGAAAAATTGCTGCCACATCCAAGCCAAGTAAAATAAAGCTGCAGGCAGGTCAAAAGAAATTAAGACAAAGCAGACCTGACAAGCCTCAGTTCTGAGCCCTTGCTAACTCAGTACAAAGCCTGTGGCATGTTACTAGCAGTGACAGTACGATATTACAGGGCTACAGTTACGCTAACATCATGCCCAAGGAAGAAAGCCATTTGGTAAAAGCAACACAAAGACATTACCTGAGCTCTCAGCACAGTTATGACAGCTCCATGCATGTGGCCTCTTGATGGCAGTGGGATTGCCTTTTTCCACACAGGGTAAAGAGATGCCAAGGAGCAGCAAAACCAAGGCTTTTCCACGAGAGAGACACAGGAGCCGAGGATGACCACAGCACAGGCAGGGACAGTGCCCTTTTTGATCAGGGCACAGATCTGCAGCACCCAGACACAGCAGGTCTGGTAATGGTGCTGGTAATAGACTCTTTCAGTATTCCCAGGAAAAAAGAGATGACAAACCACATCCAAGGTAAACCAAGAAAGCTGAGCTATGAGTAGCAGGAGATAAGGCTCAGAGGAAAAGCTACAAGTTAAATGTAACGTCCACACAAAGGAAAAGGCCAGAGGCAGAACTGGAGACCAACTACTTAGAACACAGGTCTAAGATTCAGCCAGGAAATAGATCCAGAGACCAGACTACAGGCAGACAAACCTACAACATAGCTCAAGCAAGAGGTAGTAGCCAAGGTCTGAGCTTAATGGAGCTCCAGGCAAATGAGTGGAGGGTGCATTGATGGAGATCCCAGGTGAAGCTGATACAGTCAATTCAGGGCTATTAGTGTCTTCAGAGCCCCTGACAAGAGTAAGAGCCAGAGGAGTAAGGAGTATGTTTTCTTCTGTCCTCTGATAGCCTGTCATAGTTAAAGTCTGTATTAAATGGGTCTAAAGCAAAGACTGAGGAGTAATTGTAGATCTTGCGTAGCTCTGGAAGCTAGAGGCAGGACTTCTTACTGAGACAGAAAGCACTGAAAGTACTCCAAGTGAGAAGAAAAGAGCCTATCACAACCAAGGTGGGCTTACTCTGAAAACTTACATGTGTATGGTATGGGTCTGTGAAGGCATGAAGAGAAGGAAGATGTATATGGATGGTTAGTCTGAGTGGGGGAATTTTTTGTTGATGACAATGTGCCTAAAAGAGAAGACAGAGGCTTTGCAGCTTTGCAGAAGTCTGCTAGGTGCAAGTTGCCTCATAAGTGCTGAGTGGTGACATTAGGGATGGGAAAGCAGCTATGAAAGCTGATAAGTTTAAATCTAGCTGTGACTCTCCAAGTTAAGAAGTCAAAAGCTGAGGATGAATGGGAGCTTTCCTTCTCCCTCAGGACCAACTTTGTTCTGTATTTGCTTTGGTGGTGGTTTTCTTTCTTACCAGTGTCCTCTCCCTTTCAGGTCTTTTGCTTCTAGTCCTTTGAGGCCATTCATGCACCTGGTTTCGTGACCCTCTTGTTTTTGGCCAGTAACTGTGTTCTTAGACTCCGAGTATTTCTCCTTTTCCTTCAGTTTGAAGAAGGTGTTACTAAAGGAAGGAATGCTAAAAAGGCAGAGGTGTAGGGACAGTGATTTACTGTAAGCCTTCAAAGGACACCTTGCCCTTCTTCAAAATGGGTGGCAGTAGTGATGGAAAATATCATGGCAGAGGGTTGATAGGGAAGTAGGTCAGCACTGACATGCAGAGGTGGTAGAGAGAAAAGTGAAGGTGTGCATGGGCTGCCAGCATGGGGAGAGGGCTGTTCAGTGGCTGTGTTTCCTGCTGTTGTCTGCAGGAGTCAGATAGCGGGGGAGCTTTTGCCCCACTTGATGGAATGATTTCCATATGCTGATGAGAGCATATGTCTTGCTTTGCAGAAAGCAAGTGCCTGTGCTCCATGCCCACAGTGCCTCACTGCCATCAAAAAACATGCTGAAGCTGGTGGCTGTTTCTGGAGGAAACTAGTCCACTGAGACAGGAATGGTCTATTCAGGCCTATGTGAGCGTGTATGTAGTCAGAGTGGGCTGCACTTCAGGACTGAATGTGCTGCTTCACCTATAGAGATCTGTAGTAGAGAGCTTCAAATGAATTTGCCTGGAAAGTGAAGACCCTTAAAGCAATGGTAAAGCAAGTCAAGAAGGAGAATGGTAAGTGTTGATGGCAGCTGACAGAGCAGGTTCTCCAGATGCAACACATCTCCATGCAACACCTTGAGGTACCCAGATGGGGAAAGTCCAGGAAAGACAGAAAGAAGGGGAATCTCCACTCAGCCAAAGAGTAAGGACAGACTGCAGTCTCCAGTCAAATGCTCCAAATCTGCAGGTGTGATGTTGTCGGTGATTCTAAAGACTCTGTTCAGCTCTGGAGCCCCCAACATATGAAGAACATGGACCTGTTAGAGTGACTCCAGGGGAGGGCTGTGAAGATGATCAGAGGGCTGGAGCACCTCTTCTATGAAGACAGGCTGAGAAAGCTGGAGTTATTCAGCCTGGAGAAGAGAAGGCTCTGGGTAGACCTTATGGCTGCCTTTTGATACTTAAAGTGGGCTTATAGGAAAGATGGGGACAGACATCTGTAGTGATAGGACAAGGGGTAATGGTTTTAAACTAAAAGAAGGTAGATTTAGATTAGATATTAGAAAGAAATTCTTCACTGTGAGGGTGGTGAGGCACTGGAACAAGTTGCCTAGAGAGGTTGTGGATGCCCCATCCCTGGAAGTGTTCAGGCCAGGCTGGATGGGGCTTTGAGCACCATGGTCTAGTGGAAGATGTCCCTGCTCATGGCAGGGGGGTTGGAACTAGGCGGTCTTTCAAGTCCCTGCCAACCCAAACCATTCTATGATTCTATGATTGCCAGGGTGAAGAGAGGCTCAGAAAGTTTCTTCGGCAGCTACTGCTCTAATATCTTCAGTTTCTCATCCTGTTCTTGACACTTTGTGTTTTGCCTCTGGTCACTTGTGGTCAGGTGCTGGGCCAGCCCATATCCACTCAGCATCTGCTTTTGTACTGCAGAAAACTTCCCCTTGCTGGATTGCAGACCTCCACCACCTCTGCACAGGAGACTAACCTGTCAATGCAATGAAAATATGATTATTTATTTGTGTAAGTAAACATGAGTAAATATGAGAATATCATCCCTATATTGGCAGCAAGGTGAAACTGTAAGTTGACACACATAACTTTGTGTAAACTCTTTCACTTCAAGTAACTGTGCTCGGAAGCTGCTAAGAACCCAGGTGCTAACTGGTAGAAATACTAAAGAAATTTATCAGATGTAGTTTTTATTCTTTAAGTCAAGAAAAAGAAGAGTGTTTTGAAAGGGACTAAGTGCTAAAGGCAAGGTCAGAGGCATCTCCCTTTGTCCACAAGTCTGGTCATTTATCATAGAGAGCAATCAGGTTGTTCAGACACGACTGACCTTTGGTAAACCCATGCTGACTCTTCCTAATCACCTTTTTTCTGCACGGGCCCAGAAATATTCTTCAAGGGGCCTTGGTCAATGGTTTGTGCTGTGGAAACAGTGAGGCTGGCCAGTCTCTAGTTCCTGATCCTCACTCTCAGATCCTTGTAGTCATTCTTGACTCCCCTGGTTTCCTCCCCTGCCAGTATCGTTGGCGCTCGTGTGGACAAGCAGCAGAGAGTGATAGCCTGAGAGCCTTGGTGGTTCCACTGCAGCATGTTGGATCTGAGCCCCTGGCAAGCAACAGATTGTTCTAGATAGCAAGCCAAGTAGGCAGATGGGGGCTTCTGTCCTCCACAAGTGGAAACCTACCACTACTATCCCTTGCCTCTTCCTCCTGTTGACAATACGTGGTTTATGCTTGGACAACTCTGATGCTTCCCCAGGTATGACATTCTGCTTCTTGCCTGCTGCCATGGCACTGAACCTGTTCTGCAATGGCAGATCTGCAAGTGGAGAAGGAGCTATGCCAGAAGTCAGATAAGTTAATAATACTTAGTTCTGTAAAGATTCTTTCTTGTTTTTCCCTTTGATGTTTCATATTACAAAGAATAAACTCATGCATTTATGCTGCACTGCTACTTGTGGCCAGTTTTGATTCTTCAGTCAAATAACAACAGGAAAGTCAGTCTACGGTTTCCAAAAATACATGCAAATCCTTGAACAGCTGAATGATTTGCTGTCTCCAGCATTAGAGTTGTGGAGTAGGAGGAAAATTATTCTAGACAATACAGGGTCTAAATCTGATGGTTTTTCTCCTGCAGTAAGAAGGCTCTGAATACTTGTCAGAGTGCAAGGAATCACCTTAAAGGCTAGTAAACCAAAAATGCTAAGGATACTGCATAGCATGCTTCAAATCTGGTTGCTCTTGCAACTTTACTTTTCCATTAAAATCAGTTTGTGAAGTTTGGGGATTACTTTTAGTGGTTACTTGCTTCTAATTTAGTTGCTATAAACCAACTGCATAATAAATTATCCACCATGAAATATTGGTGGACTGTTGCAATCATTTCATGTATTATACCTGCTTTTAGGGGCTTTTACAGATTTACCTTTTTTACTAAATGAGTAAGACAGGAAGATTTTAATTTGGATTCCAAGATATGGGGCTGGCCATGAATAAAGTCATGCAAGAAAATCTCTTGAATCTGGATAAACATGGGAGAGACTTAGAGCAAGTAGATTTGGTGTTGAAATTTCCTGGCTTGTTACACAAGTCTTCCCAGTTTGTAGTACCGCATGAACAACAACAAACAAATAAATAAAATGCTGCAGAGCTTGCACAGAATGATTTATTATTTTTAAAACCCCAAGACCAGATTTATGGGCCTTAAACATAATTAATGCCTGGTAGTGAAAAAAAAACCCATACAAAACCCAGTCAGTTCTCTTCCCACCAAAGCAGGTGAATTTTTTTCTTGAGGAAACAGGGCTGGTGCAGTCATACCCTGTGCACAGCAGCCACATCCAGTTCTGTTACTGGCTGTATACTGGCAAACTACAGATGCAGTGGCTAGCATTATAATTACTTTTTTACAAGACACCTCAGATAACAAACAATGTTTACAGTGCGTTAGGTTCTGTGGGAAAGCCGTGCCCTGTGTCTGACCAGCGCAGTCTGTCCTGTCTTCCCATTAAACTCCATTTCTAACTCTTTTCCTGGGTGCGGGGCTCCCTGTTCTCTGTGCGTGTGCGGCGATCTGCGTGCAGCAGCTGGGTTGTGGCCAGAGGTCACAGGGGCACCTGTGTTGCAGCAACCAGAGCAAGTGAGAGCATGTGTTGGTGTGCTTGCTCTTCCAGCTGCCTTCCGAGCACTCTGCAATTCTACCTTAAACAGGGCACATTTCCAAAAGGCAAAAATGGGAGGTGGCACTTGTAATCCAAACCTTTCCTCCTTGTCCCTGTCTCCTAGCTGCTATGTCCCAGACAGCCTGTGACCTAATGATTAGGAAACTTTTTGAGGAGACAAGAAGCTACAGTCCTGATTCTTGCACTTTCAGGTAGAAGAAGACATGAGCCTGAGTGCTGAATTATGGGGAAAACTCTCTACCCACTGTTCTAGAAGAATGATGGAATACTTTTCAGTGTCTTTTATTTATTTATTTAAAGAATGAACTCTACATTTTTGAAAGGAAGAATTTAGGATCATCTTCAACAGAGAATCCAGCTTGAGGATCTTATGTAGAGATGGAGATCTCCCCTGGAAGCCTCCAGAGAAGTATCTGAGAAGATTCAGACTTTGAGTCATATGTGTACTGAATATTCTCTGTCAGCTTACTCTAGGCAGTTTTTAGCTGTTCCAGGTAGGATTAATTTGACTAGAAGGCGATGTTTTAAAATTTACATATTTACATCTGAGCTAACCAACTTCAGGCTCCATTTCTAACCAGCAGAGATATTGATTCATGTTAGTTTGAAGAAAATACAACAGGTTATCTGTCTGAGCTGGCTGTAGAGTTGTATTTGGATGCACCTTAACTCTCCTCATGTTCTCTGTAGGGAGCCCAGACAGCTCAAAGCATGCTCCTGGGCTCCACAGTGGAAATGAGATATCTCTATTAGACTTGCACAACTGCTTTGGGGAATTTACCCATGCCTTTGTTTTCTGAAAGCAGACTGATTTTACTTGTGCCTACTTTGGGAAGACTGAATTTGTGAAAATATTCAAGGTTGTGAGGAACTGAGATGTTACAGTTATGTTTTGAATAGCAGACTAGAGAATCAGGGAATGTCTCTTTGACCTGTAAAATTCAGTCATTTTTATCTAACAACTAGAAAAAGGTTGTATCATGCTACTGTAGTGATTTCTCTTTCTTCTTCTCTTTCCCTGTTCCCTCCTCCTCCTGCCTTACCCCCAAAATAATTCAGCTCCTAAGTGCATTTGCTCTCTAATCTTGAAGGAGCTGAATGGAATAAATCTGTGTATGTCTGTGTTGAAATCAATTTAGTGGTGTTTTGTGGTATAGATGTAGCTGCTGAAGAAGCTGTTTTGCTGCTTCTTCAGAAAAGTCTTTAAGATCTATGCATTTCTACATTGCAAGGTAAGAAAAAACCCTTTTTTTATTTTTTAAGATTGTTGACTGAGTTTTGAAAAGATTATGCTATCAGATTGTCTGCAACAGATCAGGTTATTGGACTAGGAAACCCCGTATCTTTAACCTTGTGTTTCAAGAGAGTGTCATGATTAAAAGTATGGAGAAAATAGAAATACAAAGAATATTAACAACTTTCAATTTGTAATAACAGAATTGGAACAAAGGCAGCAGCTGAGAAGGTTATACCTAAAATCATAATGATAAAAGTAATAAAATAAAAATTGGCTTCTTCCCATACAGTTTGGGTTCCTGTTTCCTTGCATCTCTTGCTGTGCTGTGGTTGCAAGTTGTTCTATCTTCCATACTTTAAAACTTCTGTAAGCTCTTCCAAGAAAAAGTCACTCCCCAATTGCCTGACCAATAAAACTGCTTATTTTGTTCAGTAATGCTGTTCTGCTGAAGAAGATTTGCATTTCTGGAAAGAGCTAATTCCACAATGGATTAATTCTTTTTGAGTTGCTGCTGAAAGGAAATGCACCTGCAGAGAAACAACTGACTTAAAAATTTCTTGTCTAAGGTTACTTAAGGTCTCAATGTTCATTCCATGCAACTCAACTGTATTGAACAGACCAGTATTTACCTAACTGAGCATACACTAAGCTAAATTACTATGATTTTTATTAAAATGGCAATGCATTAATAAGCACAGTAACGAAATTCTGGTAAAAATTTAAACATAATTCATAAATCAGCAGTTTCAGTTAATCAAATGCCATACAAATGCAACAATTGACTTAACTGGTGAACCACAGAGACTGCATTGTGCCAGTCTTGGGTAATTGCAGATAGATTTCTTGCAGTACCTAGACACAGTGTCTTGGCTGATTTATATCAGTAAATAGCTGTGCTACTGTCAAAAGTGTTTGGCTCGCTTTCCTCCGCTTCTGAAATCATGCTAGGTATAGGATTTCCTTCAAGAAATGATTAGTGGCTGCACACATAATGTAGGCATAACCTACTGAAACAGCTTTCAAACAAAACTGTTTGAATCGGTGGCTACATGATCTTTTTAAACACCAAATTTACCTTTAAATAAGTCATAAATTCTATGCCATTCCTCTATTTCTGATTTGTTATGTTAAACAAATGGAAAGTACTTCACCACAGCTTAGAAGAGAAATAACTTGGTCTGCCTTGTTGAGCTTCTAGTTGTTGAAGTGAGTCTCTACAGTAACATGAGTCTCTCATCTCATTCTTCTTCCCCAGACTTTTACAAGTGGGCAAAGGCTTGGGGCTTTAAAGGTCTCTGAGGAAGAGAGACAGAAAGCTACTTTTCTTCCACAGGATCTCTGTTTCTTTAAGTGCCATTGTTCATTTTCATACTGTAGTGATACCTTTGTGCAAATGGTGTTAGAAATCTAAGTTTTTACTTTAGTGCTGCTATAGGCTAGCTCACCTTCTCAGCTTTCAAAAAGGGGCTTAGAGTGCTCTTGCCTCTCAACGCTTCTTCTCAGCTTGTGCTCTGTTGGTGTCAGATTGCCTTGTTGCTGAGTTTTAATTTATCTTTTATGTTCGGTTTTGCTACCTTTGCAAGAAATCTCTACAAATCCTTGCTTCAGTTCTAGGGCAGCCTTTTAAATTGTGTGCTGCTGGTATAGCTTCAGTCTTCCTACCTGCCTTTAGAATGCTTACAACTAGATCACATGAAGAAATGGAGAGGAAAACCACACTAAAACTGTAAAAATATTGTTTAGAAGGGACCTCTTGGGGGTCTCTACTGCAACCTCCTTCTTGAAACAGGACTGTGGCTGTGCCAGATTAGGTCAGCCATGGCTTTGTGTAAGTCTTGAAAACATTCAAAATCAGAAATACTGGCTGCTCTATGAGTAGCCTGTTTCAGTGCTGCAGTACTCTTCTGGTGACCATCTTTCTCTAATGTGCACGTTGAGCCTCCCAAACTATAAGTCAAATCCATCACCACTTGTCTTATCACCAGCTTCTGCAAAGAAGAGTGTGGCCCATCAGCTTTTAACTGCCATTTATATAGATGTAGGTTGATGTTAGGGCACTTCTTCACAAGACCAACGAAGTCCAGCTCCTCACATATGCTCTGGGTCCCTGACCATCTTAGCTGTTCTCTGCTGGATCATCTCCAGTTTCTCCATGGGCTTTTTAAACTTAGGGACCTATATCTGCATACAGATGGGAATTCACCAATAGTACCAAGTTAGAGAAAGCTAATAACTTCTCTCAGTCTGTTTGTCATGATCTTAATCTGGCGCAGTAAATAATCTGCCTTATTTACAATAAAACCACACTGTTGGCTTATATTCAACCTGCTATCCCCTGTTACCTCCAGGTCCTCTTCAGCAGGACTGCTGTTCATGCAGTCAGTTTCAATGTTGATTCAGTATTTTGCACTTCTCCTTATTGAATTTCATATTTCTGTTCTCCCTAATGATTAGTTCAGTGTTGAAGTGCTAGACATTTTCACAGTCAGCAAAATTCTCCTTTTATAAAAATATCTATCAACTAGCTGAACATTCACTTTATGATGTCCTCTTTTATGACATGCGTACAAGCATTCTTCAGTTTTCTGGGCTTCTAGCAATAAAGGTGGTTTGCACCTAAAAACCCCTAGACAACCCTACTTCTATACTCTGTCAGAATAAATCCTATGTACAATTACATCACTACTGTTTGCCTTGAGCTAGCTCACATCTGTGTTCCTCACTGAAATGTCTCTTCCCTACTCTATTTTATCATCACCTGAAACACAATGTTCCTGTTCCTTTCAAGTATCAATGGACTAAGCAGAAAAGGTTGTGGTGTACTGCACCTGTACTGACATGCTTCCCAAGAACCAACTGAACAGCTTCTATTGACCCTTGTAGACAGCAGCAATTTTTTGATGGTTCCTAAAGACTTTCTGCCATCAGTTCAAAGTGTCTGTTCATGACTCAACTACATTTCAAACACATCAAGTTTATTTTGAGCCCCATCTGCTACTTTGTTAGCTGTGTACATAGGGGCCACAGAAGTGGCTCCCTGTGGCAACCTAGGAATATTTTCTCTATTCTGTTTTTCAGATGGTCTACTCGGTTCATCATAGCGATCCGTTATGAAAGATTTCATTTAGTATAGATGCATGAACCTTGCTTTTCAAAAGTCCAGCAATATTGCAAGAATGCTGGTTTGTAAAAATAGGTGTGAGTGTAAATACATTATCAAACTCTGATTGTAACTATTTAATTAACAGCAAATATTTAGTTTACGCATGAATTGAAAACAGGTGTTCTCTGCTTTTTAGACATCATTTCCCACTTTCCTGAGTTGTATCTTACTTGCTTTACGGTTATTACAATGGCTGCCACCAACAACTCCCACTTCAGTGTTCTAACTGTGACTCACGTAAGTGCCTAATAAATTAGATCAATGGGAAAGCAGATGAGCACATGAAGAGGAGGTGCAAAGTTCATTAGTCATGCAGTCTCCTTTTCTGGGGACTGAATTGTCTGACAGAAAACCATTGTGAGTGGCTTGTGCATCTGTCAAGTCCACCAGATGCTAATCTTACTCTCCCAGTTTTTGTGAAAGCTATTAATCAATATGCATTATTCAGTATTGTAAAACAGGACCTTAATTAAGCAGCCAACTAAAGCAGAAGGAAGAAGGTAACCACCCAATACACAGTGAGTTTCCTCAGACAAATAACACAGATTTTGCCCCTTGAAGTGATATTTAGATCATAATCCATTTTCCCCCATATATTATATTGCATAATGATACAGTTGAGGACAGGTATTCTGGACCAACAGAGTGAAATGAAGAATGTCCATGTGCTAGACATTGATTTTGGTTGATCTGCATTAAATAAAGTGCATCAATGTACTAGATCGAAATCAGAAAAGTACACAGCATTGCACCCTGTCCATATTGCTGTGGGTGAGCCAGCATCTTCATTACGATCTGTGTGATTTCAGGGATTTATAGCATACCTATAATAATTCAGCTAAGGCTGAAACTGTACAATATCTCCATATAGCTTTTCAGGATTTTTTCTCAGTTTATTTTCACAGAAGGGACCCTGGTACATTTACATAGGAGCACAGTACATTTAAAAAACCACAACAAACAAACAAAAAGTCCTTTTTTTAAAATCTCAGCAGTGCAAAGATGTTTTCTGTATGAAAAATTCTTACTAAACTTGAGAGCAGAAAGGACTGCAACCTACTACAGCCGTTCTCATAAACTGATCTGTTGGTCAGATCAGACTACACAGGTCAGTGATAAAGTGAAAATGAAACTTGAAGACTGTACAAGCACTAGCAAGTGCCAAAGTGAATCTACACTATCCCTTAGCCAGGAAAAAGAACTTAGGAGACCACTTACAACAACCTGTAAGAAATAAAATAATGAACATGAAGGCTTTAAATGAACAGTAAGCAGAGTACAGAAAAAAAACAAATAGAAGAGCTGAGCCCCATGAAGAAGTGTGACACACAGGGGGTTTGGAGTAAAAATGAAAAGTTTAAAGAAGGAGTAAATACTTTAACATCAGTAATTAGAATGCGTAAAAAACTCTCAATTATAAGAACTAAAGCTTTTGCTTTCAGTTTGACAAGCCACTCACCAGTGTCACTGAGAGTTATGGGCACTGATTGGCAGCTATGTCTAAGGCTTTCTGTGCATCACAGTCGGTCAGATTCTGTAAAACCTCTGCATACGGTTTTCATTTGATACAGGTCAGTCTACAGTCTTTAGATTAAATACTTGTTTGTTCTTATATAGCTGGAACTGCTTAAATGGCTTAGCCTTCATCCACAACATTGTCCTTCCGCATTCATTTCACCTATCTGTCTGATTGTAGCTTGCATAAGTGGAACTGAGAAGGGCTGGTCCCATGCAGCCAAGAGCCGATGGACTCCATACATGCACTCTGTGCAGCCTTTAAAGACCAAGGGAAACTTGAGCCACATGTCAGCCCCTTGGCTCTAAGATGCAGCTATCAGGTATTGTGGGGTTTTTGTTCAAAGTCTTTGGGACACCGTGAAGACGACTGTCACAGCTCATCAGATTAGTTGTTTCTACAATGTTGCTATAATGTAAGGGTGTGTGCTCTGTACCATAGGTCCTTATGTCTAGGTGTTTGAGCTTGGGAGAAAGAGCCAACTCTGATATGTTCTTACTCATATTTCCTATTTCAAGTGGTTGTGGGAACTGCATTTGCATTTTCACAGAGAAAACTAGTTGGGCTTACTCTAAACAAATGAGTCTACATGTGTGTATGCATTTTGAATGGTCAGGGAATTGGCATGGAGCAAACCCTTAAATTAATGGATTGCACAAAGTTCCCTGAAAATATTTTGGATTATCTAGAAAGTCATGATTCAACACACACTGGATCAGAGATTTGGGTCCAGGAATAAAAAAAAAATTCCCTGAAATACCACAAATGTGGCTAATCTTGCTGATAGAGCTGAATTACGCTCTGTTCCTTTCTCTGTTTAGCAGTGTTTTTGAAGAAAGGTTAGCACATTTACCCCAGTGAAGTTGTCATTTCCAGCAAATGGTCTTGCAATGGCTGATGTATAGAGAGAAACAGCCGAATAAATGCTTAAATGCACCTGGCATGTCAGGCCTTTTTTATACCAAATGTGAAAGCAAGCCTCTGACTATGCTTTGCATAAAAGTCAAACACAGCATTCCTCAGATCTATTAAAAAAATCACAAACTGACTTTTAAGACTTTCAGGTTTACCTTTGGCTGTAGACTTCTGCCTCCGTGCTATGACTTACTTCTACTACATGCCACAGCTTGAGCAAACTCAGTTCAGCCCCAGGGAAGGAACAATCTCCTTTTCCCACCAGGAGGTCTTTTCACTTATTTTCGTAAGATTGTGGTCAAAACCCAAGGTCAAACTAAAAGTCTAGATATTTCTGTCACACTTCCCCAAAAGGGATAATCCAGACATGCACATTAACTCATTTCATGAGTTGAAAAACTTGGTTAAGAGTTGCTCAGAATGGTCTCTCAAGGTTTCTGACATTTTTGCTTTGGGTCAGAAAACTAGTTTTGTAGATGGTGGGACCTTTGTGGTTTGGTTTGGTTTGTTCCCCCTGCCACCCACCCCAAAACAAGCAGCAGGAGCGGTGAGTATTACACAAGCCTTTGCCCACGTTTCCAGCACACCAGTTCAGTCTCTGTATTGGCTGCTTCCATGATCCAGAGATGGCAGCAGTTTCAAATTCCTCTCCATGTGCATTGTGCCCTGGCTTCATGGTAAACCCCTGGAAGACACCACAAAACAAGCAGCCCAAGTTTACATCCCACGAGCACTCCAGCCAGGTGTCAGTGAGAGGCTGATAAGCCCATGGCTGCATTGCAGGCTGCATCAGCAGGTGAGTGTGATTGCAGCCCTTCTCCCACGCTTTATGAGCACTCCTGGCCTAGAGCATGCAGTCCAGATTTCCCAGTGATTTGCTTACTGGTAACCCATCTGTGGTGTATGTCATTAAATACAACTTCTAAGGGAAATTCTTTAAGGTCTGTCTATGATAGACAGCTGTAATACCCTTTAGTCCTTTGTCCCAAAAGGCTTGTTACTCTCCACAAGGCATATACCCATTGTGAGCTCTGCTGCCATTTGCTTTCACTCAGGCTCGTGCCCCCCTGCTGTTTAATTTCCTGGGACAGGCAGACCACAAATTAAGGCGAGCGTTGCATATTTTTGTATTGTTATTGCCAGCAAGAGTCTGTTACTACCTCTACATCTGCCAATAAACTGCAGCCCACGCGCACACTCAAGCACTGTTCTGCAGTCGTCTGTACCTCTACACCATTAGCACAGTCCCTGGCATGGCTCAGGGACGGCAGCCAAATTTCACTGTTCCCCTGAGCCTGGAGCCTGGAAGCAGCTGGCCAGTCTTCTCCCCTAAGGCATCTGTTTAGGTGTAAAATTGTCTCCTGTGAATAACATACATGAGGCCTTTCATCAGGCTTAGAGAAAAATACACTCCTTGCCCATGGGAGAGTTTAATGTCAGGGAAAGCAGACCGTGGCCATCAGTATCACTTCCTTCTGGCTCCCTGTTTGCTCTGTGGGTACTTCTCTTGTCTTGAAAAGGTTGAAGTGAGATAGCAGGCAGGCAGGCAGGCTGACAGGGTAACTACTGCTTTGTCCTGACAGCTGTCACCGTGTTGCAGGTGGAGCCTTGTTGGAAGAGGGCTGCCAGCACCTCCCCTGAGCTCTGAGATGGGGAAATGTTCTGGGGCTCAAGTCAGGGTCAGCAGAGCCAGGGTGTCGCAGGAGCAGTCTGGCAGACGAGGTTTTCTTTGGGGTCCAGAGGCACAGTGTGATATTTGCTATAGCTATAGTTTCTGGCATAACTTAGCCTGGACAATCAGCAGGGGAAAGTTGTTTACAGTTGTTCTAGACTATCTCAGCCAAACCAGCTATATTTTCACTGTCAGCAAAATTATTGTATTCCAGTTTGTGTTCTCATGAGACCTAGCTTTAGAGATTGAAAGACACTTGGATATTTTTGGTAGGTTTATTTTAGGAAAGGTGCAAGCAGATCTACCCCAAAGTTCTGGCCAATGTGATACCCTATCACCAAGGCAAATACCCCGTAACAGGAGCTCGGAGGCCAGGGCATGTGAAGAAAACCAGACTAGATCTGCCACCAAGGAGGTGGCTAATGAGTTCTGAGAGACAGGGTATCAGTACTTCGGAGAGAATGACGCACAGGAAGGCCTAGCCAACATAAGGGAGGCCAAAAAAAGGAAAAAAAATATGATAAAGCATTGTGAAAGATAAGCAGTGATTATTGCAATAGATCTAAGCTATAGAAAGGTGGAGTAAAATTGCTTGGCTTTCTACGTTAAAGAAGAAGTGGAACAACTTAGCGAGATAAAAATGTAAGAAAAAAGTTCAGGTAGACACCGTAATTGAACATGACCATTATGGCAAACAACTGTGTTCCATGAATATGTTTATAAAATATTTCCAGATACTTCTTATGATCTCAGCTTCCTATTTTGTTGTCTAAGCATTAACTCTTCACCAGCAAAGTTATATAAGAGGGAAGAAAATGAGATTAATTTGGAAGGTTATACTCAAGTAGATGATTCTGGTACTAAATTTGAAGAATGATATGACTTTAGTGATGAGACTTTTTTATTTTAACAGTTCTTTTCATCTCAAAATTACAAACCACTTTAACATTTAGTCTCACACCACCCAGGTGTTTCTTTTATCAGTTTGATTTCCATTTACTGATGAAAAGCAAAACATTCACTGTACCTGTAACAGTGAATTAAGGAAACAATCATTCCAAGCTGACACAATGTTGGAGACAAAAAAAAATCCATGACACTAGCAACTTGCTCTGATCCACCCAAGTCTATAGTCCCTGACTAACTTTCATTTGCAGAAAGTCTGAGACCTTTGTAGTGTTCCTGGAAACCAAAAGGTTCAGAATCAGTTTGTTGAAATGAGAAAGAACATTTTTACAGGCTACTGAAATCCAGGTACTGTCTCTAGGGAGGCTTAGGGTTGACCACGGTGCGAACTGTTGTTTCTCATCTATGTCCTACCTTGTAGTCTAACAACTACTGTTCCCATTTTGTTGCTTGATTCTTAGATACTTTAAATGTCTTCCCTGTTTATGTCAGTCATTTTACCCCAGCCATAAACCAGGATGCAAAACGCTTGTCTTTCTTTCCATTTTGTGGTTTCCTATCAATATTCAAGAAGCAGCAAGTGTGATATGGAATCCTACCAGAAATACACATAGCAGGATTTCTGTCCATAGACTTCATATGCTTAATTGCAGCACACAGGCAAGTAATCTATAAACAGGGAAGGGAAGGCGAAGGGAAAATTTTCACACATTGAAATATTAGAGCAGCTTGATAGCTTCTAGTGGTCAACTGAGGAGAGTCACAGCAGGCAGTCAACAAATGCACTTTTTGTTTGCAGGGTAGATACACACTAATTTTCAGGTTCTAACACTTGAACAACTATAGTTTATTAGTATCAAAAGTGAGAAGAAAATGATGGTTAATTTCTAGAAAAGTTTTATTATGGAGGTAAGCTGAAGCTCTGAGACAGTAGTTTGTAACACATTCGAATTATTGTGGCAATAAAATGAAGTAAATCAACATCACTCTGTTTTGACAAGCTCAAACTGAATTGCTTGAATGTGTTTAACCGTGGGCCCATCTCATACTTCTCTTGTTTATTAAATCTTTTCTTTGGGATAACGCCAGCATTAACCAGTTTCCATTTGTTGATACCATTTACTGTCAGAAAGGACCTGAGGATCCTCATGGACAATGTGTTCAGTCAGCAGTGCACGCCTGTGGTGAAGAAGGCCAAAGAATACTGAAACTTCATAAGCAAGAGTGAAGCCAGCAGGCAGGGAGGCATTTTTTCTCCCATCTATTCAGCACTGTTGAAATTGTATCAGTAGTACCGTGTCCAGTTTTGTGACTCCACTACAAGAAGGGCTTTGACATACTGGAGCGATTCTAGCAGGGGCTCACCAAGATGGTTAGGGAGCTGAGCATATCACATGCAAGGAACAGCTGGGCAAACTATTTGTGCTGTCTTTAGAATGGAAGGATAAGAGAAGAATCTTGTTGCTTGCTTCAACTACTTAAAGGAAAGGTTTAGAAACAATGGAGACAGGTGCTTCTTAGGGATAGGATGAGAGGATGAGAGGCAATGGAGAGAAGTTGCAACATGTGAAATTCTAATTAATTGTTAGAGGGGGGAAATTGCAATTAATGAGATTGCTGAGAGGCTTCATTGGATTGCAAGCTTCAGAAACACTTAAAACGTAACTGGTCAAGGCCCTGAATAATGTAATCTAAGTTGGCTCTGCTTTAGGGTGAAGTTTGGAGCAGGTGATCCTCATGCGTCCTTTTCAACCAATAAAATTCTATAATTCTATGATCTTGCTAACTGATGCCTGCAGAAAAAAAATAAAATCCTTCCTCACCTCAATAAGTACAGACTATTTAGAGATCATTTTTTAAAAGCTTTAAGTCAAATTCTCCAGTGATATGGCTGCATGAAAGAATGGAATTTCATTGAATGGTCCTGAATTCTATGTATCGAATCATAGAATCATTTAGGTTGGAAAAGACCTTGGAGATAGGTCCAACTGTTAACCCAGGACTGCCAAGTTCATCACTAAACCATGTCACTAAACACCACATCCACATGTCTTTTGAATACCTCCAGGGATGATGACTCAACCACCTCCCTGGGCAGCCTGTTCCAATGCTTGACCACTCTTTCAGTGAAGAATTTTTTCCTAATATCCAGTCTAAACCTCCCCTGCCATAACTTTAGACCGTTTCTTCTTCTCCTGTCACTTTTTTATCTGGGAGAGAGCTACCCCCACCTGCCTGTAACCTCCTTTCAAGTAGTGCTAGAGACCAGTAAGGTCCCCCCCTGAGCCTCCTTTTCTCCAGGCTAAACAAGCCCAGTTCCCTCAGCTGCTCCTCATAAGACTTGTGCTTTAAAGCCTTCACCAACTTCACTGCCCTTCCCTGGACACGCTCCAGCACCTCTACGTCCCTCTTGCAGTGAGGGGCCCAAAACCAAACACAGCATTCGAGGTGCAGCCTCACCAGTGCCGGGTACAGGGGCACAATCCCTTCCCTTGTCCTGCTGGCCACACTGTTTCAGATACAAGCCAGGATGTTGTTGGCTGCCTTGGCCACCCGGGCACACTGCTGGCTCATGTTCAGCCGGCTGTCAGCCAGCACCCCCAGGGCCTTTTCCTCCAGGCAGCTTTCCAGCCTCCCTTCCCCAGGCCTGTAGTGTTGTGTGGGGTTGTTGTGACCCAAGTGCAGGACCCAGCACTTCTCCTCATACAATTGGTCTTGGCCCACCAGTCCAGCCTGTCCAGATCCCTCTGCAGAGCCTTGCTATACTCAAGCAGATCAACACTCCTGCTCAACTTGGTGTCATCTGCAAAGTTACTGAGGATGCACTCAATCCTCTCATCCAGATCATCAATAAAGATATTAAACAGGACTGGCCCCAGTACTGAGCCCTGGGGAACACCACTTGTGACTAATCACCAGCTGGATTTACGTCCATTTACTACCACTCTTTAGGCTCTGCTGTCCAGCCAGCTTCTTACCCAGCATAGAGTACACCTGTCCAAGCCATGAGCAGACAGTTTCTCCTGGAGAATGCTGTGGGAGACAGTGTAAAAGGCTTTATTAAGGTCCAGGTAGACAACATCCACAGCCTTTCTTTCATCCACTAGGTGAGTCATCTTGTCGTAGAAGATCAGGTTTGTCAAGCAGGACCTGCCTTTCATAAACCCATGCTGGCTGGGCCTGATGCCCAAGTTGTCCTGCATGTGCTATGTGATGGTGCTCAGGATGATCTGCTCCATAACCTTCCCTGGCACTGAGGTCAGGCTGACAGGCCTATATTTCCCTGGATCCTCCTTCCTGCCCTTCTTGTAGATGGGCGTCACATTGGCTAACCTCCAGTCTTCTGGGACCTCTCCAGTTTGCCAGGACTGTTGATAAATGATGGAGAATGGCTTGTTGAGCTGCTCTGCCAGCTCCCTCAGTACCCTTGGGTGGATTCCATCCAGCCCCATAGACTTGTGCGTGTCCAAGTGGAGCAGCAGGTCACTAATCTTTTCCTCCTGGACTGTGGCGACTTCATTCTGCTCTTTCTCCTCCCTGTCTTCCAGCTCAGGGGGCTGAGTACCCAGGAGGAAGCTGGTCTTGCTATTAAAGACTGAGGCAAAGAAAGCATTGAGTACCTCAGCCTTTTCCTCATCCTTTGTGGAAATGTTTCCCACTGCATCCAATAAAGGATGAAGATTATCCTTGGCCCTCCTTTTATTTCCAATGTATGTGTAAAAACATTTTTTGTTATCTTTTATGTCAGTGGCCAGCCTGAGTTCTAGATGGGCTTTCGTTTCTCTAATCATACCCCTGCATGGATGTAGACCAAGTGCAAATTTTATAAGTGGATAAATATTATGCTGGAAAAATATCTAGGACAGTGTGATGTGGCACCGTCCCTTGTTTAAAGATAGCATTTAAACCCTAGACGTGTTTACTGGGTTTTTCTGGCCAACCAAGGTTTAAATATGTTGGCAAAGTTGCATTTAACCTGCTTTTGAATAGAATTTCTTATGTGTGTTATTGCAGTAAGTCTGGATTGTGACATCTCAGAAATTTCAGAATTCAGAATGTACAAAAACCTAATCTTCAGTTTAGCCTCAAGCTCAGAAACAATCATGTGCACATTTTTATTGCAATTGTTTTTGCATAATTTATAGTTAATGTAATTGGACCGAGACTCTCATAATAATGTGAACAGATTTCTTGACTTGTAATATGTTGTTCCATATTAGATGCTATTTTTATTACCATTGAAATGGCCCTTTATTGCATGTCTTCTTCCCTTGAACTGTGAAACAATTTAGAAGTCCAGGAGAAGTACCCAACATGGTAAACCAAATCCAAATGGGAAGCAGAAAAATTTTGTATCTCACATCACAGAGAGAAGCCCTGACTTTATAAATACAATGTTTTACATTGGAGAATGCAGCTATCTCCTCAACATTTCTTGGACTTTCTTATTACAAAATCAGCAGAACATTACAAGATAAAACAATTAAAACAAGGGTTTTCATTGCCCACTGGGTATTTTCCATGTATGGTTTTTGCCTTGACAAAAAAAATCCATTGTCTATCATAGAAACTTTAGTGAAAAGAGCCAGGCAAACTGTCATTTTAAAAAAATAATTTTACTTGAACACATACCTAAACAAATTCAATTTTGCTAGTGTCAAGGAGGGGAACATCTTAGTCTATTTTAGAAAGTGTTGGCAGAAGTGGTGGAGAAACAAGTAACTTCAGACTCTGCCTTCTACAGTGGTGCATAGATTTACCTAAATCAGACAGGATTTGGTGCCCGCTCCCCACTAAAGAGCTTCATAATTGCAGTTCATCTCAGCGTAAATTCTTCCACTTGGCAGGTCCATGGAGGTATTCTATATTAGGTAAAATGAGATCTCTGGATGCAGACATAGGTTCTCCCAAAAATAACACCATGTCAGTGTTCAGATGAATGCACTCCTTAGTTGCCCATTGCAGTGCCAAGAACCAATGCATTCTTCCTGTCTATGGGACATCACTGCACATTGTCCCAGTGCATTCGGTGAATTTTTCTGTCTTGCAATAATACATCGTGAGAGAAGAGAATTACTGACACAGAGTGAGCTGTTGCCAGAAGGAAAGTAGTAAACCCATTATTAGGTTTTTTGCAGGGAAACCCTTTGGGTATTGTTTTCAGAGAGATAAGTTCAATTTAATTACTGAAATTGCTTGCCCGAAACATGCTCCTATCTGCAGCACAGCAGAACTAGGTAAACGCTTATCTGCTGCTGTGGCAACTCAGTCAATCAGAACGGTCAATCTCCCTACTCTCCATTGCTGTGCCTACTATCCGTTCCCCAAGCTGCCACAACAAATCAACATTAAAAACAATGGGGCAATTCAGAAAGAGATTGAGAGGGCTGGAAGAATGGCTGCATAGGTAAGACACCAGAACTACTGGGAGCAAGACAAGGAATAGGTGCTGATCCTGAGAAAGCACAATATGCATGCATGCAGAGTGCCACTGGTAGAGCTCTGGACAGGTAAAACGCCTACCAGGAATGATGGACTTTTTGCCTCTTCTCACTTTACCTGTGACCTAGAAAAATGCTAGCTCTTCTCATTTCAGAAGCAGGTACAGTTAACGAGTATGTGATTCATACAGATGTTTCAAAAATACATTAACTATAGTTTGTATGGTGCTTTGAATCTGTGAAGTCAACAATTTCTCTTTGATCCATTAATTTTACAATTTAGTAGGAACAAGGAAGAACTGTCTTTAGTAGGGTTGCCCTAGAGCTGGCAGAAGCACTCATTGGTATCCACGAACAGATGGCAAGCTCAACAAATAATATTAAAGCCAAGTCAAAAGAATGGAAGATTTTTAGGACAAGGATGTTCTACTCCTCTGCCCTTTCTCCGGCTTCACTTTTTTGATTCTCTCTTCCTTCTTTTGCTTTCATTTTCTATCCCTCATGCTAGTTTTATTTGTTGGGTTTTTTTTCTCCTCAGGATCTTTTTCCTTTGCATGTTTTACCTTTTGGGGGACAGAGGGAGGAAGGTACCTGGTGCTATAAATAAGGGAAAGAGCAACTAAGGACAGCGGCAGGCAGAAGATGCTTAGAGAATACTATTATAATCTGTCTGCAAATGAGAGTTGCCTATTTAAAAAAAACAACAAAACAACTTCTAAAGAATGCTGCCTGACTAACTGAGTGAGTAAAAATTACAATGAGGCACAGTGGCTGTTCACAAACAACTGCTATTCATGTTTTGGCACCCCAGGAGTCCTTTCCAAGTTACCCCTGCAGATGGATATTTTTCCCTGAGCTCCACCAGAAGTGGTGCTAAGGAGGTAAGCACCTGTCTGATGAAATACACAAAACACTGAAGCATACTAAATAAACCTGAATCATTTCAGGTGTTCTGCCTCTCCTCTGCTACAGTGTCAGTTGCAATACACCCTCATAAAAACCTATAAATTGTCTTTGCCAGTTTTGTCACTGCATGCAGTTTGTGGTCTGGTGTGCTATATATACTGAAGGATGAAGTTTTATTGGTACAAAATGCTCAGAGCAATAAAGTCTGGTCACCTAAGCATTCATTTCTAAACTGCTGTATAGCAACATAAACATTTGGTATAGACCATCAGGACTGCAACTGATATCCTGTAGCATGTAAAATCTTTAGTAGGATTTTTGCTTGGTCATGCTGTCAAGCTATAAACAAAGTCTGTTTGGAGGGGCTCAGTAAACAGAGTGGTGCAAAGTGCAAAAGCAAAAGCAGAAATACTGCCAGAGTCACATGATTTTTGGCTGGAGCTACCTTTTTTTTTTTTTGTGGAAAAATTTAGTCTTTCACAAAGGTCAGCCCTGATTTGCAGTATCCTCTCAGCAGAGCCTTCCTCCTCCCATGAGTGGAGAGCACTGACACTTCTTGTGGAAAGAAAAGCTATTACAGTCTGATCTCAGAATAGTACTGGACTTTTAAACAAGTTTTTTTCTAGAATTTTTTTTTCTAGAAAAGAATTTCACTACCGATTAGTTTATTGATGGGATAAAGATGAACTCAGCTATCTTATTTTAAGGCATATATGCAAATATTCATGAGACAGAGGGCTTGGGAAGGTAGGAAAGTGGTGAGAACTAAAGAGAAGGAATAGGAAGCTCTCACAGGTGTACAACAGTGGTTTGCAATACTACTATACTACAAATGCTACAAGTAAAGCTGCTAAAGTGGAAGTCTTGTTTCCTATATATGCATGCTGATTCTAATGGTGAATGTATTATAAAGAAATACAAATGAAAGCTATTCATATACTTTGTATATATATATACTTATATAATTAAAACAATCGAAAAATACAGTTTAATTACATCTTACATCCCTACATATTGTTTCATAGTGCATGTCTTTGTATTGTCAGTTACCAGAGTGCTCTTCTAACAGTCTGAAAGGTAAAAACTGTTTTATCATTTGCATGGTTGCAAAGTTATTCTGAACTGAAGACCCAAAGGAGGGAGTCTTCATGCAGTCTTCCCCTACCTAAGGGGGTGGCTAGGGTCTTCTCAGAGTGCCTACAGAAAGGCCATCGATGACAAATTGCAACAGGGGGCATTTTGGTTGGGCATAAGGAAGAAAATCTTCAAAGGGAATCCAGCTTAGCCTGGGATGAGATTGTCTGGAGAGGTAATATTATCTTCATCCTTCAATATATTCCAAACTCATCAGCACAAGCTGAACAGCGCAATTTAGCTTTGAAGTTAGCCCTGCTTGGAGAACCCTTTCCATCCAAACTTTTATGCAATCCTATGCAACACTATTTAATACAACAGCAAGAAGAGAGGGTTAAATCGACTTTTGCACAGATATCCTCTCCTTTCAGCAATACAAAGTCTGAAAGACACTAGGGAGTGATAATAAATTGGAAGGTGTGCAGTGTGATGTGCCAAGTTTGGTTTGGCACATGAAGAGGAACTACGTCACACAGCAGGAAAAGAATAGGCACTTTTAAAGTGATTTTTAAGCAACACTATACTCTAGATGTTATTTTGTTGGGCTGTTCTTGTTACCAAGCATTGACATCCTGGAGAGATTTGAAAGTGGAAAGGTTAAAATGATGTCATTTCTGAAAAGATACATGAAAAAAATAAAGCAATAACAGTCCACCCATCTTATTTAAAAGCCGTGAATTTATTCTGCAAGTAGTTAAAACACATCAACAACAAAAAAGAGAAGCATTAATAAAGATAAAGAAGATGTAATTAAAATAAGAGAAATTTAGATTGTAGTGCAGAAAACCTTTCTAGATATGAGATATACTATTGGCTGACATATTTTAACTTTGACAGAATTTGAAGAAGTATATAACTAGAGATGCTTTTTGTTGCTGTTGGAAGCAGTCTAGAGTCATTTAACTACTTTCTAGCAATAGATTCAATTAACCAAATTAAATTTCAGTGCATTTCATTCAAGCACTGAACTGCATAATACTCAATATCCCATCTCCTTTTATAGGGGTCTGTGTACAGTCTTCTGCTTCTTCAAAAATAAAAGAACTACTTTTTAGGAAGAAAAAATGCCTAAGCTTAGTAACAGTAGAATTTTTTTCTCAAAAAGCAAAATAAAGACACTTATAATAATGAATAATAAAAGACAAATATAATCTGGGATTTATGCGTTCATCTTTGAATGCTGAAAGCTGTAAATAAAGGATGGGTAACTGATGACAAAATCATGTATCATATTCAGGGAAGTTTCTATATACTATTTAATGCTGAGCAACCATAAGCTTCTGTCAGAAATATTCAGACATATCAAGTTTTTTTTTTTTAAAAAAAACACCCTTATTTTTATTTTATATGGAAATTATATTATGCAGTTTATCCATTCCCAATAATTTTTGAACATATGGGTAACAGTTCATATATTTTAACAGTTGTGCTGGTGCTGTATTAGATGAAACTTTACTATTTTCTTCTTGCATCAACTTGAATGTTATTTCCTTGTCCATGGTACAAAGGTTTTAACCACTGACCAACCATCCTAAACTTAAAAGGGAGCTGGATGTGTTCAGCATTTCCCAGAACCAAAGCATATGGTAAGTTCTTGTGCTTTTCTGATTGTCTTTCTCATTACATGAGCAGATGGAAAACACCGCATGCTTTCCAGAATTATCAATAAATCTAATCTATGATATATATTACTAAAGTTTGAATGCACATTGACTACCTGTTATCCCATTGGAATAAAAAAAAAATTGTGGTTTTACCATGCAAACAGAATTTACTTCTTATTTATGTCAAATGTTTTGGTCTTCCTGCCTGTTCAAGAGTCTTTGCTATCTTAACAGAGTGATTGCATTATTTTGTCCATCTTTTGATTGTTGAAAATGTGAAGTAAAACTCTATGAACAAGCTTAGAGGAAAAAAAGGTTGAGTGATCCTCTTTTTAACATACAGACTACAATATAAACAGGCGAGGGCACAATTATTGTAGAAATACTTCCTGACAAGAATGTTAGGCAATAGAGTCTTGGAGTATTAATGATGTTCCACATGCATGTGCACATATTCATGTGTGGTCTGAAAAGCCACAGCTGTACTTTTGAAATCTGCTTTTGAGAGTTCCACAGAATGGCAATTCAAATGCTCACACAGGTGGAAAATTCATATTATGGCCATAATCTAATTCAGCTGATTAGGTTACTGCTTTAGTTCTAATAGTGTTAATATCCTGTGCCACTACTAAATTAACACAAAAAGCAAGCTAAATGAAAATATAATGTAATTAACATCAATTGAGACCCAACCCCCATTGCTGAATTATCCAGATCAACTCTACTCCATTGGTTACAACCATTAATCACAATCTGGCACATTTTTATTTTGTTATCTCAGGACTACATTCTTATTTTGATCTCATGTATTTTATTCTGGAAAGTTTTATGCTGCTTCAGTTGCAGCATTCCTGTCTTAAGCTTTACAACGATTTCATATCTCTGTATTGGATTCATGGTACAATTTCGTGATACTCCCTGTGCTAAGCTGGAAATGGTACAGAAATAATAAATCAGTGATCAGGCCAAACATTATATGCCAAGGCCTTGTCCTGAGTGGTTCTGAAAACTTCCAAGGATGGTGATTCTATTACTTCCCTGGGCAGTGCTTAAACCTGCTTTTAGTAAACATTTCTTTACCCTAGTCAAAATTTCCCCTGCTACTACTTGTGGCTGTTTTCTCCCATCCTTTTGCTACACTCGGCGTTCTCTTCTGTTGATGGCAGCCCTTTTGAAACTGAATGGGTGCAGTGGGCAGCTTTGTTGCTCCCACACTCTGCACATGTTATGATCGCTGTCATGGGATGGCTCTTCAGCAGTAATGTTCTGAATCAGGTCCTCAGGGCTGCTCAGAACCAGGCCAACAGATGTTGATGGTATCCTAATATTAGTCATAATCCATGACATTTAAGCAGACTGCGTAGTCTATTGTGTTTTCTGAGGGTGCTGAAAACCTTTAGTGTGCCTAGGTAAAGTGTCTGGTCAATATATATTCTAACACAATGATCCTCCCTCTAACAAAAACAAGCCCGTAGCTCTTATTTAAAACAGTTTCCTTTCACAGAAAAAGCAATAAATCCTTAAAAGCAACCTTCCCCCCAAACTCCCCATTTTTGCAAATGCAAGTATATTTATTGCTGTATCGCAGGTGGTAAAAGTATCTGAAGAGAAGGACAACAGACCATATTTTAAATATCCTGAAATAAATAACCTGGATCAATATACTGTAACAGATTGTTTTGCTCATTAGAAGGTAAAAATAAAAAGGAAACTTGTCAATCTACCAAAAATCTAGCCTTTCAATAAGGATATAATTGGAACATGCTGTCAAAAACAACTTTGAAATTAAATTCACAGCAGCTGGTACTCAATACATTTCATGACAGGTCATCACAGATAAAAATTTACCTCTACATGTCACTTCTTTCATCTCTGTCAGATATTTCAAAATGTCCAGGATTTTTAAAGCAATATTAACTCTTTCAGGTTAGAATGACACACAAATTGTGCTTTTATCTTAATGGAAGTCTTTTCCTTTGCCGGAAAAACAGAAAAGGCCTTCATTAAGAGGAATACTTCACTCTTAACATTTGCTAATGTGAGTCACAATCCTTTCCCAACCCTTCCTTATAGCCTCAGCTAGTCCTAAGTTTGTTGTAGCTTTTTAGTAGAAAATTATCTCTTTGGTAATAGATTATTTGCTTCTTTCACTGTAAATAATATGCGATATTTAGCAATATTTTCTATCAATCAACAGACTGTGGATGCCATCTTACATGTGAATGTTTCTTAAGCACCCAGATATACAGATCCAGAGATATTTAGAAAGACAGAGGATTGTATTAACAATTAGATCTGATAATGATCACTGCAATTCTGCCCTGCAGCTTTTAAAAAAATTATCACCTTTTTCATAATAACCTCATTTTAAAGGAACAACAAATGATTGTTTCTTTTCCACATGGAAAAGCCTCTTTTGATATTTCCAACCCCTCCAGAAACCCAAAAGAATAGTATAAAATGCGTCAGGTGACTAGTTTCCTCATTTGAGATAATACACACTGAGTCAAAATCAGATCTGAATGGTGGGTGTGTCTGCCCTACACTGAACTAGCAGTGCTGTATTTAAAGAAGAATGTGACCTCTGACAGTGACGACACATCCCCAGACCATTGCTTGAAATTGGAAAGCTGAAACTAGAGATGAAAGAAGTCCTGCTTCCCATAGGTAGTTGTCATGCATCTGTTAGAAGATTGCTAGGAGGCCAACTGGTTAGGAGGTTTTCATACACTCCACTCTTCTGTCATCAGGGTTGCTAAATGATTAACACTTGCCTGCTACCTATTTTCTTATTCACACTCCTGTGTTTTGTACCCATCTCCACTTTGTGCTGCACCACCTTTATTGATCCATTTTGTCATTTGCAAAAAAACATAGTGGTGGGGAGGATATGTTACCAAAGTGATTAAGAACAAAAGCTAGCAACTGTGGTCTGCTTGGATCAGGAGACTCTGCAAGACCTCCAGAGGTCCCTTCTAGCATAACTCTTCCTACAATTTTATGAAAATGTAGAAAAATATTTCTAAGAATAAGTTCAGGCCAGGAGTCCAGGCTCTATTTACTGCAATTTGTTACTCATAATTGGATGGGTGATATTACCATTAGGGCTGTCATCATGATGCTTTTTTTTTTTTTTTTAACTTGAAAAATTCAAGTGGTTGTTCCTGTCAGTGCTGCCCTGTTCTTAGGGTTGGAAAAAAGTCATTGCAGCTTCCCCCCTGCACCCCTGTTGTGTAGTCATGCCAAGACATCAAGGTTCACATGGGAAGGGTCAATTTCAGCTAATTGTTATAGATCTGTAAGCCTTCAGAAAAACTGAAGTCCTTGCTACTGAGCTGACTGTTCAGGCTCTTTTTATAAGTAAATTAGCAAAACTACAGTGCTTTCAGAAGTTTGAGGTCAATACAACAAATGTCATGTTGTGAAGTCACCGCTTCAGCTGTCTTAGCAATATTTGTTTTACTAATAAAAAATCCTAAATTTATTAACATTTGAATTAATTAAAACTTATTTTTCAAAATACAGAATACTCAAAAGCTAAGCAAGCCTCTTGCCTTTGTCTTATTATGTTTTAAGAATAAGACTATTACACAATTAATCATGTAGCTGGGTAACATTTTAAGGGAAAGTCTGTTTCATCAGTACTGAAAGTAAAATATACTTTTCAGTAAACAAGTACAATATTTCATTTTTGTCAGTTTCAGTTTATTAAATATGTATGTCACAGAATAAGATTTCCTCTTTGTTTTTCCCATAAGTACCTCTGCAACTTTCTGTGGATTGACTTAGTATTAAAAAATTAAATACAGAGCTGTGTTCTTTTGACCTAA
Source organism: Falco naumanni (assembly GCF_017639655.2). NCBI lineage: Eukaryota > Metazoa > Chordata > Aves > Falconiformes > Falconidae > Falco > Falco naumanni. The sequence goes on from NC_054056.1 coordinate 40,284,454, forward strand.
AATCTCTGACCTGTGAGATAAAGTGACATTGTTTCTGCTTGAGGACTAGTTCAACTAATTGTTGAGTGATGGCTGTGACACAGCTGGCACACGATTTTGTTCCCAAGGTAACTCTCCCATACAAAGTGATTCAGAATAATTTGTTTTATAGGGTTATAACAGGTGTTACATGCTGCACATGGGGAAAAGAGATGTTTTTACTGAAAGGGTCATCCTTTTATTAAAATTTCCTTTTATATCCCTTTGTGATGTAGAAATAACATTTTCAGTGTTATAGCTGGAAGGAACATAATGTTTTCAATGGGAAGGATACACAGAAATTTCTCTTTTGCTTAACATGAGTTCCCTGGGACTAACATGAACCTTAAAAGCTGTAATAAAACTGAAAAGAAATACCTTCTTATTTTGTCTTACTTCAACAAAATCATATAGCCTTTCTGGGTGCCCCCACACCCAAGCATTGGTTCACAATAACAGTCAATAAGCTACTTCATATTTACTACACACAGCAGAGACCATCTTATTAAATACGAATGTTAGGCTGCTACAACAGAGTTCATCTCCCAACAAAGTCTGCTGGATTTCTATACTTCCAGTCAGGGGAGCTGGACTGCATTTATAGTGCTGGAGTTATTGCTCGAAAAAGCAAAAAACTTATACACAAACAATTACAAATGTCTTCCTGTTCCTGAGACAACATCAGAAAAATAAGAGGTAGAATTGGTTCCTTTCACATAGATGATGAAAGCCCAGTTTTTTACATTTGAATAAGATACACTTTTCAACACAGACCCTAGCCCCAGATTATCATGTATCTGAATGAAAAAAAAATTATCTTCTTCAATGCATTGAGTTATCTGTAAGGCTGAAGCAAGAACATGGTCTTTGAATTTGCTCACTTTTCTGTAGCTGTGCAAAGCTTTCCTTGATTTCCATGAGGTTTTACATGCAGGCAACCCCCCCAGAATGTGGCTTATTATTTCTAAGAAAAATTATAAAATTTTGGAGACTTCACAAAAGAAACATTTCTAACTTCGGTGAAAAATAAATTATTAAGAGCTGCATAAATAGTTACCCTTTCAATTATTTAATAAATATTTTCTGAGGTTTTTTGTTTCTTGTTTTTGTTGTTGAAGAATGTCATAAAAAGTTTCTTCATTTATATTAAATCAGGATTTTTTTATCTTAGAGCTGTGAAGAAAATATGTGATTGAATTTAATGAAATTTACTTTTCTCTTAAAGCTGGTTCCTGTTTAATCCAACCACAAACCAGCATTAGCATAAATTCCTATGAGACAGAGAAGACCCTGTCAGATTAATGTAAAGCTATGGGAAATCCCTTGCAGATTTATTACCATTTTACAAGCTTAAAAATTAGTGATGATTTTTGGCTTCTTTATTACTTGGTGTATACTTTACAGTTTCAATTTCTTCCTTGACATTATTTTTTTTCTTGAAGGAATACCTTTGTTTCTTGACGGTTCATGTAAAGGAATGTGTGGTGGGTTAGTCTTTGCTAACAGCCAAGCTCCCACCTGGCTGCTCACCCCCTCCACAATGGGATGGAGGGAGAAAATGGGAAGAACAGGAACGAGAAAGCTTGTGGGTGGAGATGAAGACAGGGAGATAATTTACCAATTACCTTCACGGGCAGACCAGACCCAATTTGGGGAAAATTAGTTAATTAAAATTAGTAATGAGAAACAAAAAGGCAAACAGTAAAACAACCCCTTTCCATCCCAACTCCTCCCTGTCAAGTGGTGCCAGGAGATGGGGACTGGAGGATTGTGATCAGACCATAATAGCTGCTTTCTGCCAGTCCTTCCTCCTCACACTGTCCCCCTGCTCCATTGTGGGTCCTTCCCAGGCTGCAGTCCTTCATGAACTGCTTCAGCATGGGTCCTCCCCACAGGCTGCAGTCCTTCAGGGTGAGCCTGCTCCAGTGTGGGTCCTTCATGGCCTGCAGTTCCTTCAGAGTCTGTCCACTTATTGTGGTGTGGCATCTTCCATAGGCTGCAGTATGGATATCTGCTCCAGTGTGGCTCTTTCCAGGGACTGTGGGGAAACGCTGGCTGCACTGGGTCTCTGCAGGGGCTGCAATGGAATGTCTGCTGGGGTCCCTGGAGTACCTCCTCCTGCTTTCTCTGGGGTGTCTGCAGGGCTGGTTTTCACATATTTTTTTGCCTTACTCCTTTCTTTCAGGGGTTTTCCCAGAGATACCACTAGCACTGCTGCAGGGGTCAGCTGGAACCAGCTGTGCCCAGCACAAGGCAGCCCCCGCCATGCCACCCCTGCAGCTCCCTGTGGCCAGCACCCGGGCACCTGTGCCCAATGCAAGGTGCGACCAGTCTTTGTTCAAACATATACTGCTCTTACTGACTGTGTTGCATTTGTCTTCTTTATAATAAAATAGAATCTACTGTAATAATTGAAAACCTCTCAAGATTTGACTGGATGACCAGGGTGTGCAAATCCAGAATTCTTTTCTTCCTTCATACGTCAAACTATTCTGCTTCCATTACTGCAATTTCATCTTCACCGTGTGTCCTTACAGACGTAGTCAGATCTCATTGGGGTGGGAATCCTGAAACAGAGGAAGCATGCCATTAGCCAAAGTCTGGTGTGGCAGCACCCCGGGCGGTGGGGGGCAGAGACTGCACAGATCCCAAAGGCTTCTGCCCTCACCTCCGCTGCCCTCATGAGACAGACCTTGCAGTAGGCTGGGGTTTGCGACGATTGCCTGCATAGTGACGTGGCACATCAATTCAATAATACAGTCAGTCTGTTTTACAGACAATTTTCTGGACCTTGTGGCTCACTAAGAAACCAATATTAAAAGCCTTGTAATTCAGAAAAACGGTTTATTTGGTAAGTATCTCATTTTAAGTTAGAGGCTCTGTAATTATAATTCTGTACTTGTAGTTATTGTATTTCCTTATTTGGAATAAAAGTTTATTGCACCTTTTGTTTTTATTCATTAAAGTGGAAGTCTTTGCATTCAATGGGATCAAAATGCTATCTGGAGGTGGCACATCTTTCAGGATTATGTTCACAAGATGTACTTGCAAGATATTTAAAAACTCAACCAGGGCATGTAAAAAAACAACCACCCTGATGCAAGATGGGACCCAGTCATTGATAAGCTGAAGGAATGCTAACATCTGACAAGCATTTGAGTCAATAGGTAGACTCATATTGATTTCAATTAGCACAGTCAGCAAGGCTCTGAAAATTCAGAACAGAAAAGTCTACTGCTGTGAAACACCCAGCACCTAAGAGATCACAGCTCATCCTAGAGAAGACAAGGCACAGCTTTTAGCAAAGGGGAGGACCAGAGCCTCGGAGAGAGCAGAGGAGAGGCAATTTACTCCTACACAGTCTGCTATTAGGCCCGTGGCTTTATCTGCTGGTAATAATACAAGAGACTTAATCCACATGCATTTGAAGGTTAAATCTGAAGCATGCACATGTTGAAGAGGAATGAGCTTTTTTTTATTGATACTCACCAAAATGAAGAAGCTCAGCTATAGCCTGCATAGTGAACAAACCCCAGAGATTTAGGGGACTAAGAAATTGCTTAATAACAGTTCTCCTAAGAGTGAAGTTCTTGATATTTGACATTGCTATTTAGTTTAGCTGTTTCCTATGTATCAACTCTAAGCAATAACATAGCAGAATTAATGTATGCATTTGTATATGAATTGATACATGAAGTATTGCTAATCAGTAGTATTAAGTATCAATATTAATATTCAGCTTACCATTAAAATGAATTAGTGTGTAAATATAAAAGCACATCGATTTTGTAGTAAAAATCTTTCTGTAGTTACTTATCTAAGACTCATGCATTTCTATTACTTTATTGACATAGGAACTACCATGGTTTTGTGGAAGTCTTAGCCTTTTGCAAAAAAACTAGCTTAAAGCAAAAGATTAAAGCATCTCATCTAGCTTCTCATCCATTCCAGGGAGATTTGTATCTGGAGTTCTTTTTGTCAATCTCAATCTTGCTTCAGTCATTTAGAGGATGTCTTGTGTTAGAATGAAATAATTATTTTCTAAGCATTTTAGTTACACTGAAGGGATCTAAAGATGCATTGTAGCTCTTATTTGAACTACTAGAACATGAAGTACAGGCAAATCAAAGAGACAGGGGAGGCAAAATTTGGTAAAGAAATGTGTTTCTATTATATGTCAGCAGTCTCAAACAAAAAATAACTTCTTTTTTTTTTTTTTTTTAATTAACAAAGACTGGCTTTTACCCCTCTTGCCCTTACAGGGCTTGTAATTTTAAGAATAAGCCTCTGATTCTGCAAAACCCTTGTTTGAGTTAAGTATATAAGTAATCAAATCAGAATTGCAGAGCCCATTCTACGTTCTGAGCTTCAGCACTATTTATTTCTTTGAAAACAACGTTGTCGGTAACAGACCGGCTGAAATCCATAGGGCTGCATGCATTACAAATGGATTAAATAAGCCTGCAGAGGTGTTACTACATAAATGAGGCCTCGCTCAAATGGAGCTCCTATTGGCTTAGGTTTATGACAATGGAAGTTAAAGTCTGTCACCACTACATTTCTTCCCGAATGCACAAGGCAGGCTGAGTCTTAAAAATAAGTAATATACAATTTTCAGCAGTTTTTTATAGATCTTTAGTTCCTATTTATTTAAAAGGAGAACATTTTAATGTAATTTACGAGTTCTAGAACTTATTGATTGCTGAAAGTTGGATTTTTATAGAGGAAGAAACAATTCTAGCTGTACAGAAGCATTGATACTGGCATTATAATTTCTTAAGAATCCCAGGCATAAGGGAGAAATTTTCTCAATATGCCACTCACAAGAGACATCGATCCTTTCACTCGCTTGAGGTTTTAAATGTCTTACTTTTATGCTGTGTTGCCTTTTGTATCACCAAATACGTATCATTACATGTAGGCCCTGTTATTAATTTCACCTTTTTTCCACATTTGATTCTTTCATCTCATGTGCTTATTTGCTCTTTTTCACTTCTGTTAAATCTCACCAGTCTTTATTTTGCATATGGTATGGCAAGTGCCAGTAATTGCAGCGATTTCTTATCTCTTCTTCCCTCTGCCTCTGACTTTCTTTACTGATGTTGACAGGACGCATGTATGTATTTTAAAAATCACTTTAAAAATATTTTTTTATATCTCAGAGAAAATGTTAGATTCTCAAAGATTTATGTTCTTTAAACATTCTATTTTCATTCCTTCCTAGAAGAGAAGGAAAGCCTTCTGTTGGACATAGTAATAAATTAACCGTAACACTACATGTTTCAGACATCATATATGTGCATATTAGTTACTGCAAGCTGTAAAAGTATTATTCCTCAACACAGACAGTGGCCTTGAGCAATTGCTGTTCACGGGCAGGTAATTTGAGTCTTGGGGGGGGCGGGGGGGTTGTTTTGTTTTGGGTTTTGTTTTGTTTTTTTCATTAACAAAAATTCTTTGTACAAAGCTGATGGCAATTGAAAGGCAAGCAATTTTCTGTGGTATATTAAATCTTTTTTAAAGATTGATGGCCAGATGTGCAAATGGTCATGGACGGCTAAAGAAAGTAGGAGAAGAACCAACAAATGAGTGTCTCTCTGATCAACTATGGGGAAATTAGAACAATATCACCCTATGCAATTTCAGTTGCATTTTATTATTTTGAACAAGCCATCACTACACCACCAGACTGAAGGAGATATTACAGTATCTTCAATTAAATTGAATCTTCATATATGCCTACTGAAAAGACTGCTCCTCTTATCTTTCAGTGCTTCTGACCTCCTGTATATATCCTGACCCTTTAATAGGGTCATTAAAGAAAAAAATAAATAGACGTTCATGAATCTGGCTTTCAAGACAGACAGAGTAATTAATTTCATTATATTTTTTAGCAAAAGCTGCACAGCCCCCAAACATTGCCATCTTTTTTTGCTTATTATTATTTGCAACATACTTTATTGCAGCTTGTGGCAGTACAGTGCAATGGAGCCCATATCAGGATTACCCAGGTAAGTCAGCCTTAGACTAAATAGGATGTTCAGTCAAAACTCTTCAAAGCTAAATATTAACTCAGAGCATGACCCAGATGATAGGATGCAGTCATTTGAGCTTGTCACTGTCAATGCACTTTGCATCTTAGCAGAGCTAAAAAAGAGGGTTTAGCCAAAAGGCAAAGAACTGGGGATGGCTTAAAAATATTACTAATTTTTTATTCCTAGATTTGAAAAATAAACTTTCCTCAATGTGGGTCCAAAACAAACAGCTGATTTCTTGCTTGGGCCTTTGTTTGACCTTTACCTCTTTTTCTGCTCTCCTTGTCTTTGTTTAACAAAAAACCCAAGCAAATCAATGCATTGATTTTCTGCAAAAGACTGAGTTTCTACCTGATGTTTATGATGCTTTTGAACTGAGAACTGTAACACTTGATATTTATTTTTATTTTAGTTTTTAAATGTAAATAAATCATAGTATTTTCTGGTGGTCTTAACTGTAAGGGAAAGTAATATATCCTTATATATATAAGGATATATTATATATATACAGAACATATCCTTACCTTAGAATTACCTCAGCACTCGTGGATGTATCCATCAGGTCACATGAACTTGTGTCTGTTCAGTTTGTTTAAATGTTCCCTAACTTGATAACTCAAATGACGGTTAAGTCTTTCTTGCTCTAGACTTTCCTACTGCTCTTGGGGGCCTGGTGTTCCTGAAGGCTGGTCTTACCAGTAAAATCTGAGGCCAGGCGCACTGAGTACTTTGTTCTTTTCTGTGTCCCCTGACTTGCCCCATGCAGCACTGGGACCCTGTTTTACCTAGCCACCTGTTTGTTGATGATCAGTAGAAGCCCTCCGTGTTGCCCTTCATTTCCCTTGCCAGATTCAACTATAGATGGGCTTTGGTGTTCCTAACCCTACCCTTGCAATCTCAGATAGTTTCTCTGCATTCCTCCTGGGTGACCTGTCCCCACTTCCACCTCTTGCACACTGCTTTTTCATATCTTATTTTAGTCACAAGCTCCTTGTACTATGTCCTTGTTTAAGTTAGAAGCTCCATGCAAGTCGCTGGCTCCTTTTGCTGGAATTCCTGCATTTTGAGATGAACCATTCTTGAGCTTGAAGCCCACAGCTGTCATCCGGCAATCTCTCTTGTTCCCTCCTCTCAGGATCCTGAACTCCACCATCTCATGGTCATGGCAGCTAAGGCTGTCCCCGATCTTCAAATCCACAAGAAAACTGTGGAGCTTTCAAAGACCTGGCAGGCTCAGGCTACTCCTCCTGTGGAGGAAAGAGAGACTTAAATGCTGGTACAAATGGCCGATATATGAGAAAAGGCCTAATGTGTTTTCTAATTATTGTAAAATCATGTTTTTACTTCTTTATCAGTCTTGAGATGCTACCACCCTTGGGACACTCTAAGTAGATATAATCTTTAAGAAGATTAAGATATCTGTCTTGCAGACAAGTGTTCTGCCTGCGTTATTAAAACTGACAACTATTTTTCATTTATACACTCTCTAAAAGATATGCTTATATTTTGATTTTCATTGTGTTAGTATTGTTAATAAAAGCTCAATTTTTCATTCTCGCTTATTTGTGTTTGTTTGACTAGAGTTCAGAGATTAGCTTTAGGACTTCTTACTATTGCATTAAGAATGTTATGTCCCACAAGATGCAACGCCCATTTCTATTATAAAATCATCATGCCAAATCCAATTAGCAAAGATTTTTTGATTAATTAACCTTGTCATGGCAGAATATACACTGCACCTGCTGTTCTGCTTTAGTGGCAGACTTTGGCCCTCCTACAGTTAAGTCCTAGGTTGTTTTGCTGATCCCTTTCAGCTCCCTTTTTCCTCCTTGTGTTCAGGCATCACTATCTCCAGGTGTCCAAGATTTTTCTGTCTCATCTATATGGATGATTTGCCTCTTCAGTTTGTCCTTTCATCATTCTCAGTACTCTCTTGTCGCAGAACTCTGTAGCAGATGTTTAATTTTTGCCTTGTCCCTTGCTTTACCTCCAAGGAACCTTGCAAATGCTGCTGCTCCAGACAGGAGAGAAAGGCTGATCATTGGAGCCCATGAATGACCGCAGCAGAAGGTTATTTAACAATCTAGCTGGAGAAAGAGCATTAAAATTTTTCACTTTCATGCTTAAGGGATCTAATTCCCAGGGTAGCATAAATCCCCATTCTGGGGAATTGAAAAGCAGTGTTCTGATATGGTGGGCATTCACATGTTCCCACCACTTCTGGCAGTTAACTGTGAAGAAAAAGCAAAGAAGGAAAGAGTTTGCCTTTGCTGAATCTCCCTCACTGCCTGGAGGGACAGCATGACAGTAGGAGGAATACAGACCGTGAAGCAGTGCCAAGGTAAATTTAAGAAGCCCATAATGGGCTTCAGGCAGGCTAGAGACCTGAATCACAGATCTGGCATAACTTGTCATGGCTGTCCCTACTCTGCTAATCTCACCAAACATTTGGTTGTGATGTTGTTTCCTGTCTTTGGGTACTAAGAGCCTGTAACACCTCCTATCCTCCTCAGTCACCACTGTCCTTGGCCAGAATCCTGGCCTACAGCATCAAAGGCTACCTCTCTGGGCCTCAGAGAACCATTCCTGGGTGACCTGCTTTTGAGGCAAGAGAAGTCACAGCTCTCCTGCTCCACCACCAGCACTAGTGGCATCTGCCTTGAGAACAGAGGCAGGTACGAGAAGTATCCTTTTCCCTTTTGCTGATAAGGGAGGTAAGAGGAGAAAACTTGGAATCAGTTCTGGGATCAAATGCTTCATGATACTGAGCAGCAAACACAGCTTTTTGAAGTGTGGACCGTCTGTTATCTCTTCATCTGACAGCCTGCCACAAAACCAAATCAAAGCGTCAGTAGCTGGAGAGTAGGTTTGCATGGCCAGCATCCCTGTCAGATTGACGGCTATCTTTCAAGGACAAGGAACATGACTGCAGATAACACAGCAAGGCCCGCACGTCTCCTGACAAAAATCAGCTCTGGTGAAACATTCATCTGGTATTCATAACCCCCAGCTCCTCCTCCTGCTCCCAGTATGGCAGTCTCTCCGTGTCCAACCACCAGGAAACATGGCCTTAGATGACAGGGAGGAGAAACCTCTTTCAAGAACGAATAGGATCAAAAAATCATTCTCCAGGATTCTGGGCTTCTTTCAGAGCATGGCATAGTATCCAAACTCTCCACCAGGATGAGATGTACTTCTGCAGGAGGAACGCTGGTGCTGGTGCCCTAGGAAGGGCAGCCTGTGGTGATCACAGCACCCTTTGCTGGCCTGCTCCTGGGTTTGGCCAGACAGCAGCATTGCACAAGCATGCCCACAGCAAATGGGTACAGTATTCCCCCATTTCAAAGGCACCCTTTGTTCCTGCACCTGAGCTATAAGCATTCCTTCCCTGCTCCAAAGCAATCTGCCTGACAGCAGAGCCCTGGATGAGCTCCACCAGGTATGTCCCAAAATGGTGGGGGTGGCACAGCCTGTGGGGTGTGCTCAGCAACCACAGACCATCACTGACTGGAAGGTGACAGCTGGAAGACAGAGCTTCTCAAGAACTGAGGTGGACACCATGTGGTGAAGTAGAAGGGGACCCATTCCTAGAGTTGAGGGAGGCGGAAAGGACTGAGGAACTTGTAGCGGGGTGGTGGCTAACACTGCGTGTAGGTGAGGAGCTATTGTCATGATCACTGCTTCACGCAAGTGGCACTATGCAAATCCAGCAGCATTGGTTGCTTTCCAGAGAATCTCTTTGAGATCAGAATGAGTGATACTCTCTTCCAGGGTAGGGAAGTAGAATCATTTGGGTCTTGTGTCTACCAAGCTTGGTCTTGTTTCGGAGATGTACGTACATAAACAAATTGTTCCTTAATAGTACTGTGCATGCACTAGGAGGGGGTGTGGGACAATTTTGTATGACATAACTGGTTGCTATGCAGCTGTATGCCTCTGCAGCTATTGCTTTTACTACTGCAGTTGCTATAGGAGACTATCAGATGAAGTGATGAAAGATTTATCCCCTCACTCACCATGGCATATTGCCTGGCTTTGTGCATACTGCATACCAAGCATCTGATCCTAGAAAAAAATCTATCTCTGCTTTCTTCCTTCTCCCCCACTGGAAACCATGGAAACCAAGCTGACTTGATTCTGCCATGGACGAAGAATAGAGGGGTGGTCCAGAGATGAGGCCCTTGTCAGCTCCACTGAGCTAACTCTGTTCTTTTCCAGGAGTGCTCTCACAACACAGGCTATAGGGAAGAGTTAAGGCTTTATTTAATCACAGCTGCAACTTGATTATGCTAGTATTCTAATTTAAGATACAATTTAAGAATATTCTTTGATATGTTACTTGCTTCGATATAGTCACTATCATCACACCAGGCATCCTCAGCCACTGGGGAGTAATATGTGGACTAAGACCACTCAAAGCCATTGCCCTCCTTGAAGTTTTCAAGGCAATGTTTGTTTTTTAAATACCCAGATGTTGGGTTGAGACACATATATGTCTTCTGGTTGGTCCATTAGTAGGCCAGGGAGTTGCAAGGCTGGTACTTTCTGACTCACAGAAACTTTTTCAGGGTTGCAGACAGGCACACACAATGAGTTTTCCTGGCTGAAGTGAGGGCCCTGCACTTGCCTGGTCAAGAATAAACTAATTTTGTGGCCTTGCATGCAATTACTGGCATTCAAGTGAATAGCGCAACTCCTTCCCTTACATGCACTGTGTATGTGAGGCCACTGAGTGCTCACAGCCCTTTATGGCATCCTCATTCTCTTTTTCCCCTTCCAGCACATCGGGACAAGAAGAGGTCTAGTTGAAAAATGGGACCCTAAAAAAGGAGTCACTGGATTCCAGCCTGGGTTGCCAATGACCCAAGGCTCTGAGTATCTGTTGTTGTTGAGTAACAACCAATCTGAGTATCTGTTGTAGTTTATCAAAAAACTGGGGCTCCATGCTGAGCTACACCAGAACATGGGCTGCAATCTTGATCCTGTGTATGCCCCATCTTAAACTTTTATTATTTTTCATGGTTGCCCATCCATGTGCTGCTTATCTCTCCCAGCTGCTGAGCTAACTCTTTAGGTGGCAAGAGATACAGTAGCTGGTATCCAAATTTTTCTCCAAACCCTCATATGGGAAACCTTCACACAGAGAGAAGAGGTTGCCATCTCCTTGGTGCACATAGCCCTCTCTTATCCTTTGACTATAATGACAACTAAGGAGCTCTCCTCTCTTGAGCTAACTTTCCAGGAAGGAAGAAAAAGAGGTGTTTCTCTGCTACAGTGCTAGGGCTGTGTTTGATGGGGCCACAGGTGAAGTATAAACATAGAAGAGGGGATGCAGTGTCAAGGTCAGCTGGGACAGAGCTGAAAGACTGCCTGAGTGAAGACGACAGAGTGGCATGGCATAGTCCATACTGCCTACTAGGATTGTTCCCACATCCAGATCATGCCCAGGCATATCTGATGAGTGTGCCAGCTGGAGTGACTAAACACTGCCAGAGGGGCTTATTAAATGATAACCAGCCTGGAGAATCTTGTACCACTATTAGATTATGTGCTTAGCACTGTTTAGTTCATATTATGTCAACACACATAACCCTAGAGCCCATGGAGTATGTTAACACTATGGCCAGAAGATTACAAAAGAGGCAGTAAAGTAGTTCTACTAAGCAAACAAATTTTCATGCAGAGACAGAATGAAAATGCTGTACAGTTATCCTACATAATACTGATAGAGTGACTTCCTAAGTGGTGTAAAAATATTTGTACCGCTGAAGCAAAACCACATAGCAGCAGTGTCCTGTTCTTGGTCACAGTAATCCTAGTTACAAGAAACAATTATTTTTCAGGAAAGGAGGAAGCTAAGGGCATGTCAAAGAGCAGCAATGGCTGGCTGTTTCCGAAGGGACAGAGAGCCAAGAATCAAGAGCAAGACCAGAGCTGACAGGGCAAGGGTCTCACCACCTGGGGGCCAGTCCCACAGTACCTACGCAAGGCAAGCAGAGTGGGCCCAGTGACAGTGGCCAGGTTCAACCAAGGGTCCAGATCCTCAGGCAAATTCATGGTGATGAGGCAGGTCCCAGGCCATGCCAGGAGGTTAGTCTGCAGGACAGGGTCTGGATCAACAGGGGCTGGGGCTGAGCTAGTGACCAACACTCCAGTGACTTAGCTCAGGCAGGGACTGAACATCCAGGGATGAGCTTAAACAGAGATCCTGGGGCTTGGGACAGGTGGAGGTCCCTGGCAGCACTGGGTCAGGATCCTTGAGGCTTATTAGTACCCCCGGCACTGATACGGGGCAGACTTGTGCCTATACAGCAACTACACAGCAGAGAGCAGGCAGAAACCACAGTCTGCACAGAGTCATCCACAGTCAAAAGGACTTCAAAAAGAGGACAAAGATTTACAGAAAAAACAGCAACAAGATTTCACTGTGAAAATTGGTCAAAAGAGAGTAATGGGAAAGGAATATTAAATTGAACCCTGACAAGTGTTTCTACCAGCAAATTAAATGTGCCTGGTAACATTTCCAGGCGCTGAGGCCAGCTGGCATGTGATGGACTGTGTCTATGCTTGTAAGATACCTTGGCTTTTAAGTATCACAGCTGAAGAAATTCCCCATGCAGAATATAGAAGGCAGGAGAGCACTCTGAGCATTTTTGAGCTTAGGCTGCCTAGTAAGGGGAGAGCTATTTTTCTTGTCCCAAGGCTGTTGTGTGAAGAAAATAGTTGGTAGGTAGGACAAGAGCCAGTAAACGCATATGACAAAAATGCGCTTGGATCTCCTGTCCAGGAGAGTGCCTGTTCACCACAGTGACTTACCATTCTGTGCTTCAGAAGTGGGACATGTTACGAGTCGTGGGAGCAGTTAGGGCTCTCTCATTCTGCCCGAGCTCTTGCAAAAGCCTCCGCAGCATGCGTGCTAACAAATCCCGAGCCATCATGGGCTGACAGCAGAGTTCATTCTAGGACACCCTCAGCCTCAATTTTGCTACTAGCCAAGCTGAGTCTTTGGGCTGTGAAGTGCTACTCAGCCAGGCTGTGATTGCTCTCTTGCCAAGGAGAGACCTCCAAACCTGAGAACAATCATAGAAAACACAGAGTAAATTTTCACTTTTCTGAGGCCACTGAGGATTCTTTATATCTATGTCATCCCCTTCTGTTATCTATGTTTTTCAGGCTAAAAAATTTCACATAATTTTGCTCAGTAGAAGCAAATATACTCTGATCACTCATGTTTCTTCCTCTGTACCTTTCAGTTATGACTTGTCTTTTTAAGACTGCAGTCAAAACCGTATATAGTATTCTGGGATGGGCTATGGATTTGCACAGTAGAATACTGGGTTTGGTTTTCTCTCCAATTCCAGTTTTACTTTTTTTTTTGGCTTCCTTGAGCAGCCAAAGTCGTTCACCAAGAATGACTGTCAACAGCTCCAAGATTGCTTTCAGGAGTAGCTATAGCTCATCACTATACATGGGCAGTCAGGGTTGTCCCCTGCTGCCTCTCCTGCAGCTTTGTGATTAGTAACACTGAAATCCCTCTGCTGTTTTATCACACAGTCATTGTAAATTCTAAGATCTTTTTCAAATCTTTGAGATCAGCTTTAGTTTTGTATACTTTGAATAATTTTGACTTCTCATTACTCAACAACTTGTCTAGATAATTTATGAATGTATTAAGCATGCATCCCAGGGTGTATTCCTGTCAATATAAAGGATCTGTTGTGAGGACTAGTCATTTAGTCACAGCCTTTATTTTCTCTCTTTTAATGAGCATTTTTAAATTTGTTTTTTATGTGAGCACTTTTGATGAGACATCTTTACTGGATTATTTTTTTCTAAAATCCAAGTATACTTATCCGCTTCCTTGTTCACTGCCTAAAGAAAAAGATCATACATTTGTGAGGGACAACTTCTCTTTACAAAAACTGTGTTGACTTTTGCTTATTTAATCATTAATCATAGATCTATTTATTTCTTCATTCTGTTTACCTCAGTTTTCTTTGCATGAAAGACAGACTTCCTGGCTCGTAGTGCCCAGGACCACTTTTAAAAATTTTGCGTGACATTTACCACTTTACGTTTTTCTGGTAGCAAAGTAGATTTAAGCAATAGATTACACTTAGCTGTTTGGCAATCTGTTTTACAATCTGGCCACAACCCACTGACTCTGATTTTTTTTACTTTTTTTCACTCTAATTTTCTGAGATGTTTTTCTTTTCTTACCTTCCCAAGGGAAATTGTATTTGAGTTCCCAGTTTGTGGTTTCTGAAAGTGATAAAGAAACATTATGAAGAATGACCATAAAACTCATGATTCATAAAAATGTGTGAAGAGCATTGCAGGAAGAGTTTGACCCACCTCTTCTATTTAGTTTTGATGCACGTTGTATGTAGCCCTTCTACCAGCTATTGATGGTAACCAGAAGAATTGGGTTCAATACATGAGTGATATTCGGTAGTCTGCCCCTTTCCAAGCAGAATTTTTAAAACTAATGAAGACATACGGCTTTTCTGTCAGAGCTTGCTACAAAATTCCAGTTAGTTTTTTAAACCTCATATTGTATTGTATTCTACCCTTTAAATATATAGATATAGGGATAGAGTAACTTATATATATATAGGGGTAGAAAATATTAAAAGGTATATGTAAAGGTATATATCTCTAAGTATATTGATAACTGATCAGGAAACTAGTTTTACTATACCATTAACAAAGTGTTTCTCCCTGCTTTTTGGCTATGAAGTCTGCCATATAAAAAAGTGATCATTAACAAAAGAGTTACTGCTAAGATCTCTCAATCCCTGAAAAGGTCTGTCTTGAAAAAAATGGAGACATACTGCAAATTACCATTAGTCCAGATCACAAAGGTCTAATCAAATTACTGTATATATGGGCTTCTGATTAAAGCTAATGTAAACACAGCAGTTTCAACCATGTGTTTTCTGCTACCCACATTATTAAGAGAAGCAAGTTTCACAAATTTACTACTTCCTAGGATACAAGAGCAGCCTACTTGAGACATCTAGATGAGTCTAGTATTATGAAATGATCTTTCAAAGTTGATAAGGAGGAATTTATGGGGAAGTTGTCACTAACTTCATCATGCCATTGCAAATGTCTCTTTTGAACACAGAATGTGCATACTTGAAAAGTGATTTAGTCTTTGGTATTACAGTCAGTCTTTCAAAAGTTTTAATTCCTTCACCAAACCCACATTGCTTGATCATATTGTCATGGTGATCACTTTGGCTTTGGTTTGTCTTTTAGGTGGACAATAGTATACAGGATTCTATAAAACACTCATTGCAAAAAGTGTTTAATTGCTACGAAAATTCAGTAGGTTTTCTAGGACAGCTATACAGACTGGGTTTTTCCTGGTCATAGACTTATAGTAAGATTTGCATTTGCTGAGATATCCTAAAGTCATCTAGTCATCTAATTCAATGCCCCAGTTGAAATCAGGACTAACTTCTAAGTTAATCAGCCTGTTTAGGGTCTGGGACATGGCATTTTTTTTCCATGTCAGAGAATTCTGAGGGATTTCTAATATTTATAGCCTGTGACTAGAATTTTAAAGTGCCCCAGCAAAAATAGGTTGAGACAGCTAAGAAAAGTGGCCTTTAGTGCCAAAAGGAATACAGCAATGGGTATTGGTAATCCATAGGAAAGGATCCAAGAGGGGGCCATCATTTGAAATATGGTCAGGAATGCAATTTCAAAACATTTGCATGTACATGCAAAAAACCTGCACATGGAGCCAGAAAGGTCTAGGTGAGAGGGAGTTTGAAGGAAAGAGGACTGTATAGGAAGGATAGGTAGAGGCAGGGAGAGGAATTGGTTTGGGAATAATGTGGGGAGTATCAGCTGACTTGATGAAAAGGATTTAAGTACAGGGTGGGGGCTTGTGGACTGGAGGTGCTTCTGGATAAGAAGGCTTGAGGAGCATTTCTCTTTGAGGAGTTTGTGGATACTCAGAAGCAGGAAAGTTAAAGGACTTCAAGCTCTGACAAACAAAATAAGAGATTAAGGCTCCCATATTAAAGAGAGATTAGGAACATCCCTGCGTGCTAGTTGAGGCATTGAGAGGATTTTTGGGTGTACCCCATCTTTCCCTGCCCTGTGTTCAGCCTATCTGACACAAGACTGCTTTCCCATTTGGCTTGTACTGTTGCAATTCTGCATAGTCAGCATGGAATGACATTGCCACATGGACATGTTTCTACTTCAGTCTTAACCCTAAAAAGGTAAAAAAGGCTGGGGCAATTGCTCAAAGATAGATGACTCGCCTTTTAAAATACTCTGCTGCTTTTGCTTATGATCACAAAAAAAAAGTATCTTGTGAACACTTCCTTTAGTTCCAGATTATTGGAGAGAGAGCGAGAGCAAGTCATGCCTTATTCCCAGATATCCAGGTCAGTGATTCATACATGCTGGTTTTACAGCAGTAAAATACTGCTTTGAATTCCTTGTGGACTTTCTGCTTTTGTCTAACACCACAAATTCTTTATTGTAAAACTTACTGGAATATTTTTTTCCTTTTCTGATTTTGTGCAAATCATTCCTTCACTTCATTCCTCAGTTTTCTGATTTGTAGAAAGGAGGTCTACGTCAGAAGTTCTACATTCACCTCACGTTTTGGGCTGTCACTGTTCCTTACAAGCCATTCAGACACTCCAGTAGGGGCCTCCAGGGAGAAATTTATAAATTAAGGCACAAGTCTGATTGGTGTACTCTGCTCTTCAGGGGAATTTACCATCTCATCATATTCACATTTTTGTTGAGAAAGAGGTATTATGAGAATAAATTGTTTCCATCATAAACAGAAGCTGTTGGTAGAATTTTGTCTTTATTTGAACTGTGCTAACATAATTTCTGGCAAGTTCCTCTCTCTTTTTAATTTCATTCTTAGGTGTCCTAGGATATGCATAATCAAGTCTTCCTGTTCCTATTGGTGTACTGAAAACCTAGGAGTAAATTATAACTAGAAAATAGGCTAGAGATAAGTAACCCTTGAGCCTAAGCTGTAAACCAACCCCTAGCTACTTAGATGAAACTCCCATAATATGGGTTCTTCTGGAATGTAGGAAGTAATGAGCTATGAAAGCTCCTGGGTCCAGAATCACTGGCACACTAGATGTGTACCACTCCACAGTGGAGTAGTGGGAGCTATTTTCCCTGTTGAAGTCTTTCAGCTTTGAAAAAATGTGAATGGAAAATACTTAGGCCTAAGAACAAAGGCTAATAAATGGACTGCTCACTTAAATGGAAAGGTCGGAGTGACCTTGTTTATTAAAGAAAAAGAAGAGATTTTGTATTTTTATTACTTCGGAGTATATGAGGTTTTTCTTTTTAGCTGGCAATGATGTGCAGGTTACGTTATAATAATAATGTAACCACGGTAATAAAGCAACAAGTGTTAGTGTGGGCTTAATGAAAATTACTTGGTTAACTAATTTTACCAAATGTACTAACTAAGGGTTCAAGTAAAAATAAGGGCACAGCTCTTTCTGTCTTTTCCTAATGTAGTGTTTCTAGAAAATAAACCCTTCTGCTTCCACTCAGGTAGGTCAGGATGAAGGAGGCAGGTTACTGCTTTGCTTTTAGCAATAAAGGTTGTGTTGCAGAGTGTTTTAGTGTAGGTCAGAAGAGTACTTCCCAAGGAAGTGTCCTGATCATCCTCATTTCCCTGCTGCTGTATGGAATGATGTCCAATGTGAGAAACAGATTCCTTTGAGGTGAAGCTAAACTAAAAGGTGTGTTTCAGCAGCACATCCAATGTGCTCCAACTCCATATGACCATTCCATCCATGAGACCAGGCCAAGGCCTGATCAAAATAAAGCTCCCTGAAACTTAGTCTGTACATTGATTTCTCAGCACTGGGTGTTTCACTCTACATATCTGTACTAGTCTTTAATGCAGACATACTCAAAAGATGTTAACTCTGTTTCTTGAGATCTACTTAAGTATGCCTTTGACTTTCCGCAATAATGTTAATGTTAAAGCAGAAATTGAACCTAACAAGTTTCACAACAAGTGACAAGACACTAACAAGTGTGAGCCGGTCCTACCCATTTATAATAAAGTCTGATGACTGACATAACCACAGGGGTCTTTAATGTGACAGAATCTCGTCCCAGAGATTTCTCTTCTGTTTCTTTGAGGTCTGTTGTTGCTGTCTTATACCTCTCAGCCTTATAAGGATTTTCCCATGTAGATTGTATGGTGGAAAAGTTATCTATGGCTGGTAGAAAAAAGTACAAAGCAGAAGGTGCAGTATTGTAGTTTACTTTTTGGCACTACTTATACAGTAGGTAAGAATGGGAGAAAAGGCCTTGTAGAGAGAAGAGAAAGTGTTCAGTGCAGAAAATAGAAACAAACAAAATTCAGGGAGTGCTTGCTCCAGCGTAATTTGAGCAGATACCTCATGGTCATGAACTAAAACGATTCCATGTTTCATGGAAATGGAATCATAAGGGTATCCCCAACCTTCATGTATTAATGTTACATCAGATTGATATGGGTATATCTTAAGTTATACCTTCTGAAGAAGCTCAAAAATAAAAGCAAAAAAGCACCAAACCACTGAAGGAGAAAACAACAGCAGAAATATTGCTTTTGTTAATGAGATGACTGTAGTTCGTGGAACATTGGTCTGGGTGTTCACCATTTGATTTGGCGTGACAGAACTTGGACAACACCTACAGCTGCTATGACGCTATGTAATCTGACAAATCACTGCTGTATATAAGCACTGAGTCTTTGCTGACAGACTGTAGAATTTTGAATCCACAATTAAATTGTAACTTAAAATCATTATATCAGACAATGCAAAGGAAAGGTTTTGCTTCTTTTAATCTTCAGGTACCAGAATTTTATGTGGCCATTCACATGGAATATAGTGATATGACTTAATAAGTGGTACAAAACCATTATTTGTTCCTGATCTTAGAAATCACTTAAGCCATAGCATTTCCTCTCTTGTGAATGTAAGTAGTCATTAGTGATCATATTATAATAAAACATTTACCTTGTCATGCTGTATTGTGATATTTTTCAGATGAAGACCTCAAATCTTTAAGTAATTCATTCTGTCGTCTTCCTCGTGTCTGCAAGAGAAATACAAGTGAAAAGGTAGGACAAATAATATTGATTAATATTAAAGTTAATAATGTCATATTTACATCTGTGTTTTATGCCCCTCTATCATCTTTTAATCTGTCTCTTCATTTTTAATTTGCCAGTTACTCTATTCACACTCCATTTCTCATCTCATCTCTTTATTGTTTAGCTCAAGAGTTCCCAACAGGTTACACATGTGGAGCATGACAGGGTAGGACAGGGGCTCACCCTCGCTTGTTGTGTCACTCTTTGCCTTTCCAGGTCACTTCTTAATTCTTATACCTACTTTAAACCAGTTTGGGAACAAAGATTGTACTCACATCCTTAAGGAAGCATGTGTTAATTTAGTGGTAGCCCAGTGTGAAGACACGCAAACATCAGGGAGCTCTCCTCATTCCATTGTGTGTCGGAAGCCTTATACAACAAGAAAGAAAATGCAAAAAAAGGGCTCATAAGGAACTGCAGAAATCACTGATATTTCAGGTTCTGGAAACCTAAGAACTAGATAACAGGTAAAGTGGGTAATAACTGGCTGAATACTGCACTGTTAAATGCACGTTGTATATATCAGTAACCGCAAAGCATTGGAAAAGCTACATATTTAAAATGGAAGCACATAAATGCAGGGCTGAAAGGAGAAAAAATCTCTTTACAACAGGCAAAACCATCTTCTATCTCCTTTCATTTGGGCAGTAATGCATGAATAGTGTGCGAGTGAAGTCGATTCAAGATTTCAATACAAAACAGTTCATCATTATGACAAAGAAGGAAAAAAACCAGAGATAATTCAAGAGATGAGCAAGAGAAAGCATTAAAAATCTAAAGGGGCAATGGAAAAGTTTGAAGCAAATACAACTTAGGTCAGTGATGCCTGGGCATAACAGCTTTCTACAAACTTAGTAACTGATGGACTGGGGGACTGAAATGGGGATCACAGGAGGATGCTGGGAAACAAATCCCCCACAACATCTTTTATGTGAGAAAGACTCTCCTCATAAGGAAAGATTATAGAAAAAGTGGACATAAAAATGTGATCCAACATTGCATTAAAGACTTGTGGGGCCACAAGACAGAAAGTTGAGAGTAGTGTCCTTTAGATTAAACAGAGCCTAAACCATACTGATCTGGACTGCAGAGATGAGTCATGATCTGAGGTTGGCCTCTGAAGAAGAAGAGATGTGGTTGCAATTTCTGTCCCAGAATCCTCACCTGTGGAAGCTCATCAGGCTTTGTACACTATGCAGCCCTTTTCTACCTTCACACACAGTTGGCCTTAAAGACCATATACAGAGGTTGTGAATGATCAGACTAAAATAAATTGTATATAATCTACCCTAGAAACTTGTTCTGGCCTTCTCCATCCACCTCTACTGTATAGGCAGGCTAATCAAATTTAGCACAGATACACAGTTTTCAGAGGAATAATGCATCAAGACTACAGCACAGAGCAGACTACAGCAGAAGACATGAACTCTGAAGGACAAGGTTGGCAGCACGGTCACACCACATGGGTTGTGCCTTTCTTCATCCTGATATTTTAATAGGAAGAAAGACTGCAGCCAGAAGACACCCAAAATGTGGAAATAAAGGAATATGGGCAGCCACTTTCTCTAAGATTTACAGAGGATGAAGCAGACAATATTAGGAGGTGAAAGGTAATGCCTAGGAATCAAATAAATACTGATTCCTGAAAGATGTGAAAGACCTACCTAAAAATCACTTAATTGTTATTAATTAAAATGAAGCCAGAAGATGCAGTGAGGACTTAAGTCACATGTTGTGTTCCTTGTTGCATAAAAGTGATCATAGCCAGACCCCTTAGACACACATTTTTGTGCTTGCATGTTGGAGTGAGAGTGTGGTGGAGTTAGGTCAATACTTAGAAATCTGAACAAAACCAGAATTATCTTCCTCTTCCATATGATCTCATCTTGAAATTCATCACATTAATTCGTACATAACAAATAGGAGTGGAGAGCCCCACTGTACCTCCAGGTGTGTGTGTGTGTAAGATATTACATCTACCTCCAGAAATCCACAAGACATTTTGAACTGGGCCTTAAAATGTTCTAGAAAGAATTTCAGCTGGCCTGAATATGTCTGCTTTGCAAGAGCTGTAGCTGACAGCTTCTGCATGGTGGGTGTGGAGGGTGTTGGTTAACACATGCTTGGCGTTCAGACTGATGGTGTTTTTCCTCAATGGAAGAAATCTTGGGATGTCTGCATGACATCAGGATTCCTGTGATCCTCAGATTCCATACTTCCTGTACTTACTCATGGTTTGTCACGGCTTTTCATTCCTATTCACTAGCAGTGTTTATCAAATCATCTAAAAATAACCATGTTTTCTGATGCTGGAAATTAGCAAAAGGATACCCTGCCACAGTAAAAATGAACAAGCACAGAGGGACGTAGCTGTGCGAGCTAAGATACATTTAGCAGAGCTCTCTACCCAGCTCCACCACGGCTTTCCTGTTGTATTCCTAACTGTTCCTGCAGTGAGCTTCTATCTAATTAAGACACTCAATCTTGTTCTATATCTGGTAACAAAGAAAATAGTATCTTTTTTCTCATTAGGCACTCCACTAAGTTCCACAATAACTGGAGCAAAAATCTAGGAAAAACAGTTGTTATATTCAAAGATGTCCTGTCAATAACTGTGTGACTTCAAAAGACTAGGAGCCCTCCCATGGGCTTTTATTCCCCTCCCAAGATCTATGACAAACCTCAAGGGTTTTCTTGCAAGATATCAGTCCACTACTGTATTAGTGGGACTGGATATCTCTTTGACTATAATAGCTGCCTGGAGGGAACAAAAAATGTGTCTTGTACCTTAACAACACAAACCTATATATAGCAATGCAGCTTGCAAGGTTACAAACTGGGAAAGCCCTGTACACCATTTTGGTTTCTCAGTTCTATTCTTGCTTTGTGACAGTGGGCTGCTTTGCCATCTCTTTCCCATAGATAGTTCGGGTTGATCTTAAAATTTTAGTATCTCACCAGCAATGAGCATAAACTGTTCTTCTGAAGGGTAAAAATCTTAGCTGTATTGTGATGATTTTTGAATAAAACTTCAGCTTGTCCCTGGACATCATTCCATCAAAATCTTCTGAAAAGGTCAACAAAATGCATATTTTCAAGAACATCATAAAAACGGGGGGGGGTGGGGGGGGGTGGGGTGCACAGGAAAGGAAATAATCATTAGAGCACTGAAACCCCATAGCCTGGTGGAGTTTGTTAAATCTTATACTAAACAAAAATGCAAAGAAACTGTTAATCCAGAAGCTTCACTTTTATGTACGAGTGATCTGATTTACCTTTTCCTTCAGCATCAACTTGTCATCAAATGGCTCTTGCAACTTTTGAAAATGTTTCCTGCATCACTACATTTTGTGCCCATAGGTCTCTAAACACGGGCTTTTCTTTACTTCCATGTTTTCAAGATTTCTCCAGATCCAGGCTCATCCCAGAACTGTATTTGGTTACATATCTTTCTGTCTCAAACATGCATTCACAATAATTACAAAAGTTATTTTCTTGAGTATTCCAGGTCTGTAATTTGGAGACTGACACACAAACGTTTATTCATGCCGAAGAGCAGAAAATAACACTCATTACATTGCCTTCTTTAGCTTTTGTGATTGCTGCCGATGTAAGAGTGGCAGTAGCACACTGCGTTTTAAATTGGCACTCAGCATAGTTCTTACTGATCCACAGCTGCATGTGTGTTTAAGTGCTTTTCTGAAGGAATATACTACAATTAAGCCAATTCAAAGACCACTCACCCGAAGCTGTCTGCGCATACTGCACTCAAATAAACAAAACAGAAACTAGCAAGAGAGCTATGACCACCTGATGTCTAGCCAGAAATTTCTCTCTCTGGAAAGTTATTCACATCCAGAACACCACGGTAACTGTCACCTGTAGCACAGCAAAACATACCTGAATACATTGGAGTGTTGTGCATTTTGAAAACATCCCAGACTTTTTTCTCACTGCCTGGGACCTCCTTAGTAATAACCAGCAAAAGTTTTTCAAAAGCCATCACATCATTTAGCAGTATCTCCTTTTGATCAGGCCATCTCTATATACATACACCTCTGTTTTTGCCCCTGCTCACCCCACAGGTGCAGTCCCCAGTAGCCGTGAAGTTAACTGCAGAACGGTTGACTACATCATCCACACCTAAAATTACCACTCTGTGCACCCATAGCCTGTGTTCTTTAACTGCATGCCCATTGTATCTGCATGTGTTTGCTATAGGAACCAGAAAGGGAAAAAACCTATTTTGGGCATGGGGGATGCAGGGCAATCCTCCCTCCTGGCTTGTGAGGGCAGAGACCCTGGGTATTCCTCCAGCCCCTGGTGGTAGTGCCAGGCTGGGGTGGTTCCCTATTTATAGGAGGAGCTTGCAGCAAGTTTGGGTGCATGTTCTCAATACACACACAGACGCACCCCACGACCCCAGAAGTTTTCACATAACTCCCTCTTACCTGCCTGTGAAAATCAGCCCTCTCTTACAGTGCTATCTGTAACTTTTGTCCACCTCTGACTCCGATACTTCTTGCATCCACACATTTCTTATGCCATGTTCAGCAGTTTTTCGGTTCAGTTACTTTCAGCCAAGGCCAGGACCCTAGTATTTGCATGCATTCTTCAGGAGGAATGGTACAGATTACTGAGCTGATTTAAGAAGTAGTCACTTGCAAACAGATAATCCCAATTAATTTGTTTGGAATGCAAAGTATAAATCACATCACACTCCTGCAAACCTTCCCATATCTTCTTCCACTCCCTGCAAGGGACTAGCAAGGACTCCTGACGAAACTGAGATATCCTAATGGATAAAGACCTCAGAAGCTTAGTCATCAGACACACACTGCAGATTAACAAAGCAAAATGCCTTTGAGTATGTTCTCCCTTCTTAAAACACAGTATGTCTTGAATCCATCGCATTCATGTCACACGCATTCTGGGCAGAGCCCTTTTTGGCCTTAGGTTTACTAACCAAACAGAAACTCACACTTCCCCTTTTTTAGTTCTGTCCTCAGCCATTATGCTACAGACTCAGTCCAGGGTATAAACATTAATGAAGGACAACGGAAACTGTAACACAGATACCAAAATCATGTGGAAACAGACTGAAAATCCAAAGTTTATACCCAGCTGACTAAGATTCTGGGAACAGTTATCTAATGGAAATAATCACAGATTTAAAAAAATGCTTTGAACCAAAGAAGTTCCAGACAGATTCCATAGGAAAAGCTTCCAGTAAGGAAGGCCACTTCTACCCCTTCTACATAGATCTGTTGATCTCGGTCAAAAAAAGAATATAAATTAGGGAAAGAATCTCAATAGCTATAATATTTTGAATATAAACTCCAGATTCATGATTCCACCAGAAGCTACATGGATATCCAAATCCTAGCTCAACTTGCTGACCATAAGTTGTACAGACTACAGCTTCGGTGAGGGAATTTCCCATTCAAATATTACAGATTAATAGGTTCTAACCATGTAGTGGAGCATACAGATATTAGACATATTAATACCAGCTAAAGGAATGAGGATGTCTTTGCTTGCAGAAGAATCAGAAGTCAATGTGCTTAAATGTACATACTACAGTGAATATAATCTGTTGAAATGTTGCACTGAAATATATTGACAGAAACACAGAGGGAAAATTTAGAACCCAAAATGCTAACCAATAAAATCTACTTGTGTTCATGTTCAAGCTATTGGCAGGTGTTAAAAGTATCTCAGTAAGCAAGCACTCTGTACCTTACTGAATGTAATTAACATATGGAATATACAAGTTTTCTAATGACTGTATGTTGGAGATATGTTTCAAAAGCATATATTTTCTGGTATTAAATCAGTGCTGTAGATGTACAGAAAGAAGCGCTAGTTATCTGCACAATTGCTACTTTTGGCAAGGATTTTCTGACACCAGAGGAAGCAAGACAATCAATCTTTAAAATCCCTTGAGAGGTGTGATCACGTAAGTCCTCAAAATATTCTCCGGTACAATTATCATTGAAAGGAAAGGAGACCCATCAAACTGTGCAACACCTTATGTTGGTGTTGTGAAATTACTGTAATAAAAGTTAATCAGAAAATGTAATGAGATTCTGCATAGCACTGTCTAATTTTATTGTGAGGCATTGATGTAGGCATCAGTTCACATACTGGTCAATCAAGGACCATGAAGTGATGAAAATCCATACTAATAATAACGCAGAGATGATTAAGAAGTGGCCTGATTTTAATACAATGAGAAAAGAATATTATACGTGCCTATAGCATGTCTTCTAATGAAAAAAAAGCATCCACCCATCATCATACAAGGTACCTCTTGATTTATAATGTTAGAACTAGCAATCTCATTCTAGAAACACACAGATTTGGTGGGTTCATATTCCATATTTCCTCTGCGACTGGAAGTAGGACTCTCCCATGCTGTATATGTTACACCCATTGCTCTCGTTCTGGTTAACAAAGGTATTTCTCACCACAAGACCTTAAAGGATATGCCCACCAGATAGTCTCTTTAAGCTACATAGACAGTAAATTTGTAAATTTAGTTGGGGCTTAGGTTGAAGGTTTGGGCCAAAATGACTGGTGACTTGTTCAGCCTAATTTATCATTTTGGTACATTATATTTTTCTCTTTTTTTTTTCCTTTTTTCTTCATCTTGATGTAATAGTCTATTCTTCTGATGTGTTTTGGAAGAGCCTCTGTACCCAGTTAGTTATCTAAACAAGCCAACCCCTGATTGTCTGATCAGCTTACTATGTATTATCTATTTTGTGGGACATGATGTGTAGTAATATCCCTTTGGTATTCTGTCATACAATTTCTACAAAGAAAATTTTCCCAATTCCATTGGGAATTCAGAATTTGGAGCGGCTGAATCCAGCAGCCTGAGAGTGGCGCCGCTCCTGCAGCGCGATGCTCAAGATCCAATCTGTAGCGAGGCTGAGTCTGTATTCCCAGTAAGCATGCACACACATACACACACACGGAGTGTACTTATGTACATAGATACATAGTTGGCCACACAGATCAGCACTGACAGACACGCTCAGCACATACACACATAGCACCAACAGCCTCATCCTGCTCTCCTCTCTGGCTGACCAGGGTGAAGGTCCATTAGTGGGA
Organism: Falco naumanni; assembly: GCF_017639655.2. Classification (NCBI taxonomy): domain Eukaryota; kingdom Metazoa; phylum Chordata; class Aves; order Falconiformes; family Falconidae; genus Falco; species Falco naumanni. The sequence goes on from NC_054056.1 coordinate 40,310,791, forward strand.
TATACATAAAGACACGTGTACAATGTGGATCCCTCCAGCAGCTGAGCTCAGGCACCCAGTCTGCCCAGTAGATGCCCTGGCATCCAATTCTCCCCAGCTTCTGGCACCTGGACATACAAGCCACTGAGGCTGCAGCCCTGCTCCATCTGCTGGTCCAGAACCCCCTCGATCACAGCCATGCACGAACATGCACCACACACATGTCATCTCCCAGTAGTTGGCCATGGACAAATGGTCCATCCTGCAGCTGGTCCTGTGCCTCCTTACTCTTCCCAGGTGCCTTACCCCCAGAGACACAGACATACATGCACACACAGAGATACACACATGCCCACACATGCAGACGCACACCCCTCACTGGCACTTCGCTGGGAGTCCCCTGGTCACTCCGTAGCTGGCTTCCCCTCCTCAGAGACTGCCCCAGCCCTGGCTCCCAGGCCACGTCACCTACTCAATGGCTAGTCTGGTTTGACAGTCAGACCAGCGACCTTGCTAGCGCTCACACGCTCCCTTGCACACCTGCACTCACTCCAGTTTCTGGCAACACAGACACAGGTGCCCCTGTGACCCATGGCCATACCCCAGCCACTGCACGCAGATGCCACGCACGGACACTTGCACACAGAATGAGGAGCCCCGCACCCAGGAGAAGAGTTAGAAATGCAGTTAAATGAGAAGACAGGACAGACTATGTGGGTCAGGCACGGGGCATGGCCAGGTGAGAACGCTGACCAGCAGACTGTTTAAACACAATCAGCCCCATTTATCTCTTTATCCCTCTATTTTCCCATGCTTGTTCCTCCATAAGCCACCACGATCCCTTTCCTCTCCTACCTTTAGTTTCTCTCTTAAACATCCCAAGGTAAACCTTGGCCAGTCCTAAAGCGCTCTACCCCTGCACCCCATAATGCGTCCTATACTCCTATAAGCAGTGACCCCTCTCAGCCTGTAAGGTGATGCCGACAGCCTTTCCTCTTGACTTGTGGTGCTGAGATCACAGGGCTGATGATGTCCTGGGACAGCCCTGGGAGGAACCAGGGCAGCATGTCCATTCCTTTGACTGAGTTATTGGGGTTCCCTCACCTACCATTGTGCATCCTGCTCCTTGCTGTGTCTGGAGATGGGCTTTTTAAACATATATTGTAACATTTCTATGCTTCTGTGACCTCACAGTTCTGTGACAAGTTCATTATAAAAATAAAATATTCTTCAAAGATCTCTGCCAGTAATGTTCTTCTAGTTTCTTTCACACACACTACTTTCCATGCCTCCTGCAAGTCTTCTTTGGCTTTCCTCTTAGTTTTCTGTGAAATCATATTCATGTCATGAATTTATTTTGTGAATCTGTGCTTTAAATACGGTTTAAGTTCGGTTTTCACATTCCTGTTTCTAAGGATTTATTTCTTAAATGAAGAATCAACTTTTGAATGGAGACAAATTCTTTGTATGCAATGTGGATTGAAGCCAAACTTCAACAATTAGATTTTAATTTTTACTTTATTCACAGTTGTGTCATCATAACAAGATGACTTGATTCTGATGTCTGCTTTTGAAAGAGTGAAGAGACAAGGGCTATGGAAGGGGCTTTTGTTTCTTTATGTCAACTCAAACTTGCAGATGACGCTGCAGAGATCAGACAGAAGTCAGAGTATTGTACAGCTTTTGGTTCTCACTAAACGTAGAAGGAGGAAGAACATCCTTCACATGTTAAGCCTGCTGAACGCTAACTAATGGTATGGAGTAATGGTTGAATAAACTGTGCAATAAACCTGTATTGTATAAAGTAATTTTTAATATTGTATTCTTCCCATTTTAAAGTGAAATAGAAATATCAGGTGAGATTTAGGAAGAATCCATTTAACAGCAGGTTCTGTTCCTGGTGGATACTTGATTTTATTGCAAAAATATCTTGTTAAAAGTTTTGCAGAAAGTCTGGCAGAAAATGATTTTAAAATAAAAGGAGCTCCCAATTTGTACTCATTTGTTAAAAAACCCATCAAAATCTGAAATCTAGACTTTTTGACAATAACTGGCATGTAAAAGGCATTCCTAGAGCTCAGACAAAACCCAGTATAAGTTACTTATAACTGTGCTTGTTAAAGGAGGGTGAACACTGTAAGAACAGTAGCATTGGAGCACTTGATCAAAATACATAGGTGAAAAGAAAACAGCTTGAAGGGAAAATGCAGCGCTTCATCTTGCATATGCTACCGAACAGTTTTCTTTCACAAGAAAATCCAGGTAGGTTGTTTCCAAACAATTAAATTCCTTGGAAGTGCTTAGTCAGAAAGAATCCTTCCTCTCCTGTACTTCTCTCACTCATCCTCCATTGTGAACCACAACCACCTCCTCCACATCACCTGCCATTTTCTGTTAGGCCGAGATATATTTGGGATCTACTGTAATGCCCTGACACTAAAGCTTCCAGCCTGGGATTTACCGCCTAGGTCTCATGCTCTGGGATCAAATGGAAGCATTTAGCATAGTTAAATTCCAATCATCCAGAATTTTTCAGTACTTCAAGACAAACAAGAATTCAATGATATTAAGTAAAAAGGCAGGATGATAGAGGAACTCTCCCCAGAAAGGAACCATCTCTTTGACATATGAATCTCTATTGGAGATTTAGTAAGAATAACAGAAATCTTAAGTGCAAATGATGAGAAACAGATAGGGAAGAAACATTCAAAGAAACATGTATTTTTTTTCACATATTGATCAGAAAACACCTGCATTTATGAGGGCAGTTAACTGGTTATATTTCCAGACTGTACCCAATTGCATTTTGAAGCAAGCCAAGGTATAAGTACAATTTTTCTAACTGGAAGGACAAACTGCGAGCTATAAACACACACATAATTCAGTAACCTTTCAGAAAAAGAAAAGGATCTGAGAACTTTAGCCCTTAAGGAAAGGCAGTCAAAGCATTTGACATCTTGTTTTCTTACCAATTGATCTTTACCATTTTCTGTCTTGCTGCCGAGACCTACCAAATACAAGTGATGTCAAGGATTGACAAAGATATTGTTCTTCCCCACCTTTTTTGTTCTAATAAAGGCTATTTAAAAAGTAAAGCTCTATACATATGTTTACAGTACCTGGTTGGGGAAAAAAATTTCCCTTAAGCTGACACTCTAAAAATGGCACACATCAATATTACTATACATTTTTCTTATACCCTTAACACACATCTCAATAGTGTTTACAGCACAAAAAATGGACTGAAGAGTACAGCCCAGTCACAATCTTCATCAGTTCTGAACCACCAGTATAGCAGTTCAGAATGTCAATGGAGGAAGGGAAAAGAAGGGAAACAGGAAGACCTTGTGATGCAGAGGGGACATTTTAAAAGGAAAGAAAGATGTTAGGATAGAGATGACTGAGTAGAACACAGTAGGAGTTTGATGGAGAGGAGATATATTCCTCCGTATCATTCCCAACCCATCGTTTTGTTCCCAAAGTGTTCCAAAGATGGCCATAATGATGCTGCATCAGCAACATTTGCTCCCATCTGTCATATTCTCCAAGAGCAGAAATACAGACAGATTAGGATTTTCCCACCACTTGCTCTATCAGGAGTTAGTAAAGCTGTTTGGAAGTACTTTTGCAAAAACATTCCAATGAAAAGATGAAGCTTTTTATAAGAAGTGAAAAGTAAAATGTTTCTATCTTTTACATACACGCCTAGTCAGTGAAAACTTCTTCAACTTCCATATTAGAAAGAAGTGTCAAGCATATTTTAAGACAATTTCTTACATAGTTTGATACCATGCTTATGCTGAATCTTTCATTTTCAGCTATACTTAATGTTTAAAACAGTCTTCGTAGGCATAGAAGGTGAATAAGATGTGGCTCATTTTTCAGAAGTGTCAGATAATTGCTGCTTAAATTCAAATCAATGCATTTTGGCAAGTTAAAAAACTGTGGAAGCACAGAACATGAGAGGTGGAGCTCGCCTGGACCAAACTTATGTTTAAAACAAACATCAGATGGCTGTGCCTGGGTGTGAAGAAAGGCCATAACAAAGGCCCATTTTTTAGTTTCGTGTCCTGAGGTCTTAAAGTGAAATGGATACTATCAGATTAAATAAATAAAAAAAATACCAAAAATACACACCTGCTATTCTGCTCTTTGTTTGTCCTTCATTTTTTTAGAGATTAATTAAAAAAGTCCTGGCTTAGAGAACTAAACGAGAAAAAGTTTGTAGGTATGACTAGTCCAGTGATCAGTTCAAAGGATATAGGGGCAACTGGGTTCTAGTCCTTGATCCAGTGAACAACTTCATATTTGATCAAAATATATAGGTGGCTATGATGTGTTGCTAAGGACTTTAGCTCTGTCCCAAATCAAACCAAAAAAGCACCCTAAACTTGGTCTTCTGTAACCAAGATGAGTTTTTCCAACAGCTGAGTATTGCAGACTGAGAGTTAACACCCTCAGACTGTTTTTTTATGAAGGTGGGAGGCTTAGGCACCATCTCTGAACCAATTATCTTGTGTTGAGTCACCTGAATGAATTAACGAGATGAATCCCAACAGGGTATTGGCATTCCTTCAGTTCCGCACAGCCCACACAGAAGTGATCCTGCACGTGCCTGCCAACAAACATACAGGGAGAGCGAGGAAGCCCTGTTTTTTGAAGATCTATTTGTTTTATTTGAATGCTTACTAAGGCAGTCAGTATACAAATCCTCCTAGTGAATCTAGACTTGTTTTCAGTTCCAGAAACACACATTTAGAGCATGTAGTCTAGTGCTCATGAACTCAAGAGGAAGAGATTTCACTGACATGATATTAAGTATCTCTGATGAATTTGCTCCAAGATAGCTTTATTTAAGAATAATTCACTGGAATAGGGCACTCACTCATGTCCTATATCTTCCTGATGTACCTTATTCAAGTAGAGGTTCGGCTGTGTAAGCTATTTTAATTAACACTTTAAGCTAAGCCTTCACCATCTGCTCTCCTTTATAATTACAAATGGAAAGGGAATCTCATTCTCAGTAGTATCATTAAAATTCGAGATACTAAGGAAAAGATATAAATGCATGCCATTTTATTCATTCCAAGGACATTCATTTGCTGTGTTCCTTTTTACTGTCTTTGCCTTATCTAGGACTCAAAGGACAGAGCAGTGCTAAATGGTGCCAAAATACTTCCTTGACTGAGCTCTTGGGACTGCCTTTAAAATCATGGATGACTCACACAGGCTTCTGAATCATGAAAGAGAAACACGCACTGTAGCAATATTATTCTAGGCCAATAAGGATTTGCTTTCAGGAAATGTCACAGAATTTTTCTATATCAAATTCCCCAACTTTATTAATTATAGGGGAAAAGGGTTCATCAAGAACATAAAACTAAAACCAGGAGTCCTACTAGTAAAAGATGGAAAGAAAGAATGACAGAAGAAAATAAGTTTCCTTGAAGTATTGTAGTACTTCCATTCTCCAGGTACTTGGAAACCTACTCAATTATGGTTTCTTGTATCCTGTGCTGACCTAGCAACTTGTAGAGTAATCTAACCATCCGGTTCACCAGCATGGAAAAATAATTCCCGCTAGCTTCCTCAGAAATGTCCCAGTGCCACCTGCAGTATCAAACAGCCATAGGTACTTGTTATCCGATGTTCACCAAAGACAAAGTTGAGTCAACAGCCAACAAACTGCTAGAACTCTGGTGGGAAAGTCCTTTCAGTAGCTTTGATCAAGATTTTGTATAATAACCAAGGAAACTCTTAGTAGTTAGTTCTCAGTATATTCAGGAAAAGTTTATGTTTGGAACTGTCTTTGCTGAAAAAGAAGAGTACATGAAAGAAGTGATTCTATCATTGGTTTCTCTTGCTAATGGAAACCAGCACAGGACTCTGAATAATACTTAGTCTCTTGGCTCCCTCAAGTCCATCTGAAAGACCCTCTCCCTGACTTCTACATTCAAAGAGACCCTCTAGAGATGTTTTTCTACTGTTCAAGTACATGCACAGATAAGGTTCCTTTGCAGAAGAGACCTAATTGATATTTTGAATGAAAAGAGTTCACTTGCTATTAAATTGCTGCTATTTTTAGATGGAAACAAAGAAGACATCATGCTATAAATTATTCAACAGCTGTTAAATAGAAGCATTAAAACTCACAGAGGTTTTAACTTGCCCAGAATTGGAGTATGATTTGTTCCCAAATGCAGAAGAAGCAGGAAAAATAATTTTGAAATTATTTGATACAAAATTATTCAAATAATGTATTAATCTTAGATTTATAGTTTATAATCCCAGCAGTTTCTTCATTCTTTCAGCATTTCATATTCAGCTTGATGTTCTTCTGTAGTTCTTGGTGGTTAATATTAAATATTCTTAATTCATTAATGTCTCTAATATTTTGACTCATGGAATTATTTCAGCTTCTTTGTTGGCCTGTATTTCCATTAGAATCGAACATTCCTGATATAAGCACCTTCCATTAATCAAACTAAAAGTGAGAGATGCCAGATCTAATGCCAGTAATAACTTGGATATGATCTATTATCTCTTTAGTCACAGTGATTTCTAGTCTGTAACTCAACATTTATTTTTATTTTTTCATTTTCATTCTAACATTAAATTGCCTTAGAGGTCCACAGACTCTAGGCTATTCTTGCTTGTCCTGTTGGCTCCACAAATTTGGCATTATCTTCTGGTAATACATATGTAGCTATGGGATATACCTCCTCCCTGCAGCTGTAAGACTTAGTTACTTTTATGGGCAAAGTGAACTCTTAGCATCACCAGCAAGTGTGCAAGCCACAGGTTCATGACAGAAGGATGGATATTGACACCACTGCCTAAGGGAAAACTGGACACAGCTTGGGACTTTGCTGCTGTTCTTTCTAGTTTCAGCATGCCAACTCAACTTATCCAGGAGATATCTTAGCAGATGCAGAACTTCAGTTACAGGATATATAGAACCTGCAAACTTATCTGGAAGATTACTAGTAAATTTTGAAAGTTTTTAAGCTCAGTTAGCAACTGAGCAGTTGTTTTCTCATTTGTAATTTTGAAGCTTGACACCTGAGATTTATCTTTATATTATATCTGGCACTGAAGGCCTTTCCTGTATGTTCTCATTATTACAGGTACCACTGAAGTTGATGACAGTTGCTTGTTTCTTATCACCAAATAAAATTCCTGCTAGCAGCCTTTTAATTAATTCTGATGTTCAGTAGACCAATCATCAGAGAAAGGCAAAAGGGGTTCATAAGATTTCATTTTGTCTATGCTTACTCCTACTGAAAATTATGACTCAGTGGGAGAAGAGGAGGCCAATATGTAGCACTGAATGATTCATTACAAATATTTCAGAACTCTGACAGCAGTTATTAAAGCTTTTATAAAAGTGTTTCCTGGAGAGAATCCCATGATTCAGATCTTCCAGTACGGGCAGGCTTGGTTTTGCCCAAAACAAAAGTGGGCAACAGTGGGTTCAAGCAAGATTTATAAGCTTCCAAATTTCTAACTTCCTGTGAGATAATCTCAAACAATTTTGGATTTATGTCAATTTTCCCCAAGCTTTTAGAAGTGGCAAATAAAGACTGTATGTGTTTTGTAGATACAACCCAAACACAATTCCTGGGGAATTTGTTAGTTGGGTGTTAGTAAAGATCTAAAAAGTTTTTGACGACTAAGCGAAGGCAGTATATTTTTTATTAGACTAAATTGCATAGACAGAAAACCAGGAAAATTTTAATATACAGAAACATTTCTTTGTGTATGGAGCAGAAGGAACAAATTTTAAAGCTGAACAGAAAGTTAAGTTCTTCTTGTGCAAACCAGAAACAAGCGTATCCTTATACCTGATCATTTTGCTGTGACTGCTGAAGCTTTTCTGTCTGAATCCCACTCAACCAAAAGAAGAGTAGACCTCTTCCAGATGATTAGATACTGTACCAGTTAAAACTGCAGCAGCTGAAACAAAGGAGTCAGTGAGTACTTTCATTTAAAAGGAAAAACTGAAGCAGAAAATGTTTAATCTTGGATCACAAAATGTGTAATTGAGGTACAATCTGAATCCCAATAAACATAATAGTGACCCAGGTACCACCTGCAATTTCTTCACAGACAGCAAGCTGTAGGTGATAACTTCCCCATAAGCACCTGCCTCCAGGGAGCTCACCCACCAAAAGCTGTCTCTGCTCTGCAGCATCTTAATTTCAACATCCACGCTATTCAACAAAGAGGTTGTGAAGGAATGGGTCACTGTGGAGGGGCACCAACAGTTCAGTCCTCCTACTCTGGGCCATCAGAGCTATGCATTGCCTAATCCCTGATCAGCACCATTTGCATGAGCTTCCTGCTGCCCAGATGTGTCTTTGGAGAAAAAAAATCTTGTTGAAGAAATGTGTGGACAGCATGATATAGCTGTAGCTGAGGAGCAACCTGATGACTGGGTGGTAGGAGAAAGAGCTGCATCCAGATCTGGCTTATGTATCAGTTTTGGACTTGTAAACCGGCCCAGCTGTCTGAAATCAGAACCTACAGCTCTTTCACCATAGGTCTATAGCATCTCTCACACTGAGCTGCCTGAGCTATGCTTTTCTGTAGTGTCTTTATTGAGATGAAATATGTTGATTAGCATATGACTAACTTCCACTTTTTTTGGTAGGAGAAAAAAACCAGTGTAAAAATTCTATACCTTATTACCATACAGGATGTGTGTGATCGTGACTTCTAAAACTGGAAGAAAATACAAAAGAGACCTTTCTTAATCATTGCTTAGTGTTAATATAAAGGCACCAGAAGGAGCAGATGAAACAAACCATTTAGGTTAATATACACTTGTCAAGCAAGAAGCAGTATGATGGCATGACTCCAGCCTCTCAGAGGAAGGAAATTTTTATGTTCAGTGAAAGCTGGTATCTCAGTAAGCCGCCCAGCACAAAAATAGGAAATGAAGTTAAGAAATGCAAAGCAATTCTATTCCTCCCATCTTTTCTCCCCACACTATTAAGTGATTATGTATAATGTTATGGGAGCATACAGAGGAGAAAATAACCCATAGCTTGTCACCAGAGCTTCACAAAACTAGAAATAAGTTTTCTTTTATTGTCAACATACGATGACAGTTTTCATAGTACTATTACAAGTGTCAGCTCCCTATAAATACTTATGTCCTGTTATAGGTAAGCAATACTTAGGGGACAGAAACCAATTGAATGAAAACCTATCACTTGCTAAATGAAGAGTCAATGGCATGCTGACAATGTCATGTAGCAGATTCTGGATGACACACACATCACAGTTCATTTGGATGTCTCAAATTTAAAGTACAACATACTCTGTTTACCAATCTTTATTTCATTATCTCATTAGGTAAAAATCAAGCAAGAGTTCAATCCTCTTTCAACAGACTAGTCTAACTTGATCATTCCCTAATTCATACCTTCATTGATTCACAAATTCATTAACTCACAGAGGCACTAGCTCACAAATTCACTCTCTCATCCAGTGTACATGTTGCTCTCACTTTAGCTTAATGGCATTGCTCCCACTATACACCAGGCTTTAGCATGAGCTGTGTGTTAAGCAAAAACCTGTGCAGGAGTCAAGTGAACACCCACATTCCACCACTTGATATAGGCCAAAAGTCTAGTAAATCGCATGCCTCAGTGAGTGGAAGTTCTGTTACTCCTTTTGCCTCACTGAGGGTGAGGGTAGGGGAAGACTCTGAGCAGTTTCATGGAAGTCTAGCATTACAGTTTCTTATTAGGTAACGTACTTTCAGCATCATGATGTTAGCAATAAACCTGTATATATAAGTATGCTAATAGAAAACAAATAACATACAGAACAATACAATGAGCATAAGGTTCAACATATGTGATATGTCAGTTGCAGATGATGCATAACCCTCAAAACTGTCATACCAATGACGTCTAGCAGTTTGTTTGATTCCTGTTGCAATCTTGACAATCTAGTCAGTAACACACCTGATAGCAACAGTCGTCTGGTTTTGATAAGCAATTGCTTTTTTATATTTGGTGATTAAAATTTCAAATTCTTCAGTCTGAGAATGTGCCATGTCCCATATTCGTGCCAATGGTCCTATCTAAGTTGTAGGTCAGGGGTCCTCAAACTACGGCCCACCGGCTGGATACGGCCCCCCAGGGTCCTCAACCCGGCACCCGGTATTTACAGACCCCCCCGCCGGGGGTTGGGGGGGAAACCAAGCAGCCGCAGATGGCTGCCTGCCACTGCATCCGCGTGCCGGCCCCCTGGTTAAACAGTTTGAGGACCCTTGTTGTAAGTCAATATTCCACCAGCATCAATGTGAATTATCTTTTTGGTTTCTATAAAGTCACCGTCATTACACAGAACATCACAAAGCAAACCCAACACATACATAACCCAATTTTCACTTAAGTACAACCATGCAGTTACCATACGTAGCCTAAATAGCAGGTACCTGAGGTCATATTACTCATACAAGGGTCTTGTAACCAAGGGCAGCACTGTTCATGGCATCCCCATTTTACATCCATGAGTATTGATTAGGTTACCTATGTTACCCATGCATTTGGTCCCTTGAACTGGCAGCCATATTCTATTAGCTACAATAATGGGGAGTGGAGCCTATTGGTAAATGGGTTCTTCTTTCCTTATTTATGGTGCGGTGATAAATAGATCCACTCAACAGACTACTTTTATTTGCTACCTCTAAGCTTTGATAAAACGGAGTTTACAATACTGGCACCAATCCATTAATAGGGTCCCTAACAGCAGAATTCCCCTATGGAACCAAATGGCCTGTGTTTCATATTCATTTATAACAAAGGTTTGCATGGTAACACAAGCAATGTCACTGCCGGTATTAGCCACAACTCATGTTTTCTTGAAAATCTTCCAGAGTTTTTTCCAAGGGTTTAGGCTAATAGTCAAGGTATTGGTATTTGCATTTTTTCCATTTATTAAATCCATGGTTTGACCCATTATAGTTTGTTTGCTTAATGATCTTACCTTGGATACTTCATTAAATGGTCCTAGCCTGGATACTTTATAACCAGTGATTTCTAAGTTGATAGAAACCTGTTCCCAGTCCCCTGGAAAGATCCCTAACTGTGCAGGTTTTCCAACAGGATGCCCTAGTGTTCATATATAGGTACTATCCATTGTAAGCAATTTGAATAAACATATGTTAATGTTGTCCCATTAAATTTGAATGTAAGATTCAAATACTTCAGAGGTAAAACCTGCATATTGTGGGGGAAATCCTTGGGTAACTATTACTGGTGTAGCAGTGGTAGTGGGAATCAGGGAAATATCAAATTGCATACTGCCTACTGTGGCATACGAGCCATAACCAAGGTTACTTGGCTCACAGCCTCCTACAACAAATTTTAATGGTTCCATTCCCAGCAGGCATCACTGACCCCTGTTGTGTTGCCTGATATTTTTGCATGTGTACATTTGTATAAGAGGAAAAACTGAATGGGACCTTCAGTAGTGTTGTGATCATTTGGGGGGGCTGTCTCTCCTTTATAATGTATTGGCTTCTCCACTCAATTCCAGGTTCCCAGATACAGATCTTTAAGCAAATTTAAGGTTCATAAGGGCTTTCAAGTGGATACCCTGCTTCTTGCTATCCTACTAGTGGGTTTTGAATATGTTCAGCCACACACTCTGTGTTGTCATGGAAGAGGTTACCATCATCCTTAGGTTTGCCTGATTATCGCATAGTGCATCAACTTTTATCTAATAGTATCCTAGATATCCCAACACAAGGGTCAGAGTTGTTTGATATATAAAGAATCCCAACTTTATAGATGTTGTCAACATTCTCTCTAATGACAACTTCCTGATCACCACAGGAAGTGTTGTTAATGAAGTTCCAGGGAACATTTAGTGTCCTCACTAGATGGACACTTCCCATAGCATGCAGGGCAAATGGCATCTTTCACTCATTCATGCAGGAGGTCAGTGGTTCCTAGGGAGTGAGAACAAAGACTTATGACTTGTACTGTATCCAAGCCTCCGTAATGACAAATTTCACTCCCATACTATCTGCAGCTTCCTATGTTCCTTTCCCTCAAAAGCACGGCAAAGTAACCCGGAGTTTTCCTAGTAATGTGTGTTGATTTCTCACCTGATCCACACTGAGGTGTTCAAAGCATCCCGCTGGCACCGGATAAACACAGGAGATTGTTCAAAACCTTTATACAGTGGACTACCAGTTGCTGCCTGTCAGGATTTTAGAATTGCATGGTGTCCCGTAAGTTTCCTCCTCAATCAGTGCCACCTATGTGCCATTTGATTTTTTTAAGCAACATGCTTCATCTTTCTTCTCTACCATTACTAAGGTCAACAGACTAAGTGCAAAGTCAACTTAACTCCATGCCCAAGACAGCATTCCTGTACTAATTTATTTTTAAAATGTGACCCATTATCTGACTGTATCTCTTGTGGCATTGGTGGTGTAGCAAATCATTGGTTTCATCACGCTACAGTTTGCAACCTGGATGCAGTGTGTGCAAGGTAAGCACTATCCAAACCACTCACTACTTCAGCCACGGTCATAATAAATTTCCACCCCTTGGAGGTACATGTCGTGAGTCTGATATAGTCTACTTGCCCAGAACCCCAAAGGACTTTTCCTTCCCTAAGTTTTGCTTGTAGTTGAATAGAGAATTCTTAATTTCATTATCAAATCCTCTGGTTGTCACTATATGATCTGTTTGTTTCTCAGTAATTGGCCAGCCTCGTCTTCACATGCTAATGCAAGTCATATGCTCCAGTGTCTCCAACTCATTCATGCAGTCATTCAGCACGCAAGGCAGAAAGCAGGCCTTGAGTACTAAATGGCTAGGAAAATGCCATCATTTTCTGATGTGCTGCTATATGCCCTATAGTAATAGTACGACAACTGGAAATATATTTGCTGCCAACATTTGCTTCCCTGTATATTGAGATATATAGGGAATTTGCCCAATTTCCTAGCCATTTTGTAGCACTAGCCCATACAGCATAGGAATCAGCATATATGGCCCGTGCACCATTTCTAAGCACTAATACTATGGCATAGAGCTCTTCTAATTGAGCAAAACCTTTTATTTGCTCAGTTACTACAGGTTCTTTGGCTACAAATACAGCAGCAGCCATCCCTTGCCATTTACCCTGTATTCTGTGAGCACTCCTGTCAGTAAACCAGACACAATCTGGTTGACAGCAGTTGAATTCGGGGGCACCCTGGATAAAAGAGCAAGGAGGCTCCATGTATTCAATGAGAATTCCTATATGCTCTGCTTCGGTAATTTTATTCTGCTTAGGTAAGCCATCTACAGTTTCATGGTGATAGATATATAGTACTCACCTTAGCACAGGGGTCTTACACACTATACCTAAAGGTACTGATTTACCAGCAAGCATAGGTTTGAGAATAGGTATTGGCAATGTAATTTTATGCTCCCTGGGCCAAGGGTTAGTCCTCTCTGTAAGCTAACAGCATCTTTTCGAAAGTGGGATGATGGTGCTCATCGCTCTGCCAGATATACATATATACTGCACAGCAGTGACCTCCTGTGGTAATTTTAATGTTTCTAGTTCTTTAGATAATACAGCATGAGCAAAGGTCAGCGTTTAAAACATGCACTAAGGTTTTGTGAGTAAAACCTTAGTAAAAGCTCTGCAGGAGGTGTTTGTTCAGTACCTAGGCAACAGGTGCTGGTCCTTCCAGTTCAGCTAAAATAGTGGTTTTCAGGGAGGCAGTCTGCAGGCTGCCTGCTGAGGTCCACTGCTACGTGCTTGCTGCCCCAACATCAGCAGGATGTAAAGTACGTTGTCAACACAAAATGCAAGTCCAGGGACTTCTAATATTTGGCCGTGCAGTATTTAAAAATAATACTGAACCTAATGCTAATGATCAAGCCTCAGCTGGGGTATGGTGGAGCTAGTTGGCTCTGGCTGTCCAGATTTGTGCTAGACAGCCAAGGGTGTTTCCCTCAGGGAAACACAGGGGCTCCCAGCAACCTCCTCTTGTGCCTTTCTGCATTTGTAACTAACTGGGGCTAAACTTTTGACTAAAGCAACTTAGTTTGAATTTCTAGTTGTCTAAAATCTGTTTCTCATGTATACCTTTCCTTTTCCGCATCTTCCTTTTCCTTTTTCCATCATACAATTTCCCCCTTCAATTCATCAGTCTTATCTGCTGCTGCTCTAAGACAACTACCTAATAGCCAGCATATAGCATTTTCCCCCCTTTCCCTTCTTTCTGCTACATCAGGAAGATTACTACTTCATGTCTGAAGTCCTACCTTTCAGGCATTTGCATTAGACAAATGACTAACCATTGGCTAAATGATGTTTTTGCATGGGTTGAAAGGAGCAACCCCTTCAGGTAGCTGTGAAATTCATACAATAACATGCTCCTGGTAGAGGTGTGTTGGAAGTCCCTTATTCATTGTGGAATCCATATTCTTCATCTCTGTTTTCACCTTTTTAATTGCTAGCTTCCCTAACTATGTTGGGGAAACAGGGAAATTACAGCAGCACTTTTTCAATTGTTCTGTAGTTTGGACTAGTAAACAAGCACACTGGCTTGGAATACCTGCACTCACCTAGACATGAATATAGAAATGACCCAGTCATGCACTTACTCACCACCTCATTGGGCTGGAAGTTCACTGGTGGAATACACACATTACCAACTTTCTTTTACAGCCCTCTCTTGTACCTGCTACACAAATCCTAGGTGTCTCCAATACCTGGCTCTTCACCTGCTCACCAGCTAGTCCAGCTTAGTTTAGGAGATCTCACTCACACACAAAAAAACATTCTAAATGGAGTTTACAGAACAGACTGCAATCACCAGGCTCAACAGGATAATCGCATAGACCAGCAGCTTGCTGTCTTGCCATGGACCCCTTTCATTACTTATCTTTTCTCTGCCTTCCCACCTTTGCTATCCCTGCTGGGTACTCTTCAGAGTCCCTCAGAAAGGGTCAGCCCAGTGCCTTCCTTAGAAGGAGCATGGGGTCTGCAAGTCCCATCATACAAGGGGGCCAGGATCCATTTCCCCTGCAAGCACTTCCTATCTTTGCAGCCAGTCCCACCTCTTCCTCTTTTCCTGCTGCTCATAAGCGTGCTTTCCTCATCTCCTGGTCTCCAGTGTTCCAGCTGCCTCACTGCTAACCTTTGGCACCAGCTGGCATCACCACCCTCTTCTTATTTCTTCATGAGCTCTTCCTGGGCCAGGGCTTCTTGCCAACCAACGGCACCCTGCATGACAGCACCTGTCACAGAAGGTACTTCCATACAACTGTTTGCTGCATTTTCTTTCCTTGAGTTGTATCTAACTGTATTTTTAGGCTTCCTTTTGATATGAGTGCATATGACATGGATTTTGTAAAACTCTTCCAGTGTCTGACACTGCTGTATCCATCAGCTCTCATCATAAACTTGACAACAAAGCCCATTATAACCTGTCCAGAGGGTCAGTTAAGGCTGCCTGTTAGAGGGAAGTGTTTCCTCTATTGTTAATTTTAAATACCTGCTAAGTGTCTGCAAGATTTATGCGGTGTTTTGGCACAAATGGGAAGAGTATCTACTGCACCACAGAATAAAACGGGGAACTTAATTTTGACTGTTGGTTTTTATTTAAAAAATGAGCCATTTACTGGTGGGCTCAGCTTCACAGATATTACTGTCCAGGTACTTGTACTCACTGTTAAGCCGAAGGCTGCTGTCCTGTCCTTTTGTTGGGCACAGCAACCTCAACTTCTTTAGAAAAAGCCTCACAGAAGATCAGCCCAGCCTGTTGGAAAATGAGGGGTTTTTTAATGTTTCTCTCACTTTCCTTGTACCAGAGCAGTATCTTTCCACAAAAGGAGTCCATCCTGTGTGCCTGTTTCCTACTGAAGGAGATTCAGTCCTTCAGTTCTGCTGTTCCCTTGGCTCCCTGTAGCCCTTGAAAACCACAGCACTTGCAGAACCAGTTGCTTCTTTGGCTTCTCAGCACTATCCAGGTTGTGTCAGGCTGAGGGCTGGCTGCTCCCTAAGGTATGGAAGCCCAGAGTCACCTCTGGGCAGGGCACCCACAACCAGCACCCACACCACAGCACACGTCCATTGCCTGTCTCCCACGGACAGGCTGGGACCACTGAACAAGAATTCTGTTTGCCAAGAGTAGTGAATTGCATAGGAAGCAAAGCCTAGGAAGGTAAAAACTAACTACTGGCTTTCATCCACACTTTAATATACATCCTACATCATGTGATCAGGAACTGCATTTCTGGGTCCTATGCTGTGCCTGCAGCACTTCAGAGAAACACAGCTTTCTTCTCATTCATTAACTGCAATATGAAAACTGCAGAAGCTTGGGTGGACTACACCTTCCCTTCAGTAATAATCCAATGGCCCAGCTAGAAGCATCTTGCCAAGCACTACTAACAAAGCATCATCCCAGAGTGCTTCTCCATCATACCTATTGTACCTTCTTTTTCTCTGCATTTTAATCGTCCACAGCATCCTGCTGCCAAAGCCTTTGTGCATCCAAACCAAAAGGCTCTCTTCCCAGCTCTTAGCTGTTACCATGATGGTCATAAGCCTTAAACTTTCTGTGAATCATAAATTCTGGTAGAGATGAAACAGCTCTTGCAGGTAAAGATATAATGCTCGTTTGTGCCAGGGATACATTCTTAAGTTGCACTTTATTACAGAAAGATTCTGAAATGCTAACAGGCAAAGAAATAACCAAAGAAGTTATGTGGGCTCTCGGCTGACTTGCTGTGGCTCATCAGTTCCTGGGGGACCGGAGCAGTGCAAGTACCAGTCAGGCACAGCATATGCTGCTGGAGATGACCTCCTTGTCTCAGGAGCGTAGTACCTCCATTGGTCTTAAGATAAAAATACAGGAGGAAGTAAGGGATACTGGGTTTTCTGTGGATTCTGTTGTTGCTAGTAGCGAGTAGTGACAGGGCAGCCATTCTGTTTCAGTTGCTTTGTAGAGAAGGCAACGAGGCATTATATTAATACCATTGGGTGTCACTGCATACTGCTGCAGTCCTCCAGAGGCTTTCTTTGCCAAGCTGTCCCATGTGGGAGCCACATGTCGTACATGGACTAAAGCTCTCCTTACACTTCAGACTTGGTCTAAGGCTGGGTTGATGCCTCAGGCTGCCTGGTCCCCTTTCTGTGGTCATGATGGCATACAGGCTCCACAGTGGACAGACATTCCTTCCCCTGGAATATGCTCCTTGTCCTGCAGAAGCTTCTCAACCTCCTGGGGCAGGCAAGGTTAGCCGCTGCCTCTCTCCTTGGCTTAAGAGAACTGGCTTAGCCCTCCTGAAGAAAGCAAGTCACCCCTTCCTCACCCCAACACCTGTTCCTCTGAAGCAGGGGGGGGGCGGCATACCCCTGTCAGGAACTTTCTGCTCTTAGCTGGGTTCCTCTGATCACAGCAGGGGAGAAGTTTGGTTTGGTCCTGCCTGCAGACCCCAGTGCTCTGGCAAGCAGCAGGTCCCTGGCTTGTGGATTGCCTACAAAAAAGGAAAGAACTTAGATGTGTGAGGCAGGCACTACCAGCATAACTGGTCTTGTGAAGGCTGAAAAAAGCAGACTAAACTGAAAAATAAAAATCCTTTCAGCCTTGCAGCCCAAGTATTTCTTACTGGAAGGGCTGCCAGGAGCTGCCTGAATCCACAGCTGAAAGCACAGATAGGTTCACACGCAAGGAAGCTGCTACCTAGCCTATACCCCTACAGTTCAACAGTCTGCAGTGCAGGGGGGTTGTCTGTCTCCCATCTAGCAGCATTTCTTTAGCAGCCAGCTTGTCACTGGCGCTTTCTGTGGCATATTTGCAGACAAATGCAGACTGAGTAAAGAGGAAGAGAAGGAGGGAAGGAGGGTAAGTGTAAATGCATGCTGGTAAGTCTGGGGGAACTCCAAAGAAACATCCCAGGTGGCTAGGTCCTGTGCTGCATCCCTGAAGCGTGATCTGCCAAGAGACAGCACACACAGCTCTGCAAGGTACAAACTCCTCCTCTGTATTCTAGGAAGCTCTGGAAAGGTGTACAGCATACAATTCATCAGGAATAAACAAGCCACTTTTGTTCTACTAGGAAACTACCACCCCGAGGATCCTGTGCTTCTTTTCCTACTGCAGACCACTAGTAAGGAGCTGGCCAGGCTTCTGAAGCAAACCTCACCTGTCAGGAACACGAGTGAAATCCACTGCCAAAAGAGGTAACATCGGTGTCCTTCTGGTTTGGGTTGAAAGGAAAACCAGGACAGCTAAGGGACATAATCCATCCTGCAGAGCGCAATACTGGCTGCATGAAGCTCTCACAATTCCTGTAACAAGGTGTATCAGGGCAACTGATTGGGACTCCCTCAGTGTGTTCCAAAGTGGACTTGTCCCTCATTTCACTGAGACAAAAACCTTTCTAGGCCTAGTCCCGGTGTTCGTGAAGAGAGTGGAGAGACTGCTGCTGCCTTCCACCCCCTCCCGACCCAGCTCTCGGGCTGCCCTCATGTTCCACCCCCACCACACCAGCTGATGAGGTGGAACATACACTTGGGGAAAAGGGAGGAGGATCTTTCAAAGAACCCCGTTCAGATCTTGGGCCTTTGGTGGCTGTCTCTCCGTATCGGTTGTGGTGCATGCACCAGACACCCTGAGTGAACCCAAAGCTCTGCAGTCTCCATTCCCTCCAGACTGAATGTGACAAAGGCACAGGGACAACCTGGAGCTGATGCCCCGCTGTGTCTGCCTCAGTGCCAATGATGTGAGACAGGTGGCTGGGCAAAGGATGTCAGAAAATTGTCAGCAGGGTACCTTACTGCCTGTTACGGAATACCAGCTGCTGGTTTTTTTTCTGTAAATCGAGACCAAAAAATGGAAACTGCCAGAAAGAAGACTCATTAACGAAAAGCAAGGCCATTTTTGTGACAGCCTGCAGCGCGGTCAGAGAACCCAGGGCCTTGCGCCCCAAAACCTTGACCCTGCTCGGCACCGCCGACCCAAGCCCAGCCAAGGTCCCGAGAGGGCTCCCCCCGAGAGGGGCTCCGGCCCTCGCTGGATCCAGCGCCGCCCCGGGCTCTGCGACCGACCGGTGGGCCACGCACCGCTTGCCCAGCCCAGGGCGGGAAGAGAAAGATGAAGAGGCATCCCGCCACAGGCTGCGGCCGGCGAGGGAGGGCGAGGGACGGACTCACCGTCCCGCCCGCCCGCGGGGCAGCGTCCCCCGCAAGTCCCGGCTGCCGCAGCGGGGGCGCGGGGCTGGGGGGAGCGGCACGGGCCTCGGGCGCCCCCCGGCGGCTAGAGGCCACCACCGGTCGCGGGCCGACAGCTTGCAGCGGCGCGGCCGGCAGCCGGAGAGAGGCCGGGGCTGGGTGGGCTGGGGGCGGTGCCGAGGGCACCTCGCAGCGGGCGGGCGGTGCTCTTCGGGCAGGGCGAGGGCCGAAGGAGGCTGCCACCGCTCCCCGGGCCAGGCACCGGCTATGAGGAACGGGTAGCGCCGGCAGGGGCGCGGAGCTCGCTCAGCTGCGCTGCTGCTTGTAGCGAGTATGCGCTGCGCTCCGCCTCGCACGGGCGCAAGGAAGCAGCGCTGCCCGGCTGTGCTGCTCTGCCCCCGCCCCGAGCCCTTGTCGTGCCCCGAGCCCTTGTCGTGCCCCGAGCCCTTGTCGTGCCCCGAGCCTTTGCCCCGCCCCGAGCCCTTGCCCCGCCCCCAACACTTACCTCGCCCCGAGCCTTTGCCCCGCCCCGAGCCCTTGCCCCTCCCCGAGCCCTTGCCCCTCCCCGAGCTTTTGCCCCGCCCCGAGCCTTGCCCCGCCCCGCGCTTTTACCCCGCCCCGCGCCCTTGCCCCGCCCCGAGCCCTTAGGCCTCCGTGCCCGGGCGGCAGGGTGTGTGAGGTGCGCTCTGAGGCGGGCGCTGGCTGCAGGCGCTCGGGGGCGGCTCTGTCCCGGCCTGGGGCCGCAGCGTGCTCGGGTGGCGCCGTGTGCGCCTTTCCCTGTTCGGCGGGCCAGCGAGGGAGCTGCCGCCGCACCGCTTAGCGGGTTCCTTTCCCTGGCGTCTCTACCCCGGGGTGGTGGCTGTCGCTTGCTGCTGGCGCCGCTCGGTGCCGCCGTGCGGGGGAGGTTGCCGGGTGTTGCTGGCGGGTTTCCCTCGGGATGGCAGCCAACGGCACGGTAAGGCGCGGCCGCCTGGGCACCCTTGCAGCGCCCATCCCGCTCGTTTGCCCCCGGCATGGTGTCTATGGGTAGCGTAGCTCAGGGTCGAGCTGCCGACGCCGGGGGGCCAGGCCATCTACTGCAGCCAGGTCAGAGTGGGCACTTTTTTCTCGGTGCCAGGCGAAGAACTTGCTGTTTGGTTGGATGCTGGGAAGGTCTTGGCGGGGTTGGATGGGACATGGAGCTGATGGCTGGCTTTGGCTTAGCTCTGCTGGGAGAGTGCCATCATCATGGGCCCTTCGCTGGCCGGTTCCTACCCGACTGAGTTTCCTCAAGTACTGTCTGAGCTCTAGGCACCTTGACCACCCCCAAGCCATTTTACCTGGTGTCCTCCTGCGGTCTGTCTGAATGACAGCATTTCATCCTTTTGCAGAGCTCTTCTAGAAGATGCCAAGTGGAAAAAAAGTGCTCTGAAACATTTTGCCCTCTAGATGAAGCCCAGCAGAGTACGTTTCTTGTACCCTGGTGCTTCTTTCACAGCTGTTTTTTGTATCTGCTTTTATAGGAGGTTTTTAACCTGTGCTTCAAGAGTACCTTCCTGAAGAGTCTTCAAGTGAGACAACGGACCTGGCCTTACCAAACAGTCTTGATTTTAGTTTGCT
Organism: Falco naumanni; assembly: GCF_017639655.2. NCBI lineage: Eukaryota > Metazoa > Chordata > Aves > Falconiformes > Falconidae > Falco > Falco naumanni. Next base: position 40,331,581 of record NC_054056.1, read on the forward strand.
CACCTACCTCTTGTATCTTGAAATGCAAGAGGTGTATTCCAAAACACCGCAGGCAAATTTTTTAAGAATGTTCAATTTATTTGTTTGACTGCACGTTGATACTGCAGCAGAAAATTACCTCTGAGTGTTGGGACTGAACATACTGAAAATATTTTTCAGTCCAGTCTGACTAAGCAGTTGTTCAGGTGAGGGATATGTAATCACGGAGGTAAATCCCAAAGGGTACCCTTAGGAGCAAGCACAAAGACATTTCAACCTCTGAGGGTACCTCTTTGACTCAGTTTGAAAAACATTGTTCCCAAGTGGGGCCTTGCTTTGGAGCTTTAAGCCTTTATGCCCCTTTGTTCTGGGTTGTTAGAATCTCAGCTGTTCTTCATATTATGGTTGTCACTGCATAGAGGAAGACTGGAGATCAGGGGGACCATTACATGCTTCTGCATGCCTTGGGATGGATCTTGTAGTTCCTCTGTAACACCTTAGTTAATGGTGATAATTCTTGTTCTTCTGGAAATTTTGTGAAGCAGCAAATTAGTGCACGAAGGCTTTCAGCCTTTGTGTGCATGGCAAAGTGATGGACTACTAGCCCAGGTGGAAGCATCCTTTCACCTATGCATCCTGTGGACCAGCCAGGCTGGGTTGAGAATGTTGTGACCTTAAGAAATAGGTAGGCCTGTGTATGAGTGGGAGATCAGCTGAAGGTGGTATCAGGGTCAGCATCAGTATTAGGCAATCTTCCTGCAGCACGGGTAAGATTACTACTTTGTGTCTGAAGCTGTCTCTTTCAGGCACTTGCCTGAAATGTATGTGTAAATATGCATACATACTTACGTATATATGTACTGTAGCAAAAGGATTACTCATCTGAGGTCAGAATTTTACCTCAGAGAGAGATTTGTAAAGTAATCTAGATTTTTTTCCCTTGATCCTGGGGAAGCGAGGATTTCATCTGGGGGCTTCTAGCCTCCCATGCTGGCAGCAAGTATCCGTTGTTCTTTGTATGCCAACCAGGCACAAAGCATATCACATTTTATGGCTCTTGAATCTGAGACTAATAAATGTGTATTAATAATAAGTGTAGGTAGTAATTTTTAGGATACGTCATTGCCATCTCTTCACAAGGGGAGAAAATGCTTTAAACCAAGAACACGTAAAAAATGTCCTACATAGTTTGCTTCACCTGGGAAGGTTGATGGCTATTAAATAGAGGCTTCTCAAAGTGAAGATGCCTTCTCAGCTATAATCATTGAGATAGTGGCCACAAGGGTCTGCTTTTAATGCTGAATTTGCCCAGTAAAGTAACAAACAGCATCTGGTGGGACTGTAGGTGCCCTCCAAAACCAAATTCTTGTCTGTTCCCTTGCTCCTTTTCTCAGTTGCTAGCTGGTTTGAACAGTAGGGAATGTTTTGAAACTTGTAATTTATGATAGCCTGTCTCATTTAATCCCAATAAAAGAAAGACAACATTTAAAACAATGTGCAAGACTTGCTAGCAGCCTTCAAGTCTTTTCGCATTGCCTTTCTTTTTGCCTTTTTTTTTTCCCCTTGACTTTAGTTTTGATACTTGGGTCTTTGTCATCTAGACAAAATCTCCCTAGGCTTCCCCCCTCCCCCTGCCCTTTAATTAACTCATTAATTACTAGGCTTCCTTTTCTAGTGCTTCTTTTTGGTGCCAAGAGGAGAGTCTCATCTCTTTCCATCTACTATTTATATATCCTGCCTGTCAAATCGTTTTTGTGTTGCCCCGTGTGCCATCATGCCTTCAATATTTGAAAAAAAGTTACCTGAGTTTAGTAATCTCTACTTGTCTAATTAAATTCTTTTTGTTAGTTGAAACTGTTGGTAACCGTCCTGGATCAGAAACTTCCATGGTATGTCAGATCTGAAATGGTACAGTTTAGTGATAGATGGAAGACAGCACTGCAATTTTTTGCACAGTAGGATAGCGTTTTTGAAATGTAAAGCACAAGTAGGCTGCTTCAGCAGAGAACGGTGTTGACGGATTTGAAAAGTAGTTCTAAGAGGCTAACATGTTTTGGTAATGTCCAGATTGGACAGCAGACACCCCTCTTCACCCGACATCACTGCTTCTGACATCACTGCATGCTTTTTTGCTAGTCTCATCTTTTTTTCCTTGACAGGTGTCCCAGTTTTTCATCTCTTTAAGCTTCAACGTAACTGCAGTCAGGCTGCAATCTTTACCAGATTCTGGAACTCCTGGTGAAACCTGGACTCCACTGAAGTCTGTAGGGATTTCAACACTGACTTAATGTGTTGGTTAGCACTGATGTCCTGTTTCAGAATCAGTAGAACTGTTTGTCCTAGGCTTCCTGTCCTGGAAAATAAGAAAACTTACACTCTCTGAACATTCAGGTCTGCTTCTTTTAATTGGTTCACTGATCAGATGTATTCGAACGCCCTTATACTTTAAATGTGCATGGGCTTCTTGAGAAGTTTATGGTGTATTTACATCTATTTTGGAATCATCTCCTTGTGGATGGTTTCATGGGAGTTGTTTTGTAGTGTCTGCAATCCAAGTGCAACTGAAGCTGATGCATCTGATTTTTGTACTCTGTTCATGATTTTTTGTTCTGTTACCTGTATTGCAGTAGGTATGTCCACATAGGTGGGAAGTATCTTTATCCTTTGTACACTTCTAAATTTATAGAGTAATACATTTCACTTCTAGTTACCCTGTCCTGTTTTTTAAAATAACCTGCAAGTAGTATCTTTTACCCCATGGGACTCTCCTAGGAGTGTTGCATGTTTAAAAGAGAGAATGCTCAAATAATATGTAGGTTCTAATTAAAAGGATTTATTAGTATAATACAAAATAATGTTAAAAAGCTTTGAAAACTTTGTGCTATCTTTAGGATTTTTTCCCCCTTGTCTTCATGCAGTGAAGGAAGCTGTGAATAGTCTATAAAGATGTTTTGTTTTTTCTTTAATCTCAGGATTTCTTAGCAGCTGTAAGTGAAAAATATTTGGGAGTTGTTTGGGATATTTAATTTAATGCTTTTATTTAGGAGGGAAGTAAGTTGACCTTTGAGCAGCTGTTGATCTTGATCGAAGTTATAATAAACAGCTTTGATATGTGTTGCTAATGTCTCTTCATTGCTTTTCAGTTTTCCAACTTTCAGGCCTAGATTTTGTGATGTCCTTTCACTGGCTTTCTCGATGTCATCTTTCTGTATTTCAGTTAACACTGAGTTTCTTTAGTGATCATTAGCAAGTGAAAGATGATAAAAGTAAAATATACTTTTCTGCTCTAGGCTTCCCCCAATATAGCTGTGTTTGTTCAAATTTCAAACCTCTGTTCAGTGTACCACAACTGTTTTCTTATATGGGATGTTCTATCCTTTTTATTAAAAAAAAAATATAAAAAGTAGTAATTAAAAAGGAAATGAATGTCTGGTCCTGTTGACTTTAGTAAGACTGGGATGTTTTTGTACACTGCATACAAAGAAATGAGCCCAGGTGAGAGGTTGCAATGGGTAAGTTTCAATTTGAAGCTTAACTTTGGGTAAAGTGTACTGTGAGGGAAAAGCTTGTGGAGAGCACATTTTGCATTATTGACATATTGAACAAACAGCTGATCTCACCTGGAATAACTAAAGTGCTGCTTTATTTTTTGCTATTCCTTTATGCTCTACTCTTACGGAAATTACACAGATAAGATAGTTGTATTTGAAGATATTTAGGACCTTTAATATAACCTTCAAAAGCAAAGGTTATATTATCAGATAATCCTTATTATCATAATTCCTTTTATTAAATTAAGATTTCTCTCAACACAGGTAAAGCTCCCAGCTATAAACCCTAAATACCCAAGCAGAATGCCGAATGTTTCTACAAACAAGGAATTTAGTGGGAAAAATAAGCTTTCCTTCCCACCTATGTAAGTAGTACACTTATGAAATCCATTAAACTCCTAAGCCTGCAACTATTTGTGCATGCAAGTAGTATTACTCCTTGTAAAATTGCAGGGATCAGTAGATGTGTGTATGGACTTCGTGGATCCTTACTGCTAGTAAACTTGCCGTCATGTGCGATGCTAAAATAATTTTACAAACAACTATAATAGTAGCACTTTAACTCATATGGAAAAGCTATTCAATATACATTTACTTTAGGAAAACTAAGCATACTGTTGCATGTCTTCATGTAGCACTTTCATCGTATTCTAAATTGTATGGGTTTTTTCTCAATACCAGTGAAATAACAAGTATACCTTGTTAGTTCTGTAAGCATAGGTTACAGAGACACAAGTAAGACTACCATTTTAAGAAAACATAAACTGTAGCCCATATAAGGTCAGGCACAGCAAAAATACTGTAATGAACATCTGGAAGATAAGTCTTTTAAGCAAATTGTTGTATCATCTGTGATGTGATGTAATCACATCATCAGTTGTGTGCACAACTGAATTGTTTCTGTGTACTTTGTCTTAAAAATTTATTGCAGAGCGATCAGTAATCCCAGTATGGTTTAGAATTGTCAAGGATACAAAATAAGTAATTAAACTGTCTAATGAACTTGAGAGCAAATCTGTGATGAACTTTCACCTTCATGCAGCACAGAATGAGTACTGTCAGCCTTTTTTACTTACTCATTCTTTGTATGATTTCCCTTTTTCATTTTTTCACCTCGTAAGACCAGCACTGTGTAAGTATTATACATGTAAAATTGCAATAAAATGGGTGGCTTTTCTCATGTAAGATTACACATTACTGAATCAGACATCATTATGTGCTTTGATTTTGTTAGTTTTGTTTATTAGATGATTACATGTAGAATATATAATTAGTTACTTAGAAAGAAATTATAAGGCTATTGCCCCTTCTGTGCAAAATAAAATCTTCCCACCTAATCCCCGTTTTGGTTTATTTATGCTTTGTTTTCCTTAATATGTTTGGATTTACAGGCCTGCTGAGAGAAAAAGTGAAGCAGTAAACTTGAGCAAATTAATTGGCAATGGTTATGGGACGGACTGGTTTCAGCAGTGTACTGGATGTGAAAAAAAGATTCAAAAAACATCTGAAAATAGTGAGCAGTCCAAAGGTAAAATTATTGAAAGCGGTTTCTTCTGAAGTGAGTTCGGATCTCAAGGTAACAGCAGAAGTTAGCCTGAACAATTTGTGTGGTGCACTCTGAGTATTATGAGACTTAATGAATTACTATGCTTAGCTTACAGTACCCTACGACCAGCTAAAGAAAAGAGTGTTCCTGTTTGTAGCTGGTGAATACTGGGGCTTTCATGGATTTTTTTTCATCTTTACAAATGCAGAAGTAGGCTCTGTTCTGATCCAAGGGCTTCTGTGTGATGCGTTTTTGTAAAATGTTACAGACACACAGCTGTTCTTCTGCCTAAATTTAAGCAGACCGTACAATATTAGTTGCCTATTTGTTGTGAACAGCATTTGGCCCCAAATGTTTTTCTGAAAACTTCTGTGTCAAATGTCATCGATACTTGTGCTTAAGAAATAGATAACCATTCATAAAAAAATTACCAACATAAATATATGCAGGTTGTTGAAGACTGTGTCATTGCAGCAAGTTTTATTTGAGTGAAAGAAAGTTATCCAGTGTTTACCTACGATTTTAAACCTTTATCATGCATAATGGTAATAGTGATTAAAGGCATCACTCGAAAACCTCTAGATATAAAGGTTAAAAGGCAGAAAATTCCTGTTACTTCTGTCCAAGACCTTTTGCTTGGTCTTTATACGGTGGCTTGGTAACCATGGTAGTTACATCAGTTTTCTATAGCAATCTCTTAAAATGCTGTTGAACATACACATTGCAAGCTCCAGAATTTTTTTGTTGTTTGTATCAGTGAATGCTTATGTATACACTGGGGATTGCCATCACTCCCCTGACTTTGATACATCAATGTGTGAAAGTCTTAGAGACCAGTTAATTCAGTTTCTCTGGCAATTTAGCATTTCCTGGATTCATCTCTGTCTTCCAGTAATATTTTTTTTTTGTGTGTGTGTGTTCAGAACCTCTTCCTCCGGGTGAGCATCAGAAGAAAACAGGCAAACAGAAAACCAGAAGTGTGTTATTGTTCGGAAGAAAAACTGCTATAAAACTATGGGATGAAGCCTGATCTTGGTCTGGACCTGAAAGAGGGTGCACAATCTGAGAAGCCACTCTTCAAAGTCAGCTTCAGTATCCAAACTCTGATCATGCAGAGGATGCTGCCTTAGGAGGTGCGATGACCTCACAATTCAACTGTGGAGCCTAAAAGTGCTCTTCCTTAGTATGAAAGAAAATCTTGAATATTATTCTTTTGTTTTCAGGTTCAGTGTAGCTTTCCTGTGCACTGATATTTTTCTTTTCCATTACTGTGAGTAAACTGAAACGATTTGTGATTTTTTTGAAATGTCAAATTCATTCATTTGGTGATAGTTGATTTCTTTAATGTGAAGTGTTCATCTTTTAAGACATTTGGGATATATAAAGCAAGCTGAAGAGTTTTCAGAGCAATCATGGTATTGGTTTGGTTATACCACTTATGCATAGAGAACAAAATTATAGGTATACTCTAAACCTGCTGAAAAGTCAGTATGCTGCACAGTTTGATATATAGATAGATCTTATTTTTGAGATGCTTTTCTTTCACAGATTCTGAGGTAACATGACACCTGCTTTACTCGTATTGCCCTCCTTTTTCAATCATAGCTATTCTGATTGAGACTGATTCTGTATTTCAGTGTAAAAGGAGATTTTTTTTTTAAATGCTCTTAACAGTATGGTTTCATTCAGGCATGTACCTTGACTCGATTTTGACCTTGTCCTTTTCATTCTTACGGGTATGTATTGAAGGTAGTGCTTGTATTTTCTTCCCATTGGGTACTTTTGTCTGCTCATGCAAAGCCATTGGCAGCATGAGCATCTTGCAGCTCCCTTTTGAGATAGCGCTTTCTCTGTTCTCTCTTGTGCAGGACGGGTCCAAGACACATCAGACAGGGGATATAACCCATTCTGTATGTAAATCTATAACCCATTTGTGTTTGATTATAGATTAGCATCATACTGCAAACTTTGTAGGTAGCTTGTCTCTTGTTAGTTAAAAAATAAAAGTAATGGAATTTATATATATTTTGATGTGAGAGAGAAACTGAAAATTTTAGTTGACCTTTGTATTCTTATGGCTGAAGTTATCCTAAGAACTTTAATCTTTTTTTATTGTAGATTCAGAGCCATCACAGTCTGAATAGGCACCTGCAGGTAGAGTCAAAGCCACAGTTTCAGAGACGTTAGAAGTAACTTAAAAGACTATTGGGGAAGTAAAGCCTTATGTGGCTTATATAGTCCACTATTTACATGTTTGTCAGATAGCTTTTTTATAGTTAAACTCATTCCTGATTGAGAAGTTTATTTGACTTATAATATGGATGAACTTTATTGTGCTTGATTACAGCAAATTTTAAAGAACAGGCAACAGCTGTCAGTGCATTTTCCTAGACATTTTTCTTAATGTAATAAACAAAAAACCCCAAAGCCAAAGTTTTCTCCTACACTAGACTAGTGCTCCTTTGCTGCTGTTAAACAGTTATCATATTGCTGCTGAATTGACTAGACACAGGCACAGTATCGATTATTTAAGTACAGTTATACTCATGACCTATGCCATAAAGAAAGGTGAGGGGGGAACTGTATGATATGGCATAAAATGTAAATAGAAAGAATCAAACTGGTATGAACCCTTGGAATGAAAAAGGCAAACCTTCACTGGAAAGATGGCTTCTTAGCCGTTTATCCAGACCAGCTATTCAGCTTTCTAGGACAATTCTGTTGCTATGCCTGCTGCAGAAGAACTAGTTGATCAGTCATAGTGTTCAGCCACATAATTAAATTAAGACCTGCTGGCATTTCTTGTTACAGTCTTGATACACAGAAGATGAATCATTGGGTAACGGTGCTGTGAACTAGGCTATATATGATGTCTGCACTTTAAACTGTTAAATAAAAATTTTATTTATCCTGAAGTTTTGACTGAAAAAAAAAAATAGTATGTGCTAGATCCCCATGTATATTCACACCAGCAAAACAGTTTGTACTTTGAAATAGCAGTGTATATAAATTATTTGAATATTTTGAAAAAGCTAGATATGCTGATATTTTTAACACTTGTTCTTTTATCTACCTGAATTAGGCTGTATTCATGAAATCTTATGAATAATTAAATATTTATTATAAAGCCCATTAGAATTTCAGTAAATTTTTTTTGCTACTACTATGAAAAGTGAAGGTTTTCATAAGGAAAAGAGTAATTTTTAGTTTCATTTTCAGAGTGCACTCAGTACATTATACACCTCTGAATCCAAGAGCTGAAGATTTTAAGATGTATTACTGAATATATATTTATTTGAACAGAATGTTTAGAGGATTTGGCTTGATAGTGCTTTTCTTTAGAACTTTGATATGAAAATTGATTTGAAATAGGTAAACCTGTTGCTAATCTGAACCTTCACAATTTTCAGTGAAAGTTTGTGGAAGTTTTACTGTTGATGTTAGACCCAGCACCTGAATTTCTTTCCTGTTCATTCTAACCAGCAATTCAACTACGTTTTATTTACAAAAATAAAAGGCTAAACCATACAAAAATATCTAAGTAAAACATGTGAAAATACCTAAATGTACAGTTATTGGTTATTCAGCAACATTTTCCAAATATAAAAAAGCTTACATCAGGCTGTATCTGTGGGGCGAGGGGAATAATTACTGCCTTCTGTCTGTTTTCACTTACAGTTTGTATTATGGATTATGTTCAGATACATTGAAACCATTAATTTTGCTGTAAAAGCAGAGCTTTTGGTGAGATCTGCTTTTCTAGGTTAGAGTACAAGGAGATGCCAGAGCTGGTGCTCTTAGTATTAAAACTGACCAGTAGAAAAACTGTCACCTGCCATTATAGAGAACCACTAAAGACTAAGGTTATGTGAAGAAATCGTGTACATATAACAGTGAAGTTGTTGATACTGTTAGAATTTCAACAATAAAATTTTACATCTAATGCAGTAATCACCAGTAGCTGCATGATGTTCTCCTAAAAAATAAGTACATTTTATGAACTTCTTAGATTTATTCAGTCATATGAACATGCCTAATCCATGAATTCAGCTATCTTTATTTGATAGAGTCTTTGGATAAGGTTATAATTTTTATTTCTGGTGTCTGTAAAATGTGTAATAGAGGGCTGGGTTTGTTGTGCCCAGTGAAACAGTAAAATAAGTTACATGTATGACACCCTTTGTAGCATACTTCCAGGGTATAACTATCAGCAATGGTACTAATATTCAGTCTCACTTGGATCTCCTGACTCCTCTTACTGTAGGAAAAACTTCTATTGCAAATACTAATTGTAGTTACACGCTTTACTGTAAAAAAACTGTTTACAGTTACAAAACATAAAAGAAAGGGGAAATGTGAAATGATGATGAAACTTTCCAGAGTTAAGTAGCTTAACGGTTTTAATGCTCATCAGTCGAGTAAGAAGGGTTTTGTTCTTGAGCATATATGGAATCTATTTCAATGTTGGGTTTTTTTCTTGTAGAAAGTTTTCTGAAAGGGGTTTAGTACACATCTACTGAAAAGGTTGAAGACAGTAATGTTACGGCAAAAAACCCCAGCAACCACCACATAAGCAACTAGAATGGATATCTTAGTGTTTACAAATTTATAGATCACCTATTCACATAGACTTGAAGGTGCTTGCTGTGCCCAAATCCTCAACATCTACTCCATAAAGTAAGAATTCCTGTGTGGCTGCAATACTGCTGACCTGCAGACAAGAATCCTAATAATTCTTTTCCATTTGATGGTCTTGTTAAGATCTGTACAAAGCTTCCTAATGTAACTTTATTACTTTGAGTTGTTTAATGTCTGAGTCCTCTTCACTTTTGGACACTTATTCCTATGTATTGGAGTTCTTTTCCAGAACAGTCATATTTTTAGGCAATTCTTAGAGGCAGAGACAGAAGGACAGCTGAGATCCTAACTTGGTGATTCAGCGCTGTTTTGCTTTACTGTAGCTGTGTACTTAGAGGTATTTACGGTCCTGGATTTCAGATATTTTAAAACTGTACACCATATCCTGTTGTAAAAATTGTCTCTTTTTACCTTGGTCACCATTAGGTAATACTCACATGACATTCCTCAAATTCTTAAAAGTTTGCTAATGTGGCATTAATGTATACTCGGCTTTCCTTAATCAAGCCAAGGAGATGTTTGATCTGCACTGTTGGCCAGCTGAGTCTTCTTGGATCACAGTTTGAATACCATGAGTTAGAATATTAACAGCCTAAGATTTCTCTTTATAGGAGCAGGTAGAGAACCCTGGAATTTGTGTTTGTGCATTCAGAATAATGGAGAGCTGCAGAAGAAGCATAACTTGCCAGTTCTCCAAGGGACATGAAATCAAAGCAGGGTAGGGTAACAAATCAAAAAGCTCCATCTGAATACAAGGATGGAAATGTGTTGCTCAGGTTCACCTTACCCCAGTAATTATGTTGTTTTATTTACTTCTGAGTCAATGCAGTCATGCTACTGGCGCTTTTCATCAGCAGTTCCATATAAAAGCAGGGGAAGGTTCTGGGTCTGGAGGGGTTTTCAGTGTTTGTTTTTCAGAGACATGCTGAAGTCAAAAAGCTGGGCACTTCTGTACAAAGTCTAGCCTTAGTGTTTTAAATGCTGAAATGTTTATTTAATTGCATTGTGCTTCATCTCTGACCTGAATGCCTTTTAGTAATAAGTGGGATTTTTATATTTTTTTAAATACTGATTGCTTTGCAAGCCCAAAGATAAGACAAAAGTGCAATTACATTTTATGAAATCATCCAAGTATACTGAATATATGGAATATTTTAAAAATAGAATTCCAGATACAGATTTAAAAATAACTTGGCAGTTTAGGTACTGAAGATTAATTTTCCTTTTACATGCAACCATTTCACTGTAGTGAAGTCTAATGGCTGTTTTAATTTTTATGTGACCAAATATATACTTAATTCTTACCATTTATGTCTTTTTAGACTAAAATGTAAACACGTTTGCAGATCAAGGGTATATATGCATTAACTTTCATTGTGTAGCAATGCAAACAAAAATTGAATTGGCCGATGCATTTCTTAAGCATCTAAAAGTTCATTGACTTTAGCATATCTGTTTCCTAAACACTTAAATCTGTGCTGAATATGCAGACTTAGTTGTAAAAGATGTAGGATGAAGCCATTTTTTTTCCGTCAGCAAATATTCTGCTTTTGCAGTCCTCTGCAGATTATTTTTCAGAATGTAGTTACATATTGTGCTATAGCCTGGAAAAAAAGCTAGAAGGAGAAATAGGGGAGTTCAGTCTTAGAATGTTTTGTCCTGCTATTAGTAGTTTTACTGATACTAAATATGCAGAACGACAGAAGAATCAAAATGCAGTAGGTATGTGTCTGAATAGCTGCACTGAATTATTTGACCAATTGACTATAAAATGATATATAGTAAGCAGGAAGGATTATACTTTTGATTATAAAAGAACAGCCAGCCTTATTTTCCATAGATGTAAGTTTTCATCCATGCAATATAAAAGTTTGTAAAGTGAGGCCAGTTGCAGGTTTTGCAATTTATGGTTGTAATAATCCCACTATGTAGTTGTGTATTTTTCAGTCTTCTAAAGTAACACATTAACATATTTCATAATTATACTTGAGGTGTTTTTCCCACTAAAATAAAAAATTGAATGAAAACCAAGATTACAAAACCAGGAAGCTTAAAGTTAAATTTTAAAAAAGTTTTCTGGAGATTACTGAGAGCAAAGGTTACTACCAATTATTAGTCATAGAGCTGCATTATTTATTGAACGTTTCAGACAAAGTGGTAACTACAGTAACCTGATTACTCTTTATTTACAAAATAAGTAATTTACATTGACTGTTCTCTTAATATATAGCTTAATGAGAAACCTCCTGAAAGCCAAAGCAGATTTTTCAGTGGACCCTGAGATCAAGGGGTAGGTAATATTCCTATTTAAAAGAAAAGTTTGTTCCACAGAATTAAAATGTTGTTCTAAGGTCCTTATTTTGGATTGTCTACTACCATAGCTTTCACGTATGCTGTTCAAGGAACAGAAAAACAGAAGATGCCTTAGGAGGCTGTGCTTTTATTTTACCTATTAGAGATTTAAACAACTTGAGCAGGTGACGTTTTTCTTAGTTTGTTAAGCAATCTCTCTTGTATGCTGTTAAGGGCTAGAAATGCACCTGTGTGCAGGGCATTTCTCTCTTTTATATTCCCATACAAAGTCCTTTGGTGTGAGACAGGATATTAAGAGATTTTACTCTAAATGCCCAATACATGATTTTGTAAGAAATGCATCTTAGCAATGTCTTGTGCCCATTGTGTTTACCCTCCTGATGGACAGAAGGGTTTAGTTGCTCTGTCTCACAAGAATTCCCTATTACGACAAACTACAGTGTGGTTCTGGTAGGAAAAACTATTTTAAAAATTGTGTTGAAGGATTCTGGATTTAATGTCTTCAGTTACTGTGTGAACAATGTTTATGCTTACAGAGTGTTTTATGATTTTTTCTTTGGTTTTGCTTTAGATTTCTTGCTAATTGATGGAAAAGGGTAATCCTTTAATAATTTTAAATTTGTCTGTTTCCAGCTTGAACCAGTTCTGCCAGATTAGGTATATCTTCTCTAGAAGAACTATTGTTTGTCCTATGTCTCTCACATAAAAACCGGGGACTTGACTCTGTAAGATAGACACAGGAAGGTATGTGTCAAGCTAAGTAAATTTTGCAGTCTCTCTTTGTAGGCTCCTTATAATTTCAGACTTGTGGGATTGTAGCTCTATTTCCATTGCAAATGTTACTTCTGTAGCTAAATGCCATGGGTTCCTCTTGCAAATGTTTTCATTTCTTGTTTGGGATCTCACTGGTGCTTTATGAGGAACAGGTACTCTTTCAGAACTAAAAATGGTGCAAGCTGAATTCACAGCTTAGTTTTGCTTATTTTTCTCAGGCTAATTGATGTAGCTCTAGCAGGGTCAGCCGTATCAAAGTAACGCTGGAGATGCCACGGTGACAGTTGTGCTGTGCTTGCCTGTCTAGCTTTAGGAGCCAAGGGTGTATTTTATATCCCCTTGCTTTGCAAAACTTTGAGCTTAGCTAGGAGCTATTTAATTGTGGAGAATCTGTTCTTTTTATTTAGGCAGAGGGGACTTGTGAGAACTTTGTGAATTAACAAGCAGTTGCAGGCTAGCTGCTTTAGTGATGCAGTGTGTTAAAACCTGTGGATTGATGCTCAAGCTAGTAACCCTAAAAGATCATCTGACCTAAGATGGTAGTGTCACACTCTCCAGGTTTCTGTGTATGTTTAGGATGCCAGACATAAATCAGGTTTTTGTTATAATGAAGATTAGCCCTCTGTTGTGTTGGTTTGATTGATGTTGAGTAGATTTTTTATTTTAAATACTACATCATTACCACTGGCTGGTGCAGAGGCAGAGTAAGCTGCTAGTCAGGCAGCTCAGGTTCTGTTTCCGAGGAAATTTTTCAGACCCATATGGTGGTCTTTGTATTAACACTTGTTTTCCATCCAAAATGCAGACCTGCATTTTATATGCTTTGTAGCTGTTAGTTGGTTGACACACTGAATTTGATACCAGCAATGATGCTCACTGGTGCCTGTTTTGCCAAGTTAGGTACAACTAACTTAGTACTTCTCAAGGAAAGTGTTACGGTGCTGAGACCTGACGAGATCCACCTGTCCCGATGGGGAAAACACATCTTTGGATGTAAGTTGGTGGGAATGATTGAGAGGGCTTTACACTAGAATCAATGGTGGAAGGGGATACCAACAAGATTGCTGAAGGTAAGCCAACGCTTGAGGGTAGCAATGCTAGTGGGAACTTTTATGCTGCCCCTGGGAGCATTTGAAATGCTCATACACCAATGCATGCAGTATGAGAAACTAACAGGATAAACTGGAACTGTTGGTCAGTTCCCAGAGCTACGGTATCATTGGTATTAGTGAGATTTGGTGAAATGGTTCCTATGATTGGAATGCTGGGATGGAGTGCTACAGGCTGTTCAGGAGGGATAGGCTGGGCAAGTGTGGTGGGGGAGTTGCATTGTATGCAAGGGAGAGGTTTGATTGTACAGCCCTTACAGTTAGTGATGATGTGGTTGAGAGCCTTTGGATGAGGATTAGGGTGTGGAAAACAAAGATGTAGTGGGTGTCTACAACTGGTTGCCCAGCCAAGATGTAAGCACTGAGGAGTTACTCTATAGGCAATTAGGAGAAATTTCTGGATCAGTAGCGCTTGTCCTTATGGGAGATTTCAACTTGATAAACATCAACTGGGAATATCATATTGCTATGATGAGCAGGTCTTGGAAGTTCTTGAAGTTTGTGGAAGATAGCTTCTTGTCACAAATACTTGGTGAGCACACTAGGAAAGATGCTCTTACAGAGATGCTGTTTGTGAATAGAGAAGGACTTGTGGGAGATGTGATCATAAGTGGCTGTCTTGGCCACTGTGATTGTGAAATGGTTGAGTATAAAATTTTTAGTGTAATGAGAAAAAATAACAATGAGTTGCTACCCTGGACTTCAAAAGAGCAAACTTTAAGCCATTCAGGGACCTATCTAGCAGAGTACCCTGGGAATCTGCTTTTGAGGGCTTAGGAGTCCACAAGTGCTGGCTAGTTTTTAAGAACCACCTTTCAGAAGCATGGGAGCAGGCAATTCCACTGTGTTTTAAGTGGGGCAGAAGACCAGCTTGGCTGAACAGGGAACTGTTTATGGAGTTCGAGAGGAAAAATAAATCATTTGATCTCTGGAACTGAGGTCAAGCTTCGCAGTAAGATTACACAGCTGTGGTTTGTATGTGCAAGGAGAAGACACGAAAGGGCAAAGCTCAATTAAAGTTGAAACTGGTCAGTGTTGTATCACACAATAAGAAGGTCATTTTTAAGTGTGTTAATAGCAAAAGGCGGTCTAAAGAAAACATTGGACTGATACTTGTTGAAGATGCACATCTGGCTGATGAGGAAGAAGAAAAATTGGAGGCATTCAGTGCTTTTTTTTGTCTCAGTCTTTAATAATACTGATAGACCTTGGGCTGCCCAGTCCCCTGAGTCAGAGGATTGTGAGTGTGGGAACAGTGACTTTCCACTTGTGGATGCTGAAATTGTAAGGGACCAGCTGTATCAGCTGAATGTTCACAAGTCCGTGAGTCTGATGAGATTAATCCCACAGTACTGAGGGAACTAGTGGATGATATGGCATGACCCCTCTCAATCATCTACCAAAGGTCTTGGGAGTCTGGGTGGGGGGTCCCTGATGACTGCAAGCTAGTCAATGGTATTCCAATCTACAAAAATGTGTGAGGGAACAACCAGGGAATGACAGACCTGTTAGTCTAACCTCAGTTCCTGGGAACTGTTCAAAGGCATTTAAAGATTAATGCTACCATCAGGCACAGTCAACATGGGTTCACAAAGGGAAAGTCCTGTTTTACAGATCTGATAGCCTCCTATGACAAGGTCACCCACCTAGGGGATGAGGGGAAGGCCGAGGATGTAGTTTTTATGGAATTTAGTAGGGCTTTTGATACTGTCCCTCACAGCATCCTTCTGGAAAAGCTGTCCAGCTGTGGGATGAGCAGGTTCACGGTACAGTGGGTGAAGAGCTGTCTGAAGGGCAGAGCTCAAAGGGTTGTAGTGAATGGGAATACATCTGGCTGGTAACTGGTCACCAGTGGTGTTCCTCAGGGTTTGATTCTAGGGACAGTCCTGTTCAATAGGAGGAGGCTGAGGGGTGACCTGATGGCTTCTCTGCAGCTCCCTGAGGAGGGGAAGGGGAGAGGGAGGCACTGAGCTCTTCTCCCTGGGATCCAGTGATAGGACACGTGGGAATGGCTCAAAGCTGTGCCAGGGGAGGTTCAGACTGGACATTAGGAAGCATTTCTTTGCCGGGAGGGTGTTCAAACACTGGAACGGGCTTGCTGGTGAGGTGGTCAGTGCCCCAAGCCTGTCAGTGTTTAAGGGGCATTTGGACAGTGCCCTTAACAACGTGCTTTAACTGGGTCACCCTGAGCTGGTCAGGCAGTCGGACCAGGTGATCCCTGTAGGTCCGTCCAACTGAAACAGTCTGTTCTGTGGTATGAGCAGAAGCCACCAGTGCTCTTTCCTCACCCCCTTCTTCTGCCGTACAAAAGTGCTCGTGAAAGACGTGCACTTAAAGACAGTCTGTACGAATATACATTTACAGATGTAGGTACCAATGCCGGCGCCACGCAGCCCGACTCCGCAGTCCCGCGGGTGCCAGCACGTACGTACAGGACGGCGCTGGGAGCAGGCAGCGCTGCGGGGGAGCGGCGGGGGCCGGCGCTGCCCCACACGAGGCGCGCTGCTCTCGCCTCCCCACCGCCGGCGTCCGTGGGGCCGGTGCCACCGCCCCGAGCGGCCGCGCCGCCGGCGCGCAGGGAGTTAATGGCGCCGGTGCTGCGGGCCCCGCCCGTGGCGGGGCGGTGCCCGCCCGTAGCCGGCAGGCGGCTGGGCCCCCGCAGCGCCCGGGTGCAGGAGCGGCGCGCCTCGGTTCGCAGCGGGCGGTTCCCGCCGCCGCAGGTGAGAGCCGGGCCCCGGCGGCTGCCGCTCGGGGGGTGCGGGGCGGGGTGGGGGGTGGGCCCCCTGCAGCCCGCGGGGGGACAGCGGCGGGGAGATGCGGCGCCGCCGCTGCGGGAAGGGCCGCTCCGGCAGGGGTCTCGTCGGAGCGGGGTTCGGGCGTGCCGTGCCGCCGCTGCCGCGGGCAGGTGGGTGGGAGCTGCCTGCAGGTACCTCCGGCGGCGGAGCAAGAGGAAGGGATGTGCACGGCGAACGAGCTGTCGTTGTCTGTACCACCTCAAGAGGGAAGCCACGGTGTAAAAATCGATTTTGCCCTGATGCCAAACTAGAGCTTTTCCTTAAAGATACTATTAATTGGGTTTTCCGTTAAAAAAAGGAGGAGAGGGAGGGGGAAATGAGAAATAATAATTGTCGTGGATTCTGCACGGTTTTAAACATCGGCCCGGGGATTTGCACACTTGTTACGGCGGGCTGTGCCTGCTCTCGAGCTGAGCCCTGCTGGGAGCACATTGTTCTTGGACATCAGTTTTAAGTTTGGCTGAGGAACAGTGCTGAAGCCCTTGACATGGCCATAAAAACTTCCTTCTCTTTAGGCAGTGTGAAATTTTTTGTGGCTTTATATTAACTGGCTGCCTGTCAGCTACCACCCGATTGCCAGAAGGGTCTGCTGTGGGAAAACGCTTCCGCGCGCTCCTGTTCCTGCCAAGGCAGCAGCTTGGGGGCTGTGGAGAGGGTATTATGGACTTTCGACTCGACCAGGGAACTTTGTTCTCTGTGTTTTTGAAGTACATCATTACCTAGAGGAACACAGAACCAAGAACACTGTTAAAAATCATGTAGTTGCTTAAGACTCTGAACAGCAGCTGAATGAGTATCCTCAGTTTATTTGCAGCGATTTGTCATCTAGGTACATCAAAATCACTTTGTTGTTTGTTCTTCCTATCTTCTAATGCCTTGTTAATAGGACTCAGAGCACTGTAGTTTCCTTGCAACAAGTTACACATTTTTCTCATAATATACGTGGTATAATAGCGTAGTAGTAACTTACTCTAGTCATACCACCATAAAGATGCGTAATTGATTCTAAAAGCAACTTTCATACTTTTGACTCCTTGAGCACAGATTCTAGTATACATTTAGACATCTGTTATGTGTGAAGTTTAGGTGTATTCAATAAAAGTTAGTATTTTAAATGAAGAAAACTAATTGTCCTTATACATTTTAGTACACTTCCATTATTCAGTGGCTTTTAATAGGTGGACTTCAGGTTTATTTTGTTTCATTCTTCAGTTCTTTCAAAATTCACGTATTACGTAGTTCTGTGGCAAGATTGATTTTTTTTTTAAAATTTATTTATTTATTTCCTTGTAGTGTAATCCTGGGGCTTTTAAGCATTCTAGTCCTGTCTCTATTGCAATCTCTGTGCTGTCAGGACCTTTGCAAGGGAGGGTAAAGCAAAACTTTGTGATTCAGTACTTCCTGTAAAGACATTCCCAGGAATTAGCAACTTTGGCATGTAGCCTTAGTCACTTCTGAAAATAATAACAAATGAGTCAGTCTGTGATTAGAATTCTGTCATCCTATCTGCACCAAAGCCTCAGGGATACATTTACCTATTTAAATGTAAAGGAGAATGCAGAAAGGTTTTTGGTATAGGTTATGGTAATGGATTAGGAAAAAAGATACTCAAGATGGATGATAAACTAGAGTGCTGGTGCTTTTTGGAGTCATATTTTGCTTTGGTCTTCCTCATCCTTAGGCTGGGACAGATAGAAAGTCTCTTCAGGTCAGTAGGCGGAGTTTAATGAAGAGGATATTATGAGTAAGATGTTTCCTGGAGTCAGGTTTCGGGCATCATGACAGTCAGAGATGAGCTTTGGAAACCTTCTGGAGCCAGTGGTGAAAGGGCTAAAGCTATTTCAGCAGTCACTGACACTATGGGAGGTATATAGAAGAAAGAGGATTAGTTAGTCAGCTATGAGAATTAACTCCCTCTGGCCTGTGAGCCAATTGTTGTTTATACCACACAACGGAAGTAGTGGGAGATAAAGAGTTATGTTAGCCAGGGATTAGTTTAGGCTTAAGTGGTTTGAAAGTGGTGATGCTCAGCCATAAAAATCTGAGATGCTAATTTGCTATAGTTATAAAAGCTGTAGTGTGGCTGGATTACTTTGGGAGTGTAATATCCATGATAGTATCATTTGTATAGAAGGTTTCTCCCACCGTTAATTATGCTAGCTTTACAGATGGGAGTATTCTGATGCACTTACATCTGATTTTTTTAACATAATTCTAGGTATAAGCACACATGGCTCCAGGTGTCTCAAATGAGAAGAAAACTGATGATGAACAGTCCTCAAAGTAAGATTCAGAAATTAATTGCCTTGTCTAAGTTTATGTTTACCTTCCTTCCCAAACTCATTACACACTCATTTAGTTTAAGATAAAGTTTAGGGTACAAATACTAATTATAATATCAGTTATCTAGTAGATGCTGTTTTGACAAATGGAGTCTTTATCTGCTTTAACTACACCTACACAGAGGGCTCTGCTGGCTAGCTGTTTTTCATTTTTTTCCAAGCATATGTGATGTCTTTATTTTTTAATCCAGTGAGCTGTTGAATTGTTGACTTTGGTTGCTGCATATGGCCAAGACCTACCTGCTTCAAGAGTTTAAACAAATATTTCAATCTGTTTCTCTAATCCTTACTTTAAGCTTATTTTAGTAAAACCATACATGTATATTTAGTTCTCAGATACTCATGTTTTATTTAAACCCCCAGAAGTTGTAGGTGCTTTACAACAGTATGAGGGGAATAAATTGTCTGCTCCTTAGAGTTACAGGACAAAGATTTTTATCAGGCAAACTTTGCCTCTACTGTAAATCCATGGCATTGATCCTATGTACACATAATAATACACGTACTGTTATTGCCCATTTTACCCCAAGGTCCAAGTCTGCAATTAGATCTGGATGGGCAGATAACCAGTATAAGTTAGTAAGAGCCCTTAGCTGCAGTGAGGCGGTGGGCTGAAGAGTGTTGCTGGTGGGGTATGAGATGAAGAAGGTGAAATATAGATGCTGCTGAGGAAGGAAGTTATTTAGGCCAGGCATGAGGACAGCGGTGCTGGAGCATACCACGTGAATTTCCCTGTACTTTTAATAGAGGCTTCGCCCTTTCCCATTTTGTTTCCTGGAGAGAAGCTTTGATTGCTGGTATTCTCATAAAGAAGGAAATATGTTTTGCTTGCCTGAGAAAAGATTGTAAAGTGATACCAAATCACGGGCCATTTGTATGTAAAAGCCATTCCAGTAAACATCAGCACAGCCAACTATGTGATCTGCATTAAAGAATGACCCATGAAATAAGGGTCAAGAGTCCCACAAAACTGAACAGGAATAATTCAGAGGAGATAGCCTGGGAATTCTGTTCACATGAACTGGCAAACTCCTGGGCTGTCTGCACTACTTCTTCATTTCTCACAGAGTCAAAGGTGTTGTTTGGAGGAAAGAGCAAAGGCAACTAAAGCCTTTGCTTCCACCTTGGGTGTGATTAGCATGAAGAGAGGCAAATGGGGCGTGTGGGAGATGGAAAGAAAGTACTATTGAAGGGGCAAATAAACCACCTGCCTTGTTGGGCTGCTTTTTTGCTTGCTGAAGGTGGTAGTCTGTGGTGGGCAGGGACAAATAGGATGGATTGGGATGATACCGCTTTCTTCGGTTGTGCAGCTGCTGCTGGATAGTTAGTGACATTGGAGAGAGAATTTCAAGAACAAAAAATGATTGTACTGGAATATTGAGGTGGTAACGATTTTCTTTTGCTTTCTGAGGAACAGTTCAGTGACCTTAGTGTGGGCATCCAGGCCACTTTAGGCTTCTTAAGGTAACCAATACATCCTGCACAGGACTGACAGATAAGACATAGGATCCACAGAAAAGCATTGCCTTTCTGGACAGGCATTAGGAGACAGATAAGATAACCTAAAACATCTAAAATAGCACTAAACACCTATGTTTAGGCTTCAGAGTTGTTCCTGTGAAGTCTTAATTTTTTGCATAAACTCCAGGCAAGCTCTTTTGTTTCTCCTCTGACAAAGCAGTTTGAATTTGCTGAGGCATGCTGTGGCTGCAGTGAGCCTTCATTAAGCTATTAAGTCATCTTTTTGTGTCTGGAAGGTATTTATTGCTTGATTTAATCTCTCAAAAACTACTTTGAAGTATTGGCCAGTATTTTGCTTAAGCTTGCGATTACTGGCTAGTTTTTACTACCTGTTTCAATTTAACTTAAAACATCAAGGACACAAGGCAGACATTTTATGAATCATTCAGCTTGCTTGCTTAGTCCACTATCAAATTTTCCATGAAGGTGATCCCATGTGCTAAGTATCCTTGCCTTGTTGTTTCCTGGTTCTTCAGAAAAGCCTTTTTTTGCCCTTTTTTTTTTTTTTTTTTTAAACTATATCACTTGCAGGAAACAAGAGGAAGTGAACTATTACCTTTTCTTCTTTTCCTTTTTCTTGCATTTTTTTTCTTTACTTCAAATTCCCATTTGCCTCTTTCCTATCCTATTTCAGATCATCTGTACTTGTTACTAGTCCCATGCTGTAGAGTTTTTTCCTTCTGACTGGGTGACACAGAGTTGCAGTGATCCAAATAGCCAGAATTCCCCTTTGTGCCTGTCTTTAAAGCCCAAATCTTCCTACTCCTCTTAGGTGGCCAGGGGGGTCAGTCAAACTGGAGGTCAGGTTTGCTTTTCAGCTTAGTTACAGATTGTCTGTGTAGTAATGTGGCCTACTGAATATTCCCTGGTCCTGCTCCTATTGTTCTGCTCACCATAAAGGCCCAGCCTGGTTCACAGCTTTAATACTCTTTAAGGTAAAGGTTGTGCTGTTGCAAATGCATCCTACCGTCTGGGCTTTTCTTCAGCTATTTCATCCTGTGCCATGAATGGAAGTTAAATATCATATGTGATTTTATTATAAGACATAAGATGGTCAAGAAATTTAGAATTTCCTTAACATAATGCATGAAGAACCAAAATAAGGTAGTGCAGTCATGCTTAGGTGTGGCATTTTCCAGCTTCTCCTGCTTGACTTTGCAAAATTAGCATGTTCAATGTAAGGGTTTGTATATACTCTGTGTTTCACAATGCTGCTGTCCTGGTAGAGAGAATTTTATCCATCTCTGCAACCCTCATCTGGAGAAAATGAAAGAAGACTTCCTGTACCATTTTGCTCTTGGGACTGGTACCCATGATTTTCCGACATTGTTTGGAGATGTAAAGGTAAGATGATTCATTTCATTCAGCAAGACTAAGCTTTTCTGCAGAAGGTGGAAGTGTAGCTGTCTTCAAAGTAAGACTAAATGTATCAGCATGCCACCAACTGAGGAATAAATGGAAAGGTGGTAAGATTTTCTGGGTTCTTGTCACTTTCAATATCAAGCAAATGGGGATAATTGTTTCTGACTGTTTCTTTCCATCCAGTAAAAAAGAAAACACTGAACTCTCTGTTCAGGTAGAACTCCTTTTTGGGTGGCCTTTAAGTCAGTATCTGTCTTTTACTAGTTAAAACAAGATGAAGGTGTTTGAGTGCTATATAGAAGGGTTGGTGTGGGGTTTTTTTCCCCATGATTTTTCTTCGTGGCCTTTTAGAATGATTACGAGAAGAACTACATCTAGGAATAGCTTTGTGTTAACTGAAGGTGTTTGCATCCTCATGTTGATCTTTGCATGTTCTTTGATATGCTGCATCATGCAATTGATTTTGTTTTGTTGAATACTGTCCACCCCAGTTTGTATGTGTTGGAGGAAGTCCTTCACGGATGAAAGCTTTTATCGCCTACATAGCTGAAGAGCTGGGGCTTGGGGGCCCTGATTGTGACTATCCTAACATCTGTGCAGGAACTGACCGTTACGCAATGTATAAAGTGGGACCCGTTTTGTCAGTCAGTGTAAGTGCCTCACTGAATCAGGTATGCGACACAGTTAAATTTTGCTGTTCAAAGTAGAAAATACGAATGCACATTTCTTTTAAACACTTAATAAACAGAGTCAGGTTATTAAGTTTGTGTCAGCCACGCTCAAAATAGTGCAGTCAGCTAAATAAGAATTCCTTTTTAGCCCTTTCTTGTAAGAGGTCAAATCTCTGAGGCCTTCATTCCTTTCTTACCTCCTTTTTCTTTAGCGTACCACTGAGATATTGCAGGAATTGCCTTATAATTTAACAGACTTACTATTGAGTCCTCCCTGTTATGTTTCCTGAATAATGGGGGGAAAAAAGGTCATGCAATGCATGTGGGGTATTGGAAGATATTGCTCTATTGCATCCAGAGCTAAGTAAGTATCTGCAGTGGCATTATCAGATATGCTAACATAGCTTAAGAGTAGCATTCCATGGGACTTGTGTTGCTAAATCATGTGTGCATTTTATAACTTCATACCTTTAATTTGTAGATATGATTACATATTTCAGTTGCAGTTACATAACTGTAGTATCGTTCTGTACCCTTTCTTTTGGGTTGTAGTTATTGCATTGTCATGCAAGTTAAGGTGGATTTATGTTTGCTGAACTTCGTGGTGATAAACCACAAAGTCTGTGTTTTGAAAAAAAATTAGCTTAACTACTTACTAGCACTTCAGGTTGGTAAAAAAAAAGACAGAGGGGTTTTTCTTGTTTTTAAGAAAAGTTCTATGATGAAGTGCATTTGTCAACTATTAGGAAAGGACACCACTTAAACTTTTAGGAATATAAATATTTTATAATTCATGATTTTTAGAAATATTGTACTTCATCCATAGGGTACCAAAGCCAGTGGGAGTCTTTCTGTTTATCTGCAGTAGCCTTTCAGTAGGCCCATAGGTTAGGTAGGGTTTTTGTGGGAATGTGTTGGAAGGAGATACTGTCCAGCTCCTTCTTCCATATATGTTTTGCATTGTCTATGTGAATGTCGAATATGAATTTCTGCTTTCATTTCAGCACGGTATGGGCATTCCTTCTATTTCAATCATGTTGCACGAGCTGATCAAACTGTTGTATCATGCCAAGTGTTCCAACATAACCATTATTCGCATTGGCACATCTGGTGGAATAGGTATTTCCCCTCTTGATTTCTTTTTATCTTCAAACCAAAACATCTTTGTAGGAGAGTAAAGCATCTCTCTTCAAGTAAGTGATTGATGGTGAGAACAGTTTTGCACAGGAGATGAATAATTTTACTTCCATAATTTTAAAATAAAAGGCAGTATCTGTCCTTGGATAGAGAAAACACACTCCTGTCCTGTACGAGGTATGAAAGAATATATAGTGAAAAAGGAAAAATTTCATTCTTTCAGATATTATTTATAATAATAAACTGAAGCAGCTAGTCATGCACAAAAAAATCCCCTTGGTGAATTCAGGGGCAAAAGTGCCACCTTTAAAAGAAGCAGAGTTCGGTCAAGATGTATATTTTATGTGTATGGAAACAGAGCATTAACTACATTGTGAAGCTATATCTGTTTATTTTTACTGCAGGTCTGGAGCCAGGCTCAGTGGTTATAACTAGGCAGTCTGTAGATGCCACCTTCAAACCTCAGTTTGAACAGGTTGTTCTGGGAAAGACTGTAATTCGCAGTACAAACCTAGATGAACAGCTAGCTAAGGAACTGATGCAGTGCAGTAAAGAAATCAATCAGTTCAATACAGTCATTGGAAACACGATGTGCACTTTGGATTTCTATGAAGGTAAGGCTGGTGACTAACGTAAGTGTATTGGTAAGCAGAGATAGGTAAGTAAGTAATAAATAATATTTTAACATTAATGTTCCAATTCAGTGAACAGAATGCATTTCCTACTTTGAGTAGTCTTGTCAACTGTAATTAATCTATTTTTCATATATGTTAAATCAAGCATTGTGTTTAGTAATTTACTGTATTAAACTTTTAATTTTGTGGAAGTTTTGTCTTCCCCCAGCTCTAGTAGATCCTCTGAACTACATCTAGTACATCTACTGTACACTTTTCATGCACTCACCAGTTAGGTACATTTGTCACAAAATTTCTGTGATTTTTTGAGGCATCCTAGAGGATTAAAGGAGTGTGAATTATCTGTGGCTGTTTCGGGGTTGTTTTTTTTTTCCACTGGTTAAGTATCTAAAGTAAATCTTTTCTAAAAGAAGTGTTGAGACTTGTTTCCAGTGCTCATTTTGAGCCAAGTGGTGGTGATCAGATGACTGAAGACAATATTCTGCTGAGTTGTGTAAATGCGGCTACATAGGAGGGGCAAAGCTCCAATGCTTACTTTGGGTAAACACATAGACATTCAGGTGATTTTTGATCTCCCATGTCTATTCAAAAACATCTTTCAAATCTTGCAAGAACAGGATGTAAATGGCACCTGATGGCACCCGTCTTTCTCTAGGTGTTCCTGAATAGGTGACAAAGGGTGCAATGCAGAGGGGAACACATGGTCTTTCATAATAGTGCTCAAACTTGGTCAGAAACTGTCAGTTGGTGTGTCTCCTCAGACACCAATAACAGGTGCAAGCTACACTAAAAAACATCGGGAACGTTTTCAGCTTATACAGCAAAACCAGAACAGGCTCAAGGACATTAATTTAGGAGTATATCTGCTGAGAAGAAAAAGATAGAGTAAAACACTGTGTAATTTAACTTTACTGTACCTAACCTGCTGCCATTTTATCTGTAGGTGTTATTCTTGAATAATTGGAATAAACTAATTTTTTCAAAAAAATACAATTGTATTAAGCTAACTGGCTAAGAGACTCTTCACCTCTTACCTTAGAGAGTCTGTAAGTAACGAAACGTTCATCCTTTTAAGGTAGCATCAGGATAGCATTTTCAAACCTGGCAGTTTTTCTAGACAATGATTAAACAGAAAAAATGCAGCATTTCCATACAGCTTAAAGTTTGCTGCTGATTTTGACACATGCCACACATGTGGAAATCTACTATTTACATTTTCCCATTCATGAATTTGAGAATTTAAGCTGGAGAAGACCAGTTACTGGATTCATATTACAAAAAATACAAATAATATGTAGAAGCTCTAGCAATAGACACTTTGTCCTATTTGTGTTGTTCATGACAATAAAGAGTAGTAGTAAAAAGCTGGATACTTATAGGGGAAACTGCAATAACTGGGTGTTTTAGAAACTGAATTTGTTCTGTGGCTTCCTCACTCTGAAAATTTCTACAAAATGACTTTGTAGGACAGGGCAGGTTGGATGGTGCAATCTGCTTGTATAATGAAGAAGAGAAGCTGCAGTATTTAAAGGAAGCTTATGATTCTGGTGTCAGAAACATAGAGATGGAGTCTTCTGTATTTGCTGCAATGTGTAATCTCAGCGGTGTCAAAGGTAAACTAACTTAAAGTCACTTTATTCAAGCTATAGGAAGTTTTCTGCATTGCAGGGGGCCTGTGGTAAAAACTGTGACTGAGGTGCTAACATGCGTTCTGCCTATTAAAAAAACAGTTTTGGTTATAGTTTTGTTGCTATCAATGTTTGATTTGTGTCATATATATTCACAAACTTCCTCACATCGTTCTTACACAGTTTAGTTTTGTCATTTGCTGTTCCAGCCCATGCAAGCACATAAATAATTCAAATACCTAATTAACCTATAGCATTAATTTGCTTTCTTCAGTTAGTTTTAGAAGTTTACAGGAAGCAACTGGTTAATTTAAGCAATCAGATGATACTCATATATATAAAACTATAATAACTTTCTGTACTTTCATATTAAATTGAAAATACTATGTGTCGACTTAGGGCTTTAATTCTTGAACAGTTGAAGATTTTTAGTGGCCTCATGAATAAATAATTCCTAATCATACAGACGTTTTTAATATTTTTACATAAGCTAACTAATTTTCAGTAAAGATCAGAAAGAAAAAAAAAAGTTTACAAATAATGTGATATGGTGTCTTTCTACTTACCTTGTTAACTATAGTCTCTCACTTCCCTTGGCAAGGAATTTACCAATTTAAAACACTGATGTTTCTCAAACTTCCTTAAATTCGAGGACGAAATGAAGGAAAATAAACAAGTCGTCCAACAGTTACATCAAACATCCTCAGTTCTTACTGACTTGAGGATGATTGATTAAATACCCAACCCATGCTGTCACTGAGCCATTAGGGTGCCTGGTCCTTTTGCTGCCTCTACTTTGTAGGTCTGTGATGTGTGTTACTGCTTGTGCTCTGCAGATTGTCACTAGCAGCAACCTCAGATACAGAAGAGTGGTGGTTGAGCTCAGATTGGGTGAAAGCCTCCTTTACATTACCTTTGGGGCTTTGATTACCAAAAGGTGGTAGATAAGCCTGAGATGATCTGTGAGATCCTCATGTACTTGCAGTGCTCCCTATCCATGGAAGTTGGAGCGGCTCATCTGCTAGTTCCTGAAGGATGCTATGCACAGCACAGGGATTTGAGTTGGGCATAAGGTAGATAGCAGAGGGCTCTAACTACATCTGGTAGAACAGCGTCTCTCATCACTTCCTAACAATCAAGTCCTGGGTGCTTGTGAAATACATTTCCTAACCAGAAAAACATAAGAATCATGATACAACAATAAGTATCTGCAGCTGCCTGAGAGCTTTTGTTTTATTAATGTAGTGATCAGTTGCCTGAAACTATTTTTAACTTTTTTGTGTATCATCCACAGCATGCTAGTCCCCTAACATCTTACAGTATTGTGCACCATTTTTGGGGTTTGTTTTCTCTCATATTTCTAGTATTCTAGCTGTTCATTCAAATGTTTATACTTTTGGACTGTAGAAGTGCCAGAATGTCATTCCTAACTAATGCTGTCTTTTAATTTCTAGCTGCTGTAGTGTGTGTCACTCTTCTGAATCGGCTTGAAGGCGATCAGATTAGTAGCTCACATGATGTACTTCTGGAGTATCAGCAGAGACCGCAGAAATTAGTGGGATATTTCATTAAGAAAAGTCTTGGGAAAGTGTGAAATATTCATCTTTGTTTTATAGAAGCAGAAGTCCTTTGTGCAGCTGAAGTCTTGGTCACGACTTGTGTGTATTAAAGGTCTTTTGCCTCAGAATACCTTATGGCATTCCATGTGTCTATGGAAATTAATCTTTTATGTCACTCTGCTTTGGGAACTGACTGTGCTGAATGGACTTCAGTTAAGTATTGCTTAGTCACGTGTTGCTGGATATGACTCACTTTTCTGTGACTTGGAAAGTGGATGTGTTGTGAAGGAAAAGCCTGTTATAATATATGAAAAAGCTTTATTTATCCTTGCTGTAAAACTAGGAAGAAAATCAAACTTTTATTGCCAAGTACTTGCAAGCCACCAATTTAACTTAAGAATGCTAATCCCTTTCTTGTTGTTATAAAAATTATATAAATTATAATTGTATTTGTTGCTTCACTTGTAAAGAAAACTTAAAGTGAATGCAGTTTATTTTTTTTGCAGACTTTGACAAATAAACAATACTATTTTCATATATTAAAATTTCATGACATTGCAAAATGTGGGACTGAATTTTCTAAGCATTAAGGACTTGACGCTGAGCTGTTGAATGTCTATACTTCATAGATATTGATCCAAAAAGGTCATTCATATCCCATTTTAACTATATGATTGAGTCAATACCCAGGAAACATTTATGCATTAAGTAATTTTGCACTGAAGAACATTAGTCCTTTGCTGAGACAAGGCTCCTGCTTACTGAAGAGGAAGCACACACATTCAGGAGATGCACAGCATGTTCACAGGACTGCATTATGGTAGTTCATTTTTTTTTCCTTTTACTTTGTTTCTTTTTGAATTCTTTTTTGTCTCCATGTCTTCAGGACGTAACACTCACTGTTGCAATGGTTCCCAGTTCTTCTGAAGACCTGGAGAATGCCTATTGACTGTACATGCCATCAAAACAATTTCTGCAATTTTTCCAGTACCATTGGCCTAGTAATGAATCATACTCATTGCAGCTTTGCTGCTGTGGTTAGAATGTAAGTATGTGATCAGCTAAAGAAAAATGAATTTATTTTTTTTCCCTCCTGCAGTGGAGGAGTCGTCCTAGGAGGAGTTACAGGTCAAGAGAGTCTGAATAAAATCTCAGAACAGCTGTCACTGGTCCAGCTAAGGATTGTAGTCTGCAACACTGTTAACGAGCGTAGCGAGCTAGATCTAAGAGGAAGTGATGTAGTAGTAGACACAATCACCAAGATGTGGCAGAAACTGGAAGCAAAGTAATGAAAACATCAATAAAGAAAGGGATGACTTCTGTGAACAGGAAACTGCCAATGAGGATTAGTAGTAAATTTGAAGAATTTTCAGCTGGAGAACAGGTAAAAATGTTAGAGTTTTAAAAATTTACTTATTTAGTCTTCCTTTATTTTAAAAAACATTTTCTCATTTATGCTCAGGATATACAATGAATGTAAGTTTTTCAGAGAAAGCAGTTTTGTTTTTTTTTTTTTTTCTCTCTTAAGCTTAAGGGAAAGGAGTTGGATGGGAACGGCTCTACATGTGTTTGAACCCTTCCTCCCTTATTTAAAAAAGCAAAAGTCAGTGCTTAATTGTTCCTATTGCTTGCCTGGGCATTGCAGGAAGCCTGTGAGATCCCTTGAGAAACATGCAACAAAGCACATCCTTGCTCTGCAGCCTCCTGTTCCCAGTAGCAAGGAGATAAAAAGATCACTTAAGAAGCAACGTGCTGCACTCTCAGCTCAAGAAAAGCTTAATACCAAACTGACCAGTATGGGTTTGGAGGAGACAGTGTGCTGTTGTAAAAGAAACACTTACTATGAATTAACTAAAGAGAAGAAAAATACCAAGAAAACAAAGAAACACCTAATGTGGCGCTTTGAGGAAGCATATTACTGCAGTTGCCCTGGAGGTATGAATCTGGAATGATGTGATTTGTCTTTTTAAAGGAAAGACAGCAATAATTTGGAAACTGCTTAAAAAGAAAAAGTTCTTAAATCATTTAAGAGTGAGCTGTCAATTGAAACTACAAAGATTTTGTGTTTACAGTCATATAAAGTAGGCATATCTCTTTTGATAACACAAAAATTTACGTGCTACATGCTGAAATATAATTAGCATTGTGGCCTAGCTAACTTGAAGCTAAAGGTCAAGCGTTCATGGAGTGATGCAACTATGCTATTAAATCAACACACAAGACCCTAGCAGAAACCCCTGGACAAATGTAGCCATTCACTTTTTGCCAATACGTTCTTTCTCCTTCCCACTGTTCCTTAGGACACTGTATTTTCTTTCTGCTAAAATATTTTGCTTCCTAACGGATGGAGTAAAGGGATGTATGACAAGGTAAAATTTGCATTCAAAGGGGACCAAGTATCCTGTTGTTTCTACTGGTCACCATCCTGTAATGCTGTATTCCTAATGCAAGAGGGTGCTCTATAGACATTTTATGTGCAGCAAATACTTGGCTTCAGAGGAAACTTGCCCGAATGTTACCCTGATAAGAACAATTGTATTTTCCCTTGTGACTGCAACTGGGCAGAGAGATAAAGAAATGAGTCAGCTGTGTGCATCCGGGAGTGAAGTTACCTTCCTGTAGGTTTTACAAAGACATCCATAAATAATCATAAAATATTTAACAGGCTTTTATATATGAATCAATTATTTAATGTTAGCCATTCACATTTGTTCTGTGGAACATGAATCAGGATTTGGACTGGTGATATTTTTAAAAGCATCTATGATATTACATATGTGTTTGATATTACATAGTGCAGTGTCTCCTGGTAGATATACAAATCCTGCAAACCCTATACAGGTCAATTTCAAGTCAAAGGCCTGCTTTAGTTCTCTGTGCAACCCTGTACCTAGCAATAGACTATGGAATCAGTTTATTCCAGAGATCAAAAAAGGTAAAAGCAAAAGGAAAGGTAGAAGATATGAATAGCGTGGAAGTGTGAAGGGGGAAAATAGTGGTTTCTACAAATGGTTTGTTCTGTGATTCATGGTGTTCTGGCCTGTTACTACCTTTTTATTAAAGAAATCATTGAGACCATGATGAACATATGCTAGAATGAATTTGTGTCACATTTGCAAGAGATTGAGAATGTGCAGTAACTTGATTAGTGACTTGGAGTGGATTTTTATTTTTGACATCTTGATAAATTTCAGAGAAGGATTTTCTTGAATGGAAGGTATGAGAAATCCCGAAAAGGAACATTTTGAAATGACCTATTGACAAAGTGCTTAGAATATAAATATTTTTGTCTTTAAGAAACAGGCAAAATAATTCATTAATTTCAGTATTTCTTGAAGATATACACATGTAATATGCAATATCTCTTTTTTAACATTCTTCCTAAGTCCTTGCAAAGGCTTTTCAGTGCATTGTGTAACAGAACTGGATTTTCTTCTCAAGTCTGGTTCTCAATACATTCCTAAATAGAGTTTTTATATAGTTGAATCAGAAATGTGTTTAATTTCCATTGATAAGGTAGGTGAAAGAAACTAAAGTGTGAATGTTTCTAGATTTGCCCACCAACAGGCAGTTACGTTCTGGATGCAGCACTCAGTAGTGCAAGCAGCAAACTGAGATTTGGGGACTGGATCTGCATGCAACAACTTGAATACAAAAAAGCACAGAAATGTGATTTGATGAGATTATTGCTGTTTGCTACAAGGTGATGAGGTTTGCTTTCCTTTAACGTTTGTCAGTTTTTAAGTTGGAGTGACCTAAATACATGCTTTCTCTTTCTAAAATAATTACCATTTAATATTATACTCCAGAGTATGAATTAAATTACAGTTAAAAAAATCTGCTGCCTGAAAGGCAGAGAAAGGAGGTCACTGAACAGAGCAACATTAAATCTGAAACTCTATGGTACAATAATAGAATAAAGAGTAATGCTGACAGGGACGATGCTTTTGCTCAGGCTGCAAACAAAATGCAGCAGTAGAAAAAGATGGACAGAGCCGGTTTTACACGACACAGAAACCTGGTTCCAGATGCTTCTTGTTGGCACTGAGCTTGTAACTCTGAGAAAATTTTCAGTTTAGTATCAGTCTGTCATATTAAAAGAATAAAATTCCTAGAGCTGTCCAGAAGCTCAAACAAACCACTGGCCACCTTGTGAGATTGGGTCTGTTTGTTTGTTTAATGTGCTCCATTTTATTCAGCCCTATTATTTGACCTTGCCCACAACTATCTTTTTTATCATATCCTAACTTTGCACACAGGAAGTGTCTCCCAGGAAAGTTGTTACTAATTGATGTCATCTTGCATCTTTGCGTACAAGTGCAAAGGCACTTTGTAAAACAGGTCTGTGCTATGTAAATATTTACAAGCACTACTTCTAAGAATGTTAAAAGGAAAGCCTTGTGATCACACAATAAACCTTGTGAAAGGAATTGTGGGTGGTAATAGGAAAATATGCTAGTTTAGCAGATTCCCAGCCATATTCTCATATGATTTGACTGCATTCCTGTCTACCAAACAATATTTTTGGCTCCTGGGCTTTAACCTACTTAACATATGAAACTATGTTTCTTTGAATGTGCTTGTCAACCTACTCTTAATTAGTTTATATTAAAACTGTAGGCTAGACATGGCATGTTGATGGTATATTATAAAGCAGTCAAGTTTTAAAACCAGAGATGGATGCTGACAGAAGATTCTCTGCCTTTTCTGCCCTAGTGATTTTGGATAACTTGCATATTGTAAGAGTATTTTTTTAAGTTAAAACCAAGACAAAGCCTGCTAAAGCTAAGTAGAAGCAGAAAAGGGCAGGTCACTGTCTTGTCCTCGCTTGGAGACCCAATTCTGGGTGTATTTTTTTTTCCATTCCAGAAGGAATGAGTGGAGCACATGATGAAATAAATGACCTTCTAATTTGCCCTGAAATATTCAAGATGTTGTTGACTACAGCTGCTCTGTTAAGGAGCCCTGAAAACATATAATTTATTTAGCCTAAAAGCAACTGTGCTGTGTTTGAACCTTTTTAAACTGTTTGTAGATGCAATTCCTAAACAAAGTTGCTATTTAAGGCTGGTACTTGCACAGGATACTGCTTGACACTGTACTGATGAAAGCTAGATCACTCAAAAGAGCTTCCAGCATGGCAGCAATATAGCTGGCATGTCTTTCAATAAATATTCAGAACTGATTTGCTTTTTCTGTCTGTATGCTTACTTTTTAATATTGTCTCTTTTGTGCCAAGGGTTTGTTTTAGGGGGTTGTGGGTGGTGGTATGATTTCATATTTCTCTTATTTCTATAACGTTACAGATAATACAATCAAGCTTATACATCCTACTTCTTCTAAAGTCACTGTTATAAGCAATTTCCCAGAATACCACTGCAGGGATTGTTCTTGGTTGAATGTTTGTAAGGTATCTTTTACTTTCATAAATTTTGTTCTAGAAAAAACAAGTCTACTACTGGAGAGCACCATACCAGGCAAGAATGAATTTCTTTAGAAAGGACAATGTATGAGAGCAAATAGTTAACAGAACTCACTGGGGAAAGGTGTTTGTCTATTGGGTATCTTGTATAGTAACATAAGGAGTCAGTAGTTCATTAGTGCTGAATACTAATTGCATACAAAATAGTTGTTTCCTGTGTCCATGAAAAGCTGTTTAGCATTAAAAAATTGAATGCAACATTTATGAGTATGTAATTATATAGAGCATAATAAATATGCACATTATACAGTTGGCTGAAGAGAAATATGTAGAATTACTTGTTCAAAATAATTTGGCAAATGGTTCATGTGAGCTGTTTCGGCTTACGTACTGACCATCAGGAACTGTCTTCTGTATCAGATGCTTTGATAAATAACGGCTTACAATTACGCTGAATGATTAGTTTATAATTTCCTACAAATCACACGTTGTAGATTCTGCTCCACAGCTTTCTAAAATGGCTGTGTGAACTCATGCATATATTCACAATATTCAATTATTGACAAATACTTGTTTAAAAATGCAAATTGTGCACAGAATTTTCATCTTGGCTATCTCAGAATTTCACCTTTGGTCCTAGTGAACAAATTACTGTATGTACTCTGAAATAGCAGGGATTTTAGTATTGCTTGACTAAAGGCAGAAACATCCCTTATGCAAATGCCAGCCAGCTGTGAAGTGGAGCTCCTTGGTGAGGTAAGTTCTTTGTTTTCAGTTCTTTGTCCAGCTACACTTAGCCACCATAGGGCATGCCAAGAGGAGAGCTGCATAGTGGGGGCATGATGGGAGAGAGTAGGCACCGGGGACATGTGGCTCTGCTCCACAGCACTGAAGGAAGAATAAAGATAGTGACATGCTTGATGACTGCTGAAGATGTGCACTTTGATGGCAGAGTGGAGTGGGAAATAGAGGTTAATGGAAGAACAGAAGATGTGCTCAATGGACCCACCTTCATGCATAATTAATCCTGTCTTGGAGGTACAAACATGCTTAACATCATTCAGGCAAACACTGAACTACTTAGTTTTCTAGTATGTCCTGAGGACTTTCACATTTCCATTTAAAGCAAAATGATTACTTTGTAATTTTTCAGTCTCAGAGCAGAGAAACAGAAATCCTGCCATAAAGAGGAATAAAGGTGTTCAACTAGTCATATTCTACATCTGTGATTTCTGCTTTGCTGGGAGGAGATTTTTACCACTGTATAAAAAATTATGAATTCATGACACCGATATAATCTGCTTTTTCTCTACTCTTTGAACCCATGGAAAATGTAAAAATTCAACCATTTCAAATACAAAGATTTTAACAGATTAATCAGTCAATTTAACATGGATTAACTAAGATTCCCAACATGCTTTGGAGGGCCAAAACTTGCTGCTAAGTGACTCAAATTAGCCTTAGCTAAAATCTAGCTAAAATCTGCCTTAGCTCAAATCTAGTGGAAGTCAGATTCCTCGCTGCTGACTTCTGTATCCAAAAAGTTTTTACATTGATGGGGATTTTTCACTTAATGTGGAAAAATAGCTGTGAATGTTAAAATGTATCTTCCATTCAATACTAATAAATTTTGCAGAAAGTGTAATGATGCAATTTACTCAGCAATAGTGAGAAATGAATGTTTTGCTCAGACATCACTCTGTCCTAACGTGTGTCTGTGTGCTCGTGATTCAGATTATAGGTGGTTTGAATTGCCTTCTATAATGGCTGTGTTATGTGTCTCCATTGACCATAAAGAGAGCTTTTGGGGATCAGATTCTACCTTAGGCAATTCATTCGTGTAGAACAAAATACACAGAAAGTTTGCTTCTCTGCTCACAGTGACATTCCCAGTCAGTAGGGCAGTCACCCTCACCCCCCAGGAAAACTGCACACAGCTCTGCACTGCCAAACACCTGCTGTGTCTCCGGGTGGCCCTGCTGCCCCACATACTTGCAGGCCCCCCTCCAGCTGCAGATCCCCACACACAGCTCCAGGAACTTTCCTCCTCCTTTGCTGAAGGAAATGCTGGAAGACTGATTTTCATCCTGGGCAGCATGTGGCAATCATTAACAGTTTTCTGACTCATCAGAATATTCCATCTTCATGTAAGTAACGTATACTGGAAAAGGAGAATGAAATGTCAAACACATCCTTTATAAGATAAAATTAAACAGTCATATGATGATGCAATGGGACCACCAAGTACCAAATGCATACTTGTAAGGGTTCTAGATGTATACAGAGATTTATAAGGCTACGTGGTTAAGCAGCGCACTTATTTTCCTACTATGCTTTTTAAAAAAATTCTAAGCATATACATGCATGACATTAACAGTGCAGTGACAGAAAGTCACCAAACTGGAAAAAGACAAATGTGTGTTGCATATTCTTTTTTCCTGTTGTTTACATTCATTTTTACTCCAGAAAAATAGAAACAAGTGCAAAATATGTACTGTGGAGTAAAGCACCCTGAAGGCATTTATACAAACCCATCCCCTTACTGTCATTGCACTGAGAAGCAAGTGGAAAGATGAGATTCCTCAACGAATGCAAAACAAGAGGCAGAAACATAATCTCATCTTTTCTCAGCAAGCAGGAAAATCTCTTGCACCATTCTCTAGTGCTGGAATTAATCAGCTTCTGAATAATACTTTCAGACTGCTTAGGAAGATGATTATATATTAGAAAGTCTCAGTTTAAGAAGCCACTCTGCAAGTGGATGAAGGAAAGAGAAGACGATATGGGGCATGCTGTACACCAGTTCAAGGCTCTGTTTTGGAAGAATTGGCTCTGCCGTGTGAGGCAACCGGTGAGTTTTTGGAAATCATAAAAAAAAAGCAGTATTTTAAATCTTCTTTTAATATCTGTTGGAAAGATTGTACCTATTGGTTTCCCTTTTTTTTTGCTGCAGATTGTTAAAGGTAGGCTGGCTGGAAATGGTTCTTGTTTTGCCTTTGGTCGCCTAATTGTTGAAAACACAAGTAGAGAACAACACTATATTTTAATTCTGAAATAGCCGAATACATCAGTGCTCCCCAATTAGCAAATGAGATAGGAAATCTCATAAAAGTTTTGATGAACCACAGCTTATCTTTAAATTATCCATGGATGCTACCAGTTCTTCTAGCAGTGGTGAGGATGAAAATAAATTTTCTTCACATTACAGGTACTCATTTGTAATGTAATAAAACTTGCAAAAATGTGATAAAAATCTAGATATGGGGGAATGCAAGGACTGTATGTTAAAATTGTATATACTTCTAAATTACTTTTCGTACCCACTTTACAAAGCCTAATGTAACCTTTCAAATTCCAATATGCAAAAGAACGTGGCAGCTACTTCAACAGCAGTCAAAATTAAAATAATACTCAAATGTGAGATGAGATGTCATTTGCTTTTGCTGTGATTGATGTGATAATTTAATATAGAAGGAAGTGAATTTTCTCAAGTGAGCTAAATTTTTTGCGGGAAAAAAATGTCACTTCAATTAATAGTTTCTCATTGATTTCCCTTGTCTGTGATGATCTGGGGATTTGCAATGAGGCTTCTTGGTTGCTTCAGATAGGATTGCCTCAATTAAATAAACATACAGCTTTTCATTTCAGAAATATTTCACTTAAATAAAATTGTGATTTAGAGAGACAATTTCTTCTCCAAATGATTTCAAGTGATGTTTTTTAATATGAAAAATATTTCTGGGAGGGATACTGTTGGTTATATTCTTATCCATTCCTAAACACTTCTCTATGCTCCCTGTTCCTTGTATGTCAGTGTGCATTAAGCAGCTTCTCAGTATCTCCTGTTCTCCTCCATACTGATCCATTTCTCTTCTTTCTCTGCCTAGCTTTCTCTCTCATATATTTAAGGATGAAATCTTCATTTATGTACGTTTTCATTTTGCCTAACTGGTAGCTTTCCCAAAGAGAGAGCTCACCGAGATGCATACTTCCCCAAACTAGGAATTACAGTGAATGACCCAAAGGAAACTTAATTCTGCCTGTTCAGAACTAAAAGCTGCCCTGGGAAATTTTCAAAACTTCCTTATATACTCATTGTACAAACACTGAGCTGTGAAGGTGCTCCATATGCAGTTATGCAAGAAGAAATTCAGGTGGATTGTCCACCTACGCAAAAGACAGGTCAGACCCTCGTGAATCTGAACAGAAAAGCATGTCCTGAAAGATCTGATGTGCTTCAGCTCTGTATTATATTGTGTAGGTCTATCTGTAGAAGGCAATTGTCTTCCCATGGTTATTTATCAGCAGTCAGGACTACAAGACAAGTGTGGTCTGTTGAACTAATGATGTGTCATGAACATCACATGGTATTAGTTAATATTACATGTGAAGGGGCTATGAAAGACATTGTGTTCTGTAAAGAGTAGGTGTTTTGACTGAATTCAGACAGGCATCAGTGCCTCTTATTAACATGGTTCAAAGGCAGCAGAGAATAATATGTACATTTAGACATCAGTTGGAGTTTGAAATTGCAGTTGTGTAGAAGATACCTTCTCATTCCTGTTTTCAGAAGCTTTTGCTCCTGATCTACAGATTCTGGAAGCTCAGGAGATACATAAAAAACTTAAGTAGTAGAGTTGCCTGTTATCACTGCATTTTTTAAATATTGTTTATATAGTATTTATTACAGTCCAAATTTGCTACTAGGTAAAGAAAGAAATGTGATTCCCAAATTCTCTTGTTCTGATACCTTAATTTAGAGGAGAATTGGGATTATAATCATGTTGTGAAATGCTTTGAGTGTGTAGTTGCTAAAATAGCTATTAAAAGAAATATGAAACAAAGACTATCCTAAATCTATGCCTTTCTTTAAAAGCTGTTACTATTAATAATTTTCATCTTGGATTAATGTTAAGTTCAGAGAAAATGCTGCCATAATTATTTCTCTTCATCTGTCCCTACACTGTGTCATCTTTGCCCTGCTTCTGTCCTTTGCAGTTCACACTCCTTTCTTCCACACTTTAAAAGATATAAACATCCCTAAAAGTTGCTCATTGCTGAGCACAATGTTTTGCACATGTATGTTTTTGCATCAGTGCAAAACAATAAAAATAAAATAACAGTGAACAGTTACAAAGTTGTCCGTTTTATCTGTCAGATCCTAAAGCTCTATTACCAAATTCACCATTCCTCCCAAGCGCAACTCACAAGAATGGCATGAGCTCTCAGATCCCAGTTCCACTCAGTGCCTGGTTAAAGCAGCTGCACAGGGGCTGCCATCTTTCAAATGCCCTTTTTTTGGACCTTTTTCTGTTTGTGCGTTTCCTATTTGAACATGAATATGCCTTACAAAGCAATATTACTTCCCACCTTTACCAGGAATAACTTGCTCAGTAAGATCAAATTTTCTTGCTTAATGTCTGCAGCATGCTGATGGTTCATTGAGTCCTCCAACCTATTGTTGCCTCTGAAGCTGCCTTCTCACTTCTTGTACTTACCCCAGATTCCTCTTTTATCATGTGCTCTGCTAGAAGCCAGCTGAATGGGATTTGCTTTATTTGTCTAAAAAAAAAAATAAATCATTAGTTTAGCAAAAGACAGGACTGCTAAGGGCTCTTTTGGGGGGTTGGTGAAAAAAACCCCAACTATTTCAGACTCCCTCATGTCCAAGCATCAGCTACGTGGTTGCTGCAGCTGCTATACAGGCAGTGGTTGTGATGGTAGTAAGGACAGCTGGAGCAGACTACAGCAATGTGGACAATGGGATTATTTCTTAATATTCCTAGGTTCTCTGCAATTGCTGTTATCAACATCCAGACTCATGGTACTTTAACAAAGAAAGGCATAAGCATGTTAGACTGAGAAGTCTACCTCTGATAAACCATTAATGCATAATGAAGTTTTGGAGGTAAATGGAAAATGAAATTATTTGTGTTCTTAAAGTGTTGTAAACAACAGAAGTTATTCTAAGGGGCCTATACTTGCTTGGCTCACTGGTATTCTCCAGCTGCAAATTTGATATCTTTATTAAACCTTGAATTTTGTATATTCACCAAAATCATTGCTATTTAACTTGTTCTATAGGTGCAATGAGGTTTCTCAGGTGAATGGTAACAACCAAGGAGAATGCATCCCAGAATAAGAGTAACAATTGTTTACAGCTCTTATCGTTTCATTAGATGCCTTTCTACCCCAGTGCCAATGCTAATAGCATTGTGCAATGTTCATTTTGATCCCTAGGTTTATGAAAAAAAAAAAAAAAAGAATCTGCCCTTTTAAAAATAATGTATTTTTATATTTTAAGAATTTTTGGCTCATGTGTCCCAAATTTGGAATAGTAACCCTTCTCTGCATGCCAGAGTTTTGGATGTTCTGACTAAGCCAAATAATTTTGGAAGAGCTTAAACAAGAGGTGAGTTCTTACCTGTAACTGTTCTGTACCTGTCATACCCTACAGTGTTACAGCCTGGGTGACTTTTCTAGTCACAGAATATTCTCTTGTATTTCTAGCCAGATGACACTCAGTTATACCTATGAATGGGTTATTTCTTCTCCTTTCTCTGTTTTGCTTTCTACATACCATCAAATAATCCAGCAGCAATTCTCAGTGGGTCGAACTATTCAAGTTCAAAATCTAATTGCAGACAAAAAAGCCCAGGAACAGGCCAAAAACTATTAACTGAACTCTACCTGAAATAAATTAACTTCTTTGGCTCCATCCAAAGTACATGGAGATGTAGAAGAACATCACTCAAAGTTTTAGGCCAAGTGATATACCACACCCCATGAAAGTTGCAAGAGTGGACCTCTGGTCACCTGCTATGGTATACCAAGGGGAGTGTCAATGGAGAAAGTCCAATTAATTTCACAGCTATCTTAAACATGAATGACTGATCCTTAATGCAGCCTGATAGGGGAAATGGTAAGGAAAAAGAAGGTGCAGACCGAGGGTATTTCTGTACTTGTTTGGGTGAACTAATCTAGATTTTGAAGTCAGAAGCTTGCCATATTCTGAATTGATGGGAAATTTGTTTCTCCATTAGTAGGTTTTTTTCGGTCTCAGTTAATGGGAAACACAATATGTTTTCTGCTTTTCTGTTTTGGTAAGCAACTAGAATAGAATTTTTCGGTTATCATAACTCCTATAAAGCTGTTTGTACAAGCTCAAATGCATCACACAGTGCTAGTACCATGCTGTTCCTCAATTTTAGTGATAAGATAGCGTGATATTTTTGATCCTAGGTCTAATTCTCCAGATAAGTTTAATAAAATCTCTTCCATCCCTCTGGGAAGGCCTTTGTAATGATTAAAAGCCTTCAAGTCTGTCCATTCTCTGCTTTGTAGCACAAATAAATCCCTCTCACTAACATATTTAATCCCCTGCATTTTTTTGCCTGAAACCTTCTTACTAAGTACAAACAACACATTAGATTTCCTTGAACAAAGAGGTACTATCACCAAGAAGTGTCCTAGTGAAATGCTGCTCCAAATTCACATCTTTTTAGTAAGGCCTAGATTTAGCTCTATGCAGTAAGACTAGCTTTTTTTCTTAACAGTTTGGATACTGGTGATTAAGCCAGCAAGTAAAACCATTTCTGTTCTTCCCACATCATTAGCCCTTGTTAAATATAATGAAGAACCTCAAGGTTTTTTGGTTGGTGATTGACAGCCGGTGACAGCCGTGAGTCCAGTCCTAGGCTTTCAGCTGTAGAGCTGCCTAGAATTATCTGTGGCGGCTCCACACCATGGCTGTATTTACACGACTTTGTGTTTTGTCCTAGTTGTTGTACCGAAAGAGCAAAAAGCTGGTACAATTATCTTAGTGCCCAGGGCTCACAAGTATGATCCTGGATATTGTGCAATTGACTTAGAAGCTATTGAGCCAACTACTCTTTCAATTTCTTTATTTTTGCTTGATCAGCTTGCAAGAGGTAAAGGAAGCCCCTGGTAAAAGTTCAGTACAGCAGGACAGACAGAGAACAGAATAGCAGGTTTGAAATCAGGCTTTGGTGACTGCCCAGAGATGGTGTCCATGATACAGAACCCCAAGGGGCTCCTCTAGCCTACAGAAAAATGACTAGGAGCAAAGAAGGGCAAGGGATAAGTAGCTCTATCCTATCTAGACATCATTACCAAATGAATACCTAAATACACCTACAGCTGTGCTCCTAGATGTCAGGGCCCTGAGGGCACTGATAGCTCTTAATGGCCCTGAGCAGCCTCACCTGGGGCAGCCACCCACACACCCAGCCGGGGCCCTGCCCTGGTTTTGACTCAGTTTATTTTCTTCCTTGATGGTGGTATGGTGCTGTGTTTTGGATTTAGTATAATAATAATGTTGGTAACACACTGATGTTTTAGTTGTTGCTAAGTAGGTTTACCCTAAATTAAGGACTTTTCAGTTTCCCATGCTCTGCCAGTGAGGAGGTGGACAAGAAACTGGGAGGGAGTTGTTGGGACAGGTGACCTGCAGTAGCCAAAGGGATGTTCCATACTACAGAATGCCTTTGCTAGGAGCGGTGGTCTCTGACTCAGCTGTACCTTTCCGTAGGCTCTGCCAGTGATTACAGGACCGTGTTTGATCCTGGCTGCTCTCACTGAACATGACCACAGCCTGCAGATCTGCCTTCTGGCTTGATCTTAGGCCTGTCTCACCACTGCAGACCCACCTAGAGGCCCAGACTCTCAGCGGAACCGAGCTGGTGCTACCCAGCCCACTTGCCTTGCTGGGGTACTGCAGGGCAGGCCCTGCCTGGCAAGGACCCCACTGGCATGGCATTGCCTTTGGCCCCCTGCCCCCTAGGGAGCTGAGGGCTGGTGCTACACCCTGACTGCCAGCTTAGGTTACCTTGAGCCCTGAGGTGAGTACCAGGGAGCCCAGCCTGTGGCTGACCAGGACTTTCCTCCTATAAACA
Source organism: Falco naumanni (assembly GCF_017639655.2). Taxonomy (NCBI): domain Eukaryota; kingdom Metazoa; phylum Chordata; class Aves; order Falconiformes; family Falconidae; genus Falco; species Falco naumanni. Next base: position 40,373,478 of record NC_054056.1, read on the forward strand.
ACCCCATGAGGTCTGGTCTTTCACAGCCACAACCCCCTGCCTGAGCTTCTTGTGGGAACCTCCTCCCACCCTTTCCCCCCAGCACTGACCTGGAGGTGGTGGTAGTATGTGTCTCTAGGGGCAGCCTGGTGATGCCTTTTCCAAATCTCTTCTGCAGTACCCTCTTTCTCATCTGCCGTGCCTGGCTTCAGCTCCTCAGATACCCCGGAGCAAATATATTGCTCTATAGCAAGGGCTCTCTGGTTCCAGGTAGGAGGTACGGGGATGAACATACAAAGAAGGAAGGCTGCTTCCAGGCCCCTAGGGGCACTGATAAGCCTTAAGAGCCCTGATCAGCCTCACCTGGGGCTCCACCTGGGCCCAGAGCCCAGTTGAAATGGGACTTCTAGGCCCTCAGCTCCTGTCTGGGTGGGTGCTCTCCTGTTCAGCTCCTGTGCTTGGTCATGCTCTAGCTCCATGTGCCTTAGGGAGTAGCTGGCCTTTGTGGCTCCCTAGAAGTTTGAAGGTACTACAGTTCATGTTTTTTGGTTGGCTTCTATTTGGTTTGGAGTGTGTTCAATTTAGATAAATGAAAATTTCTCTAAATTTCAGGAAGTTTTTAGTTCCTTGTCTCGTGTTCAGCAGAAACATCTTTTTTCACAGGGAAGACTGCCATTGGATGTTGTTCTTAAGTATTATGTTACTTTTCTCAGGTATTTTTCTAACATACCCAAGTTTAGGAATCACTTTTCTAGTGGAATTTGATTCAATTCTGATATTTTAGAAATAAAAATCCTTGATATGCTTTGAAGAAGTTAATAAACTCTAATGGGAGAACTTCAGTGGTGTTCTTTGTCATTTGTACTATGTTTCTGTTACAGAGTTTGGTATTCACACCTTCCTAGCGCTTTTATCAATAAATCTAGAAGTCCTTGGCTGAGTGGCAGTTTCTTCCTTTTTGCAGCTGAAAATTGAGACTGTTGTTTATGTTTGTTTGGTTGGGTTTTTCTTCTTTGTGTAATCCGTTTGGGGAGTTGCAACCTTTCCACAGAGGTGCAAGCATATATCATGTGTGTGCACTTTGCTCAGAGGAGACATGCTCAAGACCCACAAATCCCACAGTGCACTGGCTTGGGTGCCTTTTCATTGTGGTCCTGGAGGTGGGAAGGCAGGGAAATGTGAAGTGTGGTGATAGGTAAACTCAGGCCTATTAGCTTGGCCTCGCAGTGCCTTTCTGGAGGTGACAAAGGCAGCTTTTGGAGAGAGGCAACTGCAGGTGAAAGAAAGGGTGTAATGGCAGCAGTCAGAGACCCTGGGAAGGACAAGGAGGTACACCACCAGGCAGGGTTCAGGGGAGCATGAGAAGTTGCAGCAAAGGTGCAGAATGCTGCTAGCTTCTTAGGAGATACGGGAAATCTGTATGTAACTATCATCATGTTGTCAGAGTTACTGTATTGACCAGTGGGAAATATCTACAAATAGAAGTGATAACTACTTTTGTACTCTGAAAGCAGTGTACTTGGCAAAGTTACGAGGACTTCAATAGAATTTTTAATTACTAATTTGCTTTTAATGATCTTATTTTCCCTTAAGTAGTTGTAGAGGGGATACTTATTTATATATATTTTTAATTAAAAGATACATTATTTTTTTTTCCAAAATCCTGTTTCTATAGTACTCATGATGTCTTGATTTCCCTTCTCAGGTCCTGTCTCTCACTGAAATACTCTGGCCATGCGTGCTTTTCTTGATTCTGGCTGCAATCCGCTTCCAGGAGCCCCCAAAATACAAGGAAAACTGTATGTTTTATTTCACCTCTGTTCTATTTTGGTTGCCTCTGCTTGCAGAAATATTTAGGTATTATTAAAGATATTCTAGAAGGGGAGACTTACATGTAGTGGAGTCAGTAGAAAGAATCCTATAGTGGCATTGTTTTGTCTAACTGTGGGTCTGAGCAAGTCCTATTTAGGTGGGAAATAAATACAAAGTTTAAGGTCTGATTTGTCAGACAAGTTTTAGATATTTACTCTGAACTAAGGTGGGTCACTTATGTTTTAGTTGTACTTATTCCTTTCTGTTGAGTAATGGAGTTTCAATGACTGGCTCAGGAGTAGATAATTATGCAGTAGATACTAACAATTAGACAAGATGAATCTTACCCCTATCCACTTCCTGGGATTTTGAATGAATATTTTGTAAATAATAAAATCTTCCATTTCCATCAACACTTCCAAACTTGTTACGACTACCTCCATGTTATAAAGTTGGTTTTGCTTTTATCTTGTCAAATGTTAACTTCATTCAGGAAAGAATGATTTATGAATTATAATCTACTCAGTTTATTATTCTGTTACTCACAGATGCCAGAAAGTTGGGGATAAACCAGCTAAATTACAAACCAATTTGGTAAAACAGCTGTAGATCTGTAGAGTGAATCATCTGGAGAGAATCTAGCCAGCGCTATACACATTTACTTTAGACTTGCTCTAGTCTGGACACAAAGATGCAGTGCATAATAATGGTTTGAGTACTTTAAGTGTGCTTCTGCTTTGTTTTAGCAGAAAGGTGTACAATGTACATGCTTGGAGAGCTTGCTGCACTGTGAACTGGAGTGTGCTAAGTAAAAATATCTCATCTGCAAATGGTCATTCACAACTCAAAATTCATTATTTTATACATAAGGTACAGTTCCTGAGGAATGAGGGATGGCTTGATTAAGAGTGCAATTTCTAATGGTACATGTCTCAAAAATATTGGCACATGAATTTAAATAAAATTGGGATTTTTAAGTATCAGGTGCATGTAAATTCCCCGTTTCTGCATCTTTCAATTCTAAATATTCAGTAAGAGTGCTAGGCCAAATACTAGCTTTCTCGTTTGTTCTCATTTAATTCCTTTAATTTTGGTGCAATGGTTGCCAAAAGAAGGTTATCCAGAGGACAAGGGGAAGTATTGCAAGCATTTCTCATTTTTTGCTATTTTAAAGAAAGAAATGAGGTTAAATATGAATCCTATAGCTATTCCTTATGTTTCAAAATAAGAAAAAAGTTGCTTTATATTTTGAAGTTTAAATTGTTAGAACTATGGAAACATGCAATGGTGTTACTACCGTGAAAATCAGCTTTTCAAAGACTGCTCTCAAATGTTATACCCTGTTGTCACATTCTGACACAGGTTATTTTGTTTTCTGTGGTGAATTAGTTATTCTTAAATGGGACACCTATCATTGATACAACTTCATTGTTTGCAGGTGACAAAGCCACTTTCTAGGAGAAAGGCACACAGTGTGATGGTACAGGTTTGTAATCTCAACATCACTGGTTTTAATTCTGCTGCTGCTTGGTTTTAGGTTACTTAGAAGCTCGGGATTTACCAAGTCAGGGCCTTTATCCTTTCATGCGGACTCTTTTCTGTAATGTTGGTTCAAGATGCAAGAATTCTAGTTACACAACACAGACAAACCACCGCTTACGGTAAGTTACGAATTGGGCAGAGCTGTCAGCATCACACTGCGTCTTTTTCTAAAGCAAAGGTTGTCACTCTGTGCTAAGTTTCCTTCAGTGACCCTATGAATGCAAAAGATGTAGGGTCTTTAGTCATGCCTCTTATGAATTTTTGTTTGCCTTTCTTGGGCATTTTATGCTGTTATTAGATAACAAAAACTTTTTTCGGGGGAAAATTGGAGGTGTGCCTTGTATTCTTGCCCTTTGTTGCTGCTTTTGTTCTTCTCTCAAAAGTCTTTTATTATATGAGGGTGAGCCTGGGCAGTAAAAAGTGTATTATGCATGGATTTAAACTTTGGGTAGTTTGGGAGCACACATAGTAGGAGAAGTAAAGGCAGAAAAGCAAAACAAGGATAACTCTTAAGTAAGACCACAAAAAGCCAGAAAGGAGTAGTAGTAACTCTGTACTAAAAAGAACTTGAAGTAGCCTGTAAAAGGGCCTTGTCACAGGATCCCAGAGTACAGAAAGAAAAGGGATGGACCTGAATTTGAGCTTTTTCTTTAAGAAATGTGGTAATTTGACCTACTTCAAAATGTTGAAAAGCATTGAGATGCAAGGACACATGTAAATTGGCTGAAGGATGCAGTCATAAGTAACCTTTCAACATACATAACAATAAAGTCAAACTGAGGTGAGCTAATCAGAATATATGTATATATATGTGTATATATGTATGTATTACTGTTAGAAAATTGAGAATATCTACCAAAAAAGATCTTAGAGAGCTGAGCCAGGTAAGTGTGTAAGACCATTAAGTTTTTATGGTTTATTATTGTAGAAGTTTATAGATAGCAATAAATTCAGCATGCAGCAAGTTGGAAAGCTTCAATATCACAGTAATAGGCCATGATACTTACAGTTTGATCTAGACAGTCTGTTCTAGTTATTTGTATATGTAGAGAACTGTTGATTAAGCATAAGATCATGCAAAATAAATCTTGTTTATGGGCAAATACCTTTTACATAAAGCAATCATTTCTTAGTAGAATTGAAATCTTTATGGTTTAAGCCACAAATTGTTATTAGGCCAGTTCTTTTATCATAGAAAATGCTTATATACAGAAATAACAGCATTATAGTAATCCTAAACAAAAATTCTCCTAGTAATAATAATACAGTTCAAATCGTTACACAACCACTTAGTTTCTTCTCCTTTCTCTGGGGTTATCTTACCTTTTCACTGTTGCTTTGGTTCATAAGGTCAGTGGCTACAGTCTGGTGGTAGTAGGGTTGTTATGGTAAATTGTGATCTGAAGCTCCTTTTGCCTGGAGGAATGTGTTGTGTTGATGGCTTCTTTTTCACTCTAGAGTACACTTGGGGTCATTTGTGTTTGCTAAAATGCTTTTAAACTTTCTTTGTCCTCCACTGGTCTGCATGTCTATGATACATCTGAAGGTATATGGTATCTTTTACATATGTTAGGTATCTGTTCTTTTTTCTTGATACTTATAAATCAACTTTGTCTGGCTATAGTTCTGCGTTTTAACTGACCGCTGGTGAGTTGTTTATAGCCATGGGATCCTCGGTGCCAGCCTATGCCCCATCTCTTATCATCCTAGACCTGTACTCCAGTACAATGCATCCTGTGTCCCTACTTCTCAAGGCCTCTACTGTTACACTGGGCCTGAGTTCCTCTGCACTGATTTGCTATGTTAATCATAAATACCTCATTTTCCACAGAATGATCACGTGTTACTACTGTCTGTTTAAAACTATGGTGGTATTATACAATGACAAGTGAAAGTCAAGTAAATAGCCATAGCCATCTGGCCAGAAAAAAAATAATAAATTAAAACTAAACCAAGTCAAAAGCAAAACTGCGGGTACGTTAAGACAATTCAAACAAAGTAAAGGTGTCAAACCTCTGTGCTATGGTCTGGCAAACTCAGTACAAAGCCTGTAGCCTGTTACTTTCAGTGGCAATACTATATCACTATGCAATAACTGTTGGCCTTTTTAAAAATTATGTCCTAAAAGGATAGGTCTTATCTTTATCACTAGTCCAGATGCCATCTAAGTGTGTTAAATCTCTAAAAACTATGAAATATATTGACTTCTCTGCATGTTTATTTATACTGTTTTGACTGAGTTGCCCAAATTATATTTCAGCTCAAAAGAAAAGCAGGAAAGAATTTCCTGGAGGCAGTCTTAGACCTACTTAAGAATTGGGGAAATTATTCAGCGGCTTTCAATTTTTCAATGAAAAAATAAAATGCAAGCATGTATGTATATGTACATACTCAATAGGCTACACTAAGTAGCATGTGGCCTGGGTAAGGAAAAGAGGTGTAAATGTAGTATGAAGTTCATTCTGAGGTCAGTCTATTCCAGTAGGTCCATCAGTTTAAATTAAATCAACCTTAGGTCTGCTCTGACTTTTATGCTGGCTGCGAACAGCCTTAGGAATACAGACTGTCAGCTTGATCAGCCAAACATAACTGGATCCTACAAAGTCCCTGTGTTGACTGGAGAGAAGGGATGGCATAGGAACAGTAATACAGATTATCTTCCCTTTCAGGATTATATCAAACCATCGGTGGCTCTTTACAATCATTTTCAGGGACATTTTTACATCAACAATGTTGCATTTATTAAGGGTAAATCAAAGACTTTGCGTAGTTTGCATGGACACTTAACCCATTTATTTTCACAGTATGTACCACACCAGTGCTACCAGTTGGAAATATAGTTGTTGTCTTTTGGAAAAAAGTAATTCTATGACTTCTCTTGGAACCTCCACTATGAAACCCATAAATTACCCAAATGACTATTTGTCAGTGAGCAGCCTGAGCAGGACTGCTCCTTGAGGGGAGCTGAGCCAGGGGTTGAAGTCATCCTCGTGCAGGCCATGCCCTCACAGATGTGGTGCCATCCCCTCAAGCAACAGGCTCTATTAACAGCCATTGATATAGTGAGAAGATGAGCCAGGTTAAGTCTACAACTACCTCATTAATTCTGATTTACAGCAAAATCCCTGATGACTTGAAAACCATCCATTTGTTAACAGCTCTGAAGCTTTGCTCCTTGCTTCTCTCTTCAGCCACTGCAAAAGCTGGTGGCTTGCAGCTCTTTGATGTGATTCCCTAACCTGTTACACTCAGCAGTATCTCAGAGCAGAGTAAGGAAATATTTAGGAGGTATCTTTAGGAACTCCCATGGCAAATGATGTTTTTCCCTGCTCTTTCCAGAATGTTCCACCCCCCACCTCACCTTAATGGAGCACAGAGTAAAACTGAGAGCATGCAGATAAGATAAAACCATGCAGCACAGTGTCCTATAGCCTAACATCTGCAAATGCAAGTGCCTGTGCATAGAAACATAATATATCCCCAGTACTCTTAATTCAACTGCAAATATTGCAGGATGTGGTGGGATTTGCCCTTGCAGCTCAGACTCCTAGATCTATGTTCATTAGACTTCTCAATACCTAAAAGAAAATGAAGCTTAGGTTTTCTTGGACTTAGAACTACAGAGATCATTAAAACAATACTCTAAAATGTTGTTTCTAAGCTCATTAGTTTATTTATCTCTATTTATCTACAAGCAGTAGCGGCCTGAGCAGTGCCAGGCGAGGCAAACCCTGTAGGTGTGTCAGAGCCCCAGGTCTGTCTCTGGCATCTTCTCCTGGATGGACCCCTCAGACCCATGTGGTAGCTCTGTCTCCTTTTGCACCTGACTGGACTCCTGGGTTCATTCTGCTGTGTTGGGGCTGTTGCTGGAGCCTGTGACCCACCCCCAGGTCTGCCTGCTTGCCAGGATTGTGGGGGATGGTGCCCCACCGGGGAGGATGTGGCCTCCTCCAGGGGTGCTTCAGTTTCTAGCTTGTCCCTCCTGCTGGGGCCATCCCACTCCCCCTGGTCACTTTCTTGTTACTGTTTTTATTGATACCTGGGCCTCTGTGGTTCTCTCGTGGAGTAGTATTGGAAGAGCTCATGTACAAGAGCAGGTGTGGAAAAACAAGATCAAGCAAGATCTAAGCAGTGACAGCACTTGCATAAAATTGCTTAAAGGGTCAGATTTTTCTTTACTTATGTATCTTAAAATGAAAAAAGAAAGAATTCTGCAAGATAGCTGTATGTCTGCAGCAACTTACTGAATAGTCACCCTGGCTTTTGTAGTCTTGTGCTATGTAGTTGGAAAACAGAAACTTAAGCAATTTTAGTGATCTTGCTTACAGATTGTCAGGGTTGTGGAGAAAAGGAATTTTTAACATGAGTTTTCTCCATTTTATAGCCAATTAAGAACAATGTTTTTTTTTAGTTCTTTATATTGTTTGGTCCATTGCATTTTATAAGGGTTATAATAGTATGCAACATGGAGGGGAAAGATCTTTCTGTGACAGACCTGCAGTAAGCTATTTTCCAGCATGTGTTTTGGTGTTGATGGAGATGTCATGTCTCCAGGCTGTCCTGAGATGGTGCAGAATGGGAGCCAGCGGAGTTGGGGATTTGCAATTTTAGAGACAAATTTTTAATGTGGTGGCAGGGGTGAGATTGAGACAAGAGTGTGCTGAGAGGCTCATGAAAATCACCAGTCTAAACAGCATTGCACATCATAACTGAGGTCTCAGATGAACATTCTTATCATCATCCTGAGTAACTGGGTAATTTGAACAGAATTAGCATTTCTGAGTCATGGCTTTAGGAAATTGCTTTTACATGCTCAAAGAGATGCAGAGTCTTTTTGCTCTTTTGCAGTGTTTTATCAAGGTCAAAGTTTGTTTGAATGTATGTCTTTAATTTGATTTCTGTCCTCACACAGGTATTTCTGGAAGTGCACAATTAAGGAAAGAGTTACCATGGATGATAATAAATTGATATATATATATATACCCCCCCTTCTCCTAACACCCCAGTTCTAATTAGATATGTTCTCTCCTATAAATTACTAGCTTCCTCCTTTTGTCCTTTTTCTCATCCCTTGCTTCTCCTCTTTATTGTTCCTAGTAACTGCTGCTGTTTACTTACTGAACGCATACACAAGTAAGTTCATGTAGTCTTCTGCTCCAGAAAACACACACTGAAGGCTCTCCGGGAGGGTAGCAGTACAACTAAATATTTTTGTTGGCACACTGTCTGAAAATTGCTTGTCTTGACTGTCCTTGCAGCTGGTTTTGAGTCTAGTTTCTTATCTTTTTGGCAAGATGGTGACATCTTCCTGCAATTTTGTGTTGTTTGTGTTGAATTAAGAAACTAGTGATCTCTCGTAGCATTCTTATTAGGAGCTAAATATCGTCCCCTATTACCATGTTGAAAATACGTAAGACTCCTTAAACTTAACACAGATATTCAGTAAATAGAACCTCTGTAATATTTTAAGCTGTTTCATAAAATGGAGCCTGATAACTAATATCAGGCCTATCGTGATTTCCTCTTCCAAAGGAGGTTGCTCCAAGAGTAACCAGAGCAAGGGCTGTGGCAATGATAGCAAAAAAGGGCATGAGTGGCAGCTGGCTGAGATTTGGTCCTGCCCTGGAAATCCCCATAAAGCTAATAGTTTAGAAACAGCATGTCCAAACGGCTGTTCTCATTTGTTGAGAGGCTTGTTCTTGGGAGTGTGGTGTTTCTATGAGTTTCTCAGGTTGCATGTGCTGTCTTCTCTTCTGTAATAGCTGGGCCTTATGCTTCTGTCTTAGTCCTTTTTCCATACTATAAATATCTACACCAACTTGCTTTTCCTGGCACTTACCCTGGAGCTCTTTAGAGCCACCATGCTCTGAGTGCTGCCAGGTATTTTCTTTGTTTCTAGTCTGTGTACCCTCTCCAGTTCCACCCTGTGTAGTCTGTGAGACCCCTCACAGGAGAGTGGCTGGTCTCCCCAGCCCTCAAACCCACAGATGCTGAAAGAACATCCCAGCTGAGCTGCTGTCCTGCTCGGTTAAGGGACAAAGCAGGAGGGCTAAGCAGGCTGCTGCTGTCTCGCACAGCACCTAGGGCAGTACGGCCTGAAGCCTTCTTAGTTCAAAGGAAGCTTTATAGCTGTCAACAAAATATTGTAAAGCTAAGTGATGAAGAGCAGACAGTGTTTTTCCTTACTTAAATTGTGGGGTGAGAGAGTTCAGTTTTCCTCTTGTTTGAAAAAATATTGCTAAACAGATCCCACTTAGCTATTACATTTGCTACCTACCTGCTCCAAGAACCACCTACTGCTCTGCTCACGCAGTGTGAGGCTGAATGGTTTCTGGGCTGGGATTACTCACAAGAGATTCATATTAACAGAAGAGATTAACAGTCACCTAACTCAGCCTGTGTTGTCAGATGTGCTTCTGCTATATATCAAACAGGTGGCTATAACACATAAAATTTGGTGCCAAGACCAAAAGGGTTGTTTTCTCCCCCCCCCCCCCCCCCCCCCCCCCCCCCCCCCCCAAGCTCTTCATCAACCCAAGCTTTGCAGATCCAAGATGCAGCAGAGTCAAAAGATGCAGCAGAGTCAATGATGGGGGAAGAGGAGAGGCAGTTACTGGCTCCCTCTGTCATTGTTACCTGTGCAGCCTGCTGCTGGCAGGGAGGCTGGGGGGCACCTGCAGCCCTGGAGCCAGACCTGAGCCCAGCCATATGCTCCTGTGTGGGTAAAAGTGTCCTTTTCCCCCAGAGCATTATTGTTTGCAATGCTTCTAAACCAGGGACAGTTGTACATGGGGATGCAAGGCTTATGTCTAATTTGGAGGGAAATCAATGTGGGTTGAAATAGTGCCTTTGTGCTCCACTTCTCTGAATACTTGTATTGTATTAAGGTGTGATATTTTGTAAGTTTAGTTGTCAATTTAAAGTTCATCAAGTATTTAAAAAAATAAAAATCCATGGCAAATCCTGTGGAAACTGAGCCAGGGTTGTTTTATTTATTTTTTAAGTTCTGACTGGATCTGTGTTTTAACCAATGTAGTGGTTGTTATTCTGGTCAAGTGCTGGCCACCTTTTCATGCTCAAAAAGCGCAGTGCTAGAAAGTTTTCAGTATGTAGTTAGCGTTCCTGTTCTTTGCCAAATACCAGTGTTTCTAGCTGTCTGAAATTTCAGGCAGTAGGTGTGTTGGTAATACTGGAATTTATGTGGTGGTTTTCAAAATCAATAGCTAAAGCCTAGCTATTAATCACCTAAAAAGCTGCCCTTTGAGCAACAGAAACCTGCTTTTTAAAACTCCATTTAAAAGGAGAAAAAAAAATGTGGTGAGGAATTTTTTTACTTTAAGCCGTTGAAGTTTGAAGCTGGTGAAAGAGTTTTCCAAAATCCTACTGGCTATTTGGCAAGCTGGGATCAAAATAAGCTGCACTGAAACAATCAAGAACTTGATTGTTTTAAGATTAAATTTTTTTCTCGTCTCTTAGTCTAAAGTTGCAGACAGCTTGGTGGCTGTCTAAACAAATGAGGATCAGGGAGGGAGGGAGAGAGAAATGAAAGAATCAGAAAGCAGTGGCTGATTCTTTGGTTTAGGAATCTGTCTCATTAGATTTTTCTTTACTAATAAGTAAGAATTGTGCTGAAAACTAGTATTCAGATACAAATTTGACAAGAAAGGAATGTAACTCATTATATTTTTGTAACTGGTGCTTATGTGACAGTTAATTGTGCCTATAATGAAAAATAGCAATGTTTTTGCTGCACAAGATTTCACTTTAAGATCCTTTGAACTTCCTATAACATAAAACAGAATTCAACTGCCTAATGACATGCTAAAGATGATTATTCCATTGTTTATGGTGCCTTAGGAGAGTCTAAGTAATTTTGTCCTGTAAAGTAATGTTTAAATGACTCTTTGACTTCTGATTTCATTTTATTGTTAGGAAATTGTTGTGCTGTCGAGTAACCACCAGATGGTAGTAGGATAGAGATAATAGTGATAACAAACCAGGGCTTTAGCTGTAAGCTAAAATCAGAGGAAAGCCAGTAGTGATAATTAGACATTATTTTTATAGATTCTTGTGTGTATTTGAAAAAACAAGTTGTCGTAGCTCAAATACAAACTGTATAGGGTTTCCTTACAACAGACACTGAAAGTGTGTGAGTCAGCATAGGGCAAAAATGTGTAGCCAGAGATACCATTCTCACTTTGCAAGTAGAAGGGTGCCTTGGGGAGCATGTCAAGTGGAATGTGCGTGTTTGTTAGTGTGGGCATTTTTTTTGCTAAGGTGGTGGAATTGTTATCATAGTTCTGTTGCTTAGTAAACTAACTAAAAAGGAAATGCCAACTTTCTTCAGGGCCCAGAAAGAGGGACTTAACCTGTATTTGGTGACATTGACCAGCTTACCTGTTCTGGTTGCAGTGTGTTGCCTTACCTGCAACAGGAAAACTTGAACTTCAGGGTACAGGCTATCAAAGAACTATGACTTGGACTCATGATAAACCAGGGGAGAAAAGTTAAGTGTGTTCAGAAACACCAAAGACTTCTTTGAATGTGTCTGTCTTTGGCTGCTGCCAGAATTGTTTTACTGGTGTAGGTGAGTGGCTCCAGCTCAGAATTTTTAAATTGCTCTCTTTCCTGAGGTTTTGAGACTTAAAGCTGCAACTTTCACGCTAATGAATTTAACTAAATGAAAGTTGTGTAAATGTGTAATAATTTTTAAAAAAATCAGAATACTGCTGTGAGTATATACACATTTTCCAGCTAAAATTTCAGCTAAAAAAGCTTAAAACTTGCTTCCAGTTTGTAATTACATCCTCTGTTCCATTTATTTCTGTAAAAAAGTACTGCAGGCATCCAAAGTGGTCCAGAGAGATTCACAGGACCTGATTTAGACTTCATGAAAGAGGTAGAAGAACTTGCAAAGGGATTTATTGAGACCACAGAGAAAGCGATGGCTCTGGAAAAGCTATGGGAGGAAACTTCAAAGTTCTCAGGTAAACTGTGATCTTTCTAATAATGAATTGATTTGTCTATCAGGTAGTGATAAACCATCAAACAAAGGAACACTCTTAAAAATAAAATGAACAAACTAAAATTTTAGTTAATCTGAAAAAAACCCTACTTTTATGATTACTATTACTGTGGCTGCCATAAAATTATCAGAAAAAAAAGTTAGATTTCTAAAACTGTGCCCTTGTTTTCCTACTTGGTAGTTAACAAAATACTGGGAGGGGAAAGGTTTAAAGCTAAGGATTAATAATCTAAGCACATGGTTACTTGGTCTAGCATGCATTCAGAAGTAATTTATCAGGCTTCAAGTCTTTCTCCCCAGGTTTTTCTGTTGTACTGGAGAGTATAGGGATGGAAAAATCTCAGTAGCTCACACCTGGTGACCTTTAGCAAACAAGTCACTCTCAATAAAAAAGTGAGACTTCAAAAACCAATGTCTATTGTTTCTGCTCTGTTCCCACCCATACTGCACAGCCTTGCTGCTGTAGCAGGTGGACATTTAAGGCATATTACTACTACCCTGCCTTTCTGGCTGAGTTTTCAAATATAAAGATTTAGGTGAAACAGTCATTTTCATGGCTGTCTGGGAGCTAGTACATTCATGTAGTGTTTCTTTTGCCATACTGAGAAGTGAATGGTAAACAATTTCTTTTAAATTATTTTTGTTACAATAGTAAAAGTATCAGAAAGCCCAGAAAATAATTTGGATCACTTTCTAGGTTATTTGTTGTTTCACATGCCTTTACTCCTGTAGAAATGCCCTTTGTGCACTACTTGTTACTGCTTATAAAATTGATTATTCTGAATTTAATAATGCATCTCTGTGAAGAAAAATATTTGATTTTACAGGGCTCCATAACATCACCACTTCTCTTACTGTAAGTATTTTTACAGTCTATTGCTAAATTACAGTTCTGGATATTGAGGCATCTTTATTATAATGGTCAGAAATTTGTAACCTATCAAGTTATAGTAAACTATCTTTAAAAAACAAAATTGGTGTGCTGTTGAGGTAAAAAATTATGTCTTGTAAATTTGATAGAGGTTCACTGGTTTCTAGATTACTGATTTAAACCAGTCCAGGTTGTTAATAGCTAATATCCACAGCTATTTGAAAGCTAGTTGTTCATTAGGAGCAATTTCAAAGTCCATCCACTAGACTTTGTCTAGCTGTATAAAATCATATTACAAAATGTCTTGCAAGGAACTCTAGTGTGTACTTACCATTAAAAAAAACCCCAACAAACAAATCAACAACCCCCACCAAAAAAAAAAAGGCAACCCAAAACTTAAAAAAGAACTGCAGTGAGATTGAAAAGATGAGCCCTTTGCTTGGGTGAGGTTACTTTGAATTTGAATTTGTGATATGGCAAGTAGACTCAAGCAGGGGTGTAGGAAGACAAATATGCAAGAAGTAACATGATTCCTTCCAGAATCTGTTTGGCAGTTTGTGTGACATGATTTGGTCTTTATGCTGTCCCTAACGCATTAGTTCTTTCACCCTTCTGTTCTCAACAGAAAAAGGAAGGCTGAATGGGCACAGTAGTGGATCTCCATTACCGCTAGTTTTGTAACTTTCACAGATCACTGTTTTCACTTTAAAAATAGTTTAAAATTATTTTTCTCCATATTTGGTTGATTGTAACTGCTACTTCATGGAACTTAGGTTTCCATTTTATAACTTGAAATTAGATATCATTTTTATAGTAACACTTTTAAATTGCTCATGATGCTTGATTGAATGGACCTGTATCAATAAGAGATTACATTTCAGAAATGGAATATAAAATAATAATAATGTAATTACAAATATTAAGAAAACAGTTGAAAGCAGCCTATCATTATTGGTAACAGAGCTTGTATACACAAGCTTCTTTTTGTATAAACCATGCTCATGTTACTATTATCCAAAAGACCTCTAGTGAAACATAAATTTAGAGAAACAAAGACTGCATAATAAACAAGTGTGATAGAACCTATGTTTTGTGTAGGCATCTGGTAATGTAGTTCTATAAAAGAGTGATTTTTACCCCAGTCCGTTCAAGAGCTGTTCTTATAAATTATTATTTCACAGCCCCCCCCACACTCCATAAGGAGCTGTGAGGCAAGAATTGCATGTCCCTGGCAGTCCCCGGGTCTTTATACCGTAGACTTAGAAATTCATTAGAGGGCTAAAGAGCTCTTTGTGTTTGAGATCTCAAAGATAATTCTTCTTTTTGGCAAAGAGTTACCCTTCTGAGTAGAGATTAACTTTTTTCCTAGATCCATTTTCCATCATAGTAGGGAAAGGCATCTGAAACAAAGCTGTCATAAGTTCAAAGTACCACCAAAATAATGTGGTGAAATACCAAAGCTAGAGATGCATTTCCACTTGAAAAAAATGTTTTAAATGGTTTAAAATTCAAGAAGGCTGGGGTAGGGGAAATAACAGGCATCTACTACCTCTTTTTCCTGTTAATGGAAGTGTTTTGTGTAAATGTTTTCTTCACATAAAGATGGATTTGAATGAAGTGGAGGAAATGATTTCTAGAGCAGAAAGCCTGTACAAGCAACCATATTTCTGGAACTTTCTGCATTCACTCCCTTACCTTGAATTGGATAACTTTTATACAGAAGATGAGTTAGCTGCTGTAGCACAGTTTCTAAAAGTTATTCAAAGGTAAGTACTTTTACATTCTTAAAAGTGCTCAGTTTAAATATTTTACCTGCAATTCTTGTTCTTCTCACTGGCTATTTAATAAAATAAGCATCCTTATCAGTGTAAACAGGCTGAAACTTTCTTTGGTTTATCAGATTCTGCTTTTATAGAAGCATAGTAGGAGTTTTAAGTCATTCTGATTCCTTCATTAACTGTATTTTTCATCTCTGTCAAACTCAGCAGAGATTCTTTAGGAGTGTCCAAGAAGTAGCTTTGTGTTAGCAAGGGCTATCCCATCACATAATTGGGCTTTGAACTTTGTAATGTGCTTTGGGAGTCTTTGAAAGACAGAATATTTATATATGAATTTAAGAAAATGATAGTTTGGATTCTAATCAATTTAATATGTATGTAGCACCTAGACAATATCAGGAAAATTACTCTATTTTGTTTCTCAAGCCTCTGGTTATCAAAATTACTTGCTGTCTTGCAAGAAGTGAAGCAGTAAGAAAAAAACCAGAGTGTATTCTGAATATGAAAGTTTTCTGCCTCAGGTAAAGGACAGCTGGATTCAGAGAAAGACCTGGTATCAAAAGCACAGACTAAGACAAATATCTACAGGAATTTCCAGTAAAATAAGGGGATTGTTAGGAAAAAGTCAGAAATATATTTGCCAGAGTAGGCAGTTGGCTGTAGTATGTTGATAGGTAATTGTCATTGTAGTCAATTAACATATTTATAAGGCTAGAAGAAGCCACTGAATTCAGCTGCCTGTGCAAGACTGGCCATGAACTTCACCAGCCTTACCCTACAAGGAGGCAGAGGCTCAAAGACTTTAAATGGGAAATTACTGTGCTGATCTGTCACCCTTTAGCATTCCACCGCCTTTTTCCCCATAAAAAAGATATGAATTATATGATTGCATTTTTTTTTTAAACTGGGAAATAAGTCTCCTTTGGTGACAACATGGATTGCAACTGTGTTGGGCCTAGATTTTTTTTAAATCTTTTTTCTCCTTTATGCCCGAGTAATTTGTAACCTTATTCCAGCTAGTTTTCTGAACTATTAACATGCAAAGCTGTATTAGCTGTGCTCATAGTACTTAAAATTTCAAAAGCAAAGGTCTTTTCTGAAAGATTTGCAAACTGAGTCTGAATGTACCTGAGGTAAAACAGGAACTTGATTATAAAGTTATGGTTATTGTTTTCTTCTTCAGCAGTGGTAAACAAAGACAACAACTTCTACTGGCTGCTGTGCTGGGTCACGTTATTAATCTGTTAATATAATCTCAGCAGTGATTTCTCTACCCTGAGCCTATAGCACAGATAGAGGGAGAAGGGAAATAAAGTGGAGGGTGTTCATGGTTATGGTGTTTTTCTTCCCACATAACTGTTACACATACTGAGACGCTGCTTTCCAGGAAGTGGCTGGGCATCTGCCTGTTGATGGGAAGTCGTGAATAAATTCCTTGTTATGTTTCATTTGCATGCACAACTTTTCCTTTACCTGTTACCAGGGGTCCTCAAACTGTTTAACCAGGAGGCCGGCACACAGATGCAGTGGCAGGCAGCCATCTGCGGCTGCTTGATTTTCCCCCCCAACCCCCGGTGGGGGGACGGGGCAGGGGGTTCTGTAAATACCGGGGGCCGGGTTGAGGACCCTGGGAGGCTGTATCCAGCCCACGGGCTGTAGTTTGAGGACCCCTGTATTAAACTGTTATTGTTTTGATCCATAAGTCCTCACCTGCCTTTTATTTTTTTCCTGTCCTATGGGAGAAGGGAATGAATGAACAGCTGTGTAGGTGCTTAGTTGCCAGCTAGGTTTCAACGCACAAGAGAACTAGTAAGGGCACACTCAGATGTTTATGTTTGGGCTTTGATTTTTTTATAAGACTTTGATGCCCCTCGATGACCAAATTTGCCATAATCAATTTAGCAAGCAAACCACAAAAACCAATACTCTCTTCTGGACTAGCTTTGTATTACTAACATACATTTCTAGAGGTCGTGTCTCGGGTAGAATTTAGTCAGCAGAAAGGTACCCAAATTTACAACTTCCCCCACTTCCTGGGCCGTACCATGCTTGCTGTGTCTCTGAGGTACTTAAAAGAGACTTTTCACATCTACTTGGTGAAGTTAAATGATGTTGGGGTTTTTGGGTTTGTTTTTTCTTCCTCTAGTGTTGGAAATTGCTGATCCACTCTAACAAAATGAGTTTCTTATTTGCATACCATAAAAAGAATATAGGAAATAACTGGTAAATTTGACATAAGCTTTATTAAATTACAACTACATAAGCAAGGAAGTTTGTTTCACAGTGAAGGTGACTGGGACTTGTAAGAAGTTCAATAGATATATTTTTATCAATGCATTCTGAAATATGTTTTGTTTAGTTTGTTGTGAGAATAACTGTTCTGTTGCTTTAAAGGTTCTTTTTTTCTCTGCAGACTGAAAGTAAAATGTAAGTATTTTGTGTCCACCCTGCCTTGTTATGGGGATAACTGGGATAATGCTTGTTGGTGGTTTTGCTCTCACTTTGAACTCTTTTTCTCTCTCTCTTTTTTTGTTTTTGTTTTGGTGTTGTGCTTTTTTTTGTTTAAAAGAACATTGGTCCTTTTACGAGACATTTCTTTAATGAAAACTGAGTGAAACACTAACTGTAAAATCTCAACTTGTGTTTTTTTTCATGAAAAGTCTAATTTGAAAAAATGTTAATTTTTCAACAATATAACCAACTATTTTAATGTGCAATTGCTTGAATGTCATCTTTTTCCACCAGGCCCTTTCAGTTTTTCTGGGTGTATAGGAAGCTTGATTTTTGGTTTATGTTTCACTTTCAGTACCTTACCATCATTGAAGGATTTAGCTATGATGCCATTGGACCAAAATTTCTATGAAGTGGTGAAAAAAGCACTGAATCTAACTGCTGCATCGTTACAGGATAGTAGCTTAGAAGGTAAAGAATTTGCTTCAGGCTTTCTTTGAAGTACTTTGTAGGCATGCTGGGAATATGTGATAGCAGTAACTGAGCTTCTGCCAAATTCCTAATGTAAAAGCTCTAAGAGTTGACATACATTGCTGTAGTGCTAACCTATTTCTTTACTGATTTTTTTTTTTAAAAATGTTTTTAGGTTTAGCTTAAAGTTTTAAACCTGATGTTTTTTAAATGCTAATAACTAAATTTCATCAGAAACTTTGATAAGCAAAGCATGTTGGTCTAATATATAGAGTTTAGAGTGATCTTTCAGTGGTGAATTTTGGAGAGACTAAATCACTACAAAGGACAATTTCTTCCATTTCATAGAAGTATAGCCTCTTGTTTTGGATATACTTGTTAAGCATTATGGCTGTTTTCCTTCAAGCTTCATTCTTCTGTTATCGTAAATTCTGCTGAAGGGCTATGTTTCCCCATTTGCTACTTGAGTGTGGGAGGTGAGTTTAATTGGAGAAAGTAGGCTGGCCCCAGGACAACTCCTCAAGAAAAGGTCAGGAACATGTTTCATTGGCAAACTGTCTGGTGGCACATGATTAGATTCTAGGTGCAGCTGTCTGCTCTGCACGGAAGGTCAGGCTAAGAATTATATGCAGTCTAAATCCCATTTCACCTGTCAAAATGAAGACTGAAGTGGTACAAAGGTGTGTGTTGGAGCCCTTACACAGAAGCTGGACTTGAATTCCCTGGGTCTTCTGGTATTCTCCTGGTGTTCTCCCTCTCAGCAATGATTCATATCCAGCCCATACACACATATTTGCTGTCTACATGCAGAATTAGACACACAGTTCAGAATGCCACCCTGCTGGCAATGGCTCTGCAGGGGAATCTCACCATTGTTATGACCTTGCCATACTACTATTGCAGTCATGGATTTTATCTTAGTGAAATTGGTGTTTAGGTACACAGGTGTTCCCACACCCCAAAAAAACTAGAAACATGGTAATTGTTTCTCGCCAAGTATGAATCATCAAGAAACAGAATGAACAAAATGCAGGGGTGATATAAACAGAAGTTTTTCTTTCTTTCAGGTTTTCAGTATAATCTTTCTCTCAGGGATGCCTTGTGGAATCCACATGCTGTGAGAGCAGAACTCAAATCCAGGTTTGGTTTTGATGATCTTCATGTTGAGAAGCTGCTAAGTTATACAGCACAATTAACAAAGGTAAATCACTTGAAAATTTCAGCATCCTCCTCTTATCTTTGTTTTGACTTATATCCTCAAGGGATGTTTTTATGTCTTATGAAAGCTTCAGTTACAGTTTAGATTTGTGAAACAGCTACAAGACTGCTAAATATTCTGGATTCATTCCCATCAAAATAAATGTATTTAGCTTCAGCTGAAATTTCTGCACATGAAGATCCTGATAGGTCTAGTTGTGTACATTAGTGAATTTATGCTGCTCTGAAGTCACCATTGAGCATGGCAAAGTCCTGAGCTTATTATGCAGTCCTGTAGAGAATTCTGGTGTTTTCTCCACTAAGTTTTTAAACTAAGTCCTAGATTTGAAGCTGCCTGGATTAATTTGGCAGGTAACACTTTTCATCTGGTATGTTGGACAAAGAATGCTTGTCTCTTCTGTCCATAAATTAAAACACATCAAGAGTTCTTTCTTCTCAGCAGTGCAGTCTTGATATGAATATATTTTGACTGATGAATTGTCTCAGTGGAGCTATTCAAATATACCAGTGATGTGTCAAATTTTGAAGGAAATCTCTTTTCTCAGAGAGCGCTTTCTAACCTGTCTTCTAGACCAAAGTGATCTGTTATGATGATCTGTTTTGAACTGCAGAAAACTTGAAACGTCTTCCACATTTCTACTGAAGTCCACAGTTTTTGAATAGAACATGTCGGTATTTATCTGAAATATGTTTGTTCTTTGACAGCTACAGTCTAAAGTTGTAGTCCAGAAAAGCTTGTAATGAAAATAGCTGATTTACACAAAGAGATAAATTATAAAAAACCCCTTGACTCAAAAGTTGAAGCATTTTAATGAAAGATCAGTGATAGCCAGTTTGATCAACTGAACTGAATTTGATTGCAGCCTGGTAGCTATGGTTGGCTATGTAATCCCAGGGAACTCACTTGTTAGCTGTTTAATATCTTGATATTGTGTGCTTGTGTTAAGGCACTGGAGACCATTAAAAGGTATGAAAGGAAATATGAAAGCCTGGACAATACCTGTTCTGAGCACTTCGATTCTGTATGTAGTGTCCCTGCTTGTTTGGTGTTAAAACATCTGCAAAACTTTTAAATTTTCTAGTCACAATTGAAAGGAGTTAAGATGTAAAGGGTCTCAGAAAGATATTAATGGGGAGAATTAAAATATGCTGAATTATTTTTGTATGCTTTAATATTTGTATGATTTGGAATAATAAATTTTTCAACATGGAATTTGGAAGTCGGGGTATGAGGAAAAAAATCTGGTGTTATGGCCACACTGATGAAACCTACCAACTTCGATTTAAAACTAGTCTGCTGCATGTAATCCTTGGTTGAGATGTATCATTCTACTGAATACTTTTTACATCAGTAATTTTTATACTTGTGAAGTTGCTTTGATATATTTATTCTAGTGTGGGTGCATTGTATCATTGTCAAGTTAGTTCAGCATCAGCGTGCAAATGACTATAGAAGTAGCAACACTGGTGCAGACACATGGTGAAAATTCCTTGCATATACAAGCCTCATCATTCTGCCTGCTGTTTGAGCACCCTAATGGGGCCACTGGTATTTTAAACAGACAGCACTCTGCACGTGGAGTTCTTTGAAGAAGCACTCATAATATAAGGCTGGATTAAATGGGTTTTGTTCTCACCAAAGGAAGCTATGTGATACTTTTTTTTTCACCAGATAAGTAAGTTGATAGCAGAGATAACACTCAACAGCTCTTTTGAGATACTCATTAATTTCTTATGTCCCTGCCAGATTCCCACAGGAGAGACACTGGAGCAGTTTGTGTGCTCTGCTCTATCCACTGTGATAGAAGATGAAGCAAACAAAGAGAATAATGAAGAGGACTGTATTTCTGCATGGCATGAGGCCAAATTGTATCTTGTTCGTGCTGTCAGCAAGCTCAGACTTTATGCACAGGTACACTTTAATAAGTTAATAGATTAAATTCGTAATGTTTGCATGTAGACTGTCAACAGTAACTCAGTTAAAAGATCTGAGTTGTCTATTAAATATTATTGTTGTGATTTTTTTTCATCTTGCTAAAAAGACAAAGTAATCCTTTTAAAGAATTGTTACAGTAGAAGTATAATCTATCACCACATGTCCACATCATCAGATTTTCTCATTAACTCAAATACAGGTTTGAAATCTAATAGGGAATATAGTCAAATATAGTGCATTGCAGAGGCCTGACAGAAGGAAGACCTATTTATTTACTGTCCCCGTCTGAGCCTGAATTTTGGGCAAAACTGAAAGCAGACTACAGGCCTCCACTGATATATTGTATAATTTGTTTACTTTTAATTCCCCTCCACTATCTTTGGCAATAGTGGTTGAAGCATGTTGAAATGATGACAGTAAAACTCCAGCACAGTATCTTAAATTTCTGCTCTGGAAGAAGAGCTTGGCATGCAGTCTCTATGATGACATATGTGTAGTTGCATGGAGAAAAGGATAAACCATTCAGGTGTTTCTGAAGGAAAACACTTTCCTAGCTGCACTAATGCTGGTGTTTGTTTTTCCGCTGAAATATGGTTGGTGAGGTTTTTTTCCCATTAAAAAAAAAAAATATCAGTTGTGCATTGAGCTTCTCTGGAGATGTTTGTAATATCACCTAAAGAAAGCATGTAAAGCTTATCGTGTATTTCCTCAGAAATGTAGCCTTTGATTTCTATCTTGATAAAGGTTTCACTGATGTATGATGGCTTGAAGTAATAATTTAATGTGATTGCCAAAATGAATGCACTAATTTTATTGTAGCTGTAGGAAAATCCAGTAATAACTTCAGCCATGATTTTAAAACTTTCCACAAGACCTGACACCCTTATAATGGCAACTTGAAGCACTGCTGACCACTGGGAATTCCCTTGGTGAACAGGGTATCTCTTAACAGTAAAAAATATGTTAGAACCACTTGGCATTAAAAAAAAATAAAAATGTAATGTTTGTGGAAAGGACAGCAATAGGTTTGGCCAGGCCTCTGTATCCCTTATTCTAGTCTACACAATAAAAGCATACGGGCTCCTTCTCCATCTTTTTGTGTAATGGGACCCCAAAAATGTTGAGGCTGCTGCCTTTCATTATGTTGGTAGTGTAGGCAGAAGTCCTGTAAGGGAAGGCAAGCCAAAGTAATTGACTGTGGAGGAGGTCTGCTTTTGGCTGGTTTCAGTCTTAGGCCATCTTTTCACCATTCCTGGGTCTTTGGGCAAGGACAGCACAGCACAGGACAGGACATTAGTTCTCTGTATCATATAGCATGTTATGTTGCAACTTGCAAGTTAGTCCAAAATATTGAAAATCAGCTCTTGTAAGGCCAGTCATTTCAGAGTCTAGACACATTGCTAGGGAGAAATTTTGCTGTCATTTTTTTTTTTTTAAAGACATTCAAATTCTGTATATTGAATAAATAATGATTCTCTAAAAAGGTGCTTTCTGTTTTGCATTCAATCTGCCAGGTATTTGAGCAATGGTTCAGCAGCAGCAGGCTCTCTCAGAAAGTCCTTTTGGAATTTGAAAGAATCATAGCTGACTTAATGCCTCAGTTTCTAGATGACAGGCAAGCCAAGAAACTTTTTTTTGAGATAAATACCCTGATCCAGCAATGGAATGAGAAGTCGGATGCTTACTTTTCTGAAGGATATACTGCATCTCACGATCTGTAAGCTACACTCACCTTTCTGCAAGTTGTCTTACAAAATTCAGATCAGCTTGTACATTTAATTTTCACATTACCTTTAACTGATTTCTGATTTTTGTCTCTTTTGTGTTTTTATTTTTTGTTCTGTAATCGAAAATTTCTTAGAATTTCAAGTTGCCCATTTGGCTTATCGCTTAATGCAAATGTAAGCAGTTTATATGAAGATATAGCCATACATTCTGCACTTGTTCAGAATGAAGCAATCTCAATCTCCCTGTACAGTATAGTTATTCTTTTAGCAGTTGGTCACTGATCTAGTAGAAATCTATTTTGTTGCAACTTTGGAAATTACTTCAACTCCCATTTCAGGACAAGTTTGTAAAGATTGACTGTGTTTTAATTTCAGGTATTCTTATTCACAGCATATGTTTTAAAATAAAATCAAGACAACTGTTCTGGGTGATTTTTGCAAAGTAAAGTGTTTTAAGAGCTCTGTTTCCCCATGTATAAAAAACCCAAAAGGACTCGTTAAAAATGAACTGGAAGGTTCTACACAGGACTTGAAAGTTGTAGGTACAGGGAGTTAATGTTTGTATGAGTTGGCAGAGCCTCATGAAGTCTGTGGCAGAGCACAGGAACTGATTGATACTTCCCTCTTTCTAACTGCACATCGGATGACTTGCATTGCTTCTGGGAGTTATAATGTTGGTCTCAATTCGGCATTGCTTGTAATGGCTCTACTTGTTCATATCAAAAACTCTCCTTCATTGGAGGAGATATGATCCACGCTATACAAATCAACATCTGAGGATAAATCTGAAAGATACAATCCATTATCCACTGTTAAGAGACTGCAGTCAAATTGTTCAATAATTTAGAGTACATTTTGGAATTCAGTTCCTTTTTTTAAAAAGGAAACTACTATACTGCTGTTGTTGTAAGAAACTGCAAAGTAGATGATATAGTGACTGCACAACAAAAAAGCCTCATAATTTGTCATCAACTTTACCTTTTTGTTTGTAGTACACGATGTTTCTGTGCTCTATCTCTTTTGATTGCAGAATCATGCATCTGGAGAGAATGCAGTCTGTACTTCAGGATGTACCTCAATGGCCTGTTACAAAGAGATTGCTTCTGGTAGATGGAGCTATAAGGAATGTAATAGCGCAGTATTTATACTTCACTGAAGGTAAAGCTGCATGGTGGTTATTCATTACTGGCACTCAAATGGCTTCCATGGAATAATATGGGAAATGGATAACATTCCTATCTCAAGGAAGGCATTTGGGCTTTAATACATGTCATGCTTAGATATCTACAGCAGCTTTTAAATTCCTAAAATTTTGCTTCTTGTAGTGACAGTAGAACACGACATAATACCTGTTTTCACTTCTCATATCAGGAAAAAACAATTTCCTTAGGCATGTTATCTGATGTTGTATGATTCTGTGGCTGTTGTTTAAAGATCTAACTCAAGAAAAAGAGCCTGCTTAATAAAAATTAAAATCATCAATGCCTGAGAAGTTTCTCACACCATCAGTCATGCATGTGTGAACAAAAAGTCTTAGTTTTAGATTTAGATGCATCTTGACTTTTCTGGCTGGTCATTGCAAGTGAAGCAAAATGCTGAGTTGGACATACGTTTTTCTGATTGCAAAGTAAGGGTTTAACTGAGGGCTGTGAAGCACAGAGGCAGGGTTCTTTTCTCTCTATGCTTTTGGACACAAAGCTAGTCTGATGGTGAAGGAAGTGGAAGATGCCATTCCTAGAAGACAGGGGACAGTACTGAAGAACTTGGGGCAAGTGGAGGTGTATTTTACAAAGAGCTGGAGAACTGGATCTGTTTTCAGCTGTTTGACTGAACAAGATGAAGTGGCTCCCATAAAGTTCTTGTAAATATGTCGGTTCAGCAATCATGACTTTCAGGTTTGGAATATATTTATAGCATTACATGTTGTGCTAGGACTCAGATTGTGTGATGCCAGCACCATTGTACCCAGGAGCTGGTCAGCAAAGCAATCATATTACAAGGTCCACACACATCTAGAATAAAAAAAAGGGGGGGGGACACACGACACGGGGGGACGGGGGACACAACAAGTTATCTTCCTGTGAAATCTTGTAGTGGAGACCCGCAATATTATAATGTGGGCATATATAGAAAGAACACTTGTATTAGTTGTAATTAGGCGTGTGAAAAACATTTTGGTCTTTTTGGGGACATTGATAGTCTTGAATTACTTTATATGGCTTTACACTAAAGAAGAAAATATATTAAAAGTACAAATTTTGTCCAAGATGCCACTGAAACTGTGCAATTTTGTTCTTGATTTCTAACTCAGACGTCTTCAGATTGCAAATAAAACCTTGTTTGAAGATCACTGTCGGAAACTGACACAGACTGTGGTGCAAGTTTTGTGTATTTTAGTCCTGTGCATCGTTGCTAGGGGTAAAGATTGTGCAGGTCACATTACAGCATTGGTGATGACAGCAAAAGCCCACTTTCCTTGGGTTATGTTGTATGACATATGTATGCTCCTTGCCTTTAATGGCTTTATAGCTGATCACTCTGGGAATTTAGTGAGCAGTTCTCTTGTTGATAGGCAAAAAAAAATATAGAATCCAGCACAACCTTTAGTTGTATCAGCTAACTGAACTAAACTGTAAATTCTCTTTTAGCCTCTAAAAATGAATAAGGACTGAGTGCACAGCAGGGAGCAGATCTCTTGAGAAAACAAGTACTCCTTCAACATAATTTTCCAAAGATGCACTTTTAAGATATTTAATATGAAATTTGATTGTTTATCTTCCATGTTAAGGTCATTGGACCAAAAGGTGTAATTTTTGTCTTGTGGGTTTTGTTTTATAGCCCATGGCTGCACGGAGTTGCTACCACTAGTTGTATTATTGAATCCTGATGTATTTGCCAAACCTACAAGACCCCCCTGGAACTTCAGGATAGTTTCTGCAGTCTTGTTTTTAGGATGGGTTGATTTTGAAGCCTGCTACACAATTTTGCCTATATACTATTCCTTTCTTCATGGTGGTGGAGTTAGACTGACTTCTTACAGCTAGGCATCTTCCCTGCCAGTTTATGTGGTAAAATACTCATATCCACCCCCACAAAGGAACATACAGGAACAATGGCAAGTGAGAGATTCCCAAACAGTACCATGTCACAAGGCTGGGTCACTTTACAGACGGAGGGGTTTACTGTCTAGGGATATGGGACTCATGGGAAGCAGGGAAAGAGTGTTTGGGACTGTACCACACTTAGTATGGGAGGTTTGGAAGAGGAACCAAAGTGGTGGAGTGGAAGTGATCTAGGTGGTTTGAGAGGAACAAGTACAGGAAAATAGAAACAAGGTGATGAAAGGGGCTGCTCACATATAAACAGGCTGCTTGGTTAGTATGCTTGCCTGGCCATGCCCTGCACCTGACCACTGCAAGCTGTCCTGCCTTCTTGTTAAAACTTAATTCCTAACTCTTTCCCTGGGTGAGGACTCTATTCTGTGTGCAAGTGTGTATGTATGTGGGTCTGTGTGAAGCAACTGAGGTCAGACCATGGGATGTATAGGGGCCCATAGGAACACCTGGAAGAACTGGAGTGAGTGAAATCAAGTGCCAGCAAATGGGATGGGACCTGTGTGTCTGTGGTGCCAGAAACTAGAGTGAGGGTGGGCATATCAGTATGTGGCTGCTAGTGAATAGCAGGCTGGGCTGGCTGAAGGGTGGGTGAGGTGACCTCGGGGCTGCGGAGGTGTGCACTTCTTTGATAGTGAGGAGTCATCAGCTATCAGAGGGACCAGGGGGTTTAGGCAAACACCAGAGAGACCATGGGTCTGAGGATTGACTCAGAGATCTGTTTGTGTACCTCCTATGTGTGAAGCACCTGAGGGACCAGGACTAGCTGCTAGATGGCCTGTGTATCCGAGAGCAGTTATTGCAGGGATCCACTCTGTGTGTGAGCAAGCTCATCTGTATCAGAAACTGGAGCAGGGCTGCAGCCTCAAGGGCTCGTATGCCCAGGTGCCAACAATGGGGAGGGAGACTGGGATCCAGGGGCAGCTGCTGGGCAGACTGTATATTTGAGCCCAGCTGCTGTGGTGGATCCACACTGTGTGTACACTGTATTCCCTCTAACAGACCGCCATGCTGACCAACCAGGCAGGTGAGCAGGGTGAAGCTGTTGGTGCTGTTTGTGTGCGTTGGTTCGAGGTGATCTGTGTGGCCAGCCATGTTCATTTACTGTTTATGTGTTAGTTTGTGTGCCTACCTGTCCAGACTTGCTGCTGGTTGGACCTGGGGGCATGGACCTATTGCAGCCTCACCTCTGTAGGGCTGCTGGGTTTGGCAGCTTCCTAACATGACCTGGTAACATTTCTGTGGTTGTCTTTTTTTTTTTTTTTGAGAAGGGGGAGATTAGTTTTGCTTGGGAGCTTGAGGAATTAGTTCTTTCCATATTTCAGAAGAATTTTCTGGCTAAATCAATAGTTATATATGGAAAGAATCCAAGTTTATTTACAGCATTCAATAGCTAGAAGCCCGCACAGGACCTCATTTCCTTTTCCTGAAAATCATGAAAGCTCACTGAAGTAATTGGAGCTACTCTGATATAACTGAAAGGGAATAGCGTCATGCTTTTGCTGGTGTAAGAAGACTGGTCTCTTCTTTCTGCCTTGTCTTGATCAAACTTTCTTAGTGGTGGTGCGGGGGGAAGTAGTCTTTGCTCCTTAGAAGTGCAGAGTGCAACTGTGTGCATATTTTGTGCAAAATGATGGAGTGCTTTGGGCAGAGTTGACATCTAAACCAAAGTGGAACCTTCGTGCCTCTGTAACTGCTGTATTTTTAAACCATGTCATGCACAATTTTCCTTCCTAGAAGGATGATTCCTAATATACTGTCTCTGAATTACTCTGTAGGTTAAATATTTTCTTTATGTGGGGTGTGTGGGGAAATGTCTTACAGAAGCTTTGCATAGCCTGGAAAAACTGATTCCCTTTGCCCAAAGAGATGGATTCATTCATCTAGACATCAGAAAGCTCTTTGTGGAGCTAAAACAGGTATGTTGTTATTTAATGTTTGTATATTAATTTGCATAAAGCTGCAAAGGCTTATTTTAAGGGGATAAAAAGTATGTGCTGAATATTTCACTTGTTATTCAGCAGCGTTTTGGTCCAACTTTACTCTCTACTTTTTTGCCTTTTGACATTTCATTGTGAGAATTAACATGGAGAGTGAATTAAATCTGTTCCTTCACACCAAGTTCATTTTTAAAGTGATAGTATATTCATTAAATTTTAGATGTTGATGAGTAATGCTTCCTATATATGCAACGATATGCTTACAATGTTTGAGAAGACCCTGAGACTTCCACAGAGCTCAGACAACATTGACATTTTAGCAATACACATGTGCCCTGGCAATGGCTCAGAGGTGACTTTCAGGCTAAGTACCCAGGTCCAGTCACTAAAGGAATCTGTAAGTATTTCTGGTTTGGGGTTTTTTGTTGGTGTTTTTTTTGTTGTTGTTGTTTGTTTGTTTGTTTGTTTTTGGGTTTTTTTTTTGTTTTTTTTTCATGTTGAAAGCTTTCAGTGCCTTAATTATATTACTATTACAAAACAAAATAAATTAGCAGGGGTTGTAGCTTACTACTTAGTATTTGCTGTTAATAAGTGGATGGGTAGCAAATAATTATTTAAATAAACTGATTATAATGTGCTTGGCA
Source organism: Falco naumanni (assembly GCF_017639655.2). Lineage (NCBI taxonomy): Eukaryota > Metazoa > Chordata > Aves > Falconiformes > Falconidae > Falco > Falco naumanni. Next base: position 40,401,985 of record NC_054056.1, read on the forward strand.
GCAAGGGACAAGTGGTCCTGCAGAGTTTCTTGAGTAGCTATGATATTCTAGACATGTTAAGTAGCTGTGGCTTCAAAAAAAAAAAATAATTGAGAAGGTTTGAAAGACTGCTTATTTAATCCATTTTATGTTGGTTTTTAATATAATCAGTATTACAAATCTAAGAAGCAGGGCCAAAGTCTCAGGTGAGTTTCCCTTTTACTGGTTTCAAATATTGCTTTCTTTCTTGTGAAAGGTCCTGCTTCTGCAAAAAGTAACTCAGGGACAACAGAGCCTGCCAGATTCCATAATGGATGGTTGTTTGGGATGGCAAGAAATAGAAGAGAAGCTAACCGAAAATTATGCTTATTACTGTGAAAATAATCAATTGCTGAACACAGAGGCACCATCTGAGGAGGGTGTCCATTTCAGTTCTTGTCAGGAACAGCTGCTCTTTTCACTGTATGTATCTTGTATGCCTTCTAATACATAAGGATCCTGACTGGTACCCTGCTTTTTCTTTTGATTACCACCTAGTGTTAACAATTTTTTATAAGCACAAACAGGAAGGTAGAGGGTGATTTTTTTTTTTTTTAATTTTTTTTTTTTTAGTAGTAGTGGTATTTGGGAGCATAGGGGTGGAAACAGGCTGAGGATAGGCAGGTATCTAGGATTCTAAAAGTCTATTCTCCCTTTTTATCTTCTCACATCCAAGCATCTTCTGCTGCTTTTCAGCCTGCTTCCTGGTACATACCTATACCTCTCTGGTACTGTGCTTCTCAGGATGCTTGGAAACTTGGATCTGGAAGACTCCTGGGAGACACAGGAAAACGTTAAAGAGAGGGTAGCTAGGAAGTACACTAGGAGGGGTATTACAGCCTCAGATTGCTTTCTGAACACATCAACTGATCACTGTTTCTCTATTTTGCCATCTTTCTATTAAGTTGATTGTAATTTGCAATGACTCAGTAATTCTACTGATTTCAAGCTTTAATAATGTTAAATCAGAGTATATTAGAGACAAATTCCTTTATTGATAAAGTGCTTTAAAATAGGATAGGATTTTATTATTCTTGCTTGGCAATGTAAAGCATGAGCATAATGCGTTTAATTGAAATTGCATTTATGCTGGACAGATGTCCTAGGTCACAATTTAAGCATGTGTAGAAGATAACTACATTACTTAGGTGTATGAGAAACTTAGGTGTATGGACAGAAGCATTGGCTATTAAAGCAGTAAAACTATTAGGTCTAAGCATTCAAGAATCTGTCAGAAATTACACAAGCTGCGTTGGCAGTAGGGATTAAATCCACAGATATTAATAACATTTTGAACATTAGAAAATTTATGTCATTTTTCCTGTCCCTTTTGCTGTTGGTCTATGGTTGATTGCCTTCCCTCCCTTGGTGTATGTAAATGATTATGAAATAACCAGGAGGACTAGTTCAACATCTCCTCCTTTTTGAGCATCAAAAAACCTGATAGAACTCAAATGCCCTTAGGAATAGAGGCTTGTGTTTAGGTAACATTGAAGAGCAAGAAAAGCTCAGTGCTGTGTTTATATGAGGTGTTTTGTTGTTTTTTTTGTTTGATTGTTTTTTTTTTCAGGGAGAAAGCAATCATTTTCTTTAATGCAGAGGTGTATTTCAGAACAAGAGAAAGCATTTCTCAGTAATTTTTTTCAATTTCAAAATGCTACTTTTTGAATCAGAGCATTTTTTTGGAAGTTTCTTAAAAGGCTTTTTAGATTTATCTTTTTTTAACGTTCACAGACCTGTGTAGTAAAGTCTAGTTATGCTTACAGTAATGTAACAACTATGCCACTGTTTCTTTAGCAAAGGACTCTGCAATTAGCCTGCCTGCCTCAGTTCTTCTGTATATCAATGGCACTCTAAGCATAAATTAGCAATAGAATTCAGCTAAAGATTTACAGAGAAACTGCGTGTGTTCAGAAGGTAATTTACTTCGAAAGAAATCACTGGTTTAACCATGGTAACCTTGTTTTCTGTGTCATTTCAGAATTAATAGTACACTTGAAGAAATTTTGTTTGCTTTTGAGAGAAACCCATACTGGAAGGATTTAACAACTTTTGTCAGTTGGACATGCAAGGTAGCTCAATACATGAATGAGGAAGCAGGCTCCACAGAAGGTCAGTCAGGTGAGGAAAGAACTACTGTACAGCACAGGCTATGGTTCCCTGTCTGTTTAAGAGTATGGTATTCCTCAGAAAGGGAAATGGTGATTTTTTTTTTACATCTGTGAGCCTGTTTCAGCCTTAGGATTCATCAGATGACAGAATCATTAGCAAGGAAAATTTCTAATATACAGAGCCTGTCTCTGGTAAATAGCTGTGATTTTAGTGCCAGCTGGAAAATTTTTTGATTGTCTATTTCTATTGGGAAAATTCCAACTGGTTGAACCAGGTTGGGGTATCTACTTTTGCAATAGTATTCTGTCAGGAAAGCTTCTTAAGTCCAGGATATAAATGGGACACCAGACTAGCTGGTCATCCAGTAAAGTATTTCAAGGCTTGCTTCATATTAGACAAGGACTTCATGCTTGATTTCCTTCATGCCAGTTGTCCTGTGATATTCTAGATGTCCTGACGCATCTACTGTTAACTTTCTTGTTTTATATATATATGTATATATATATACATATATACAGTAGTTTTTCATTATTTGGGGAAAACTTTGAAATATCAGCTTTATGCTGAGGAATGGGAGATCTTGCATTTCAGAGTTCTTGCTCATTAAATATTTGTGTTACTCTTCTCAACGTTTCAGTGGAGCTAAGAAGCAGGGCTTCTTATCCAAATAACTCTATGTGGCTTATCCAAATAACTCTAAAAAATTACCTCACCCAATCTCACCTATGTGTTTCCTTTAAGTATTCTCACCATGTTCCCAATTCTTACATTTTTTGATCACTTATTTTCCCAACTTCTGAAGGATTTAGGTTACTGATTTTTGTTTTAAGCTAATTCTTCGGATTTCAAAAAGATCTCATTCTTGCTAAAGATCTCTTTTTCTGAACATACTTCCCACCCACTCTCCGGCGCGTTTTGTCTGTAGAGCTAATGAGAAATATGCTGATTACCTGATCAGTAAGTGGGCAGCTATGAATGTATGCAAAATTAAGCAGTATTTTTAAAAATTGAATAACTGTGCTAGTGTAATGAACTGTTCAAAAGTGAATTGATTGTGCTTGTTTTATAATCTATTGCAGTTCCAGATATTTCAGTTATCTGTTTAGTAATAGCAAATTTCACAGAACTGTTTTCTCTTTACTGAAATTCCAAGGAAAAAGAAATATTAAAGTTCATTTCAGTGCTGAGTATAGCACTAAGTATGTTCTGGTACAATAAAACTAATCTTATTTGAACTAGTTCTGCAGTTCATATAACTTCTATCAAGATATCTGCTATATTTCCTTCTTTTTCTATAATAATTGTTTTTGAATTTTTCTGTAAGGAAAATACAGGCGTGCCTTATGTAGAGCTGATGTTTATTGCTTCTGCATTTCATTCCTTTAAATCATTCAGTGGAAGTAACATCAAACACTTTAATAAAAACTGCTTATTTACTTATTTTAAAATATAAATAATGTATTTCTTTTTCTGTACACATTCAAGTCCTACTGAATTTGGTAGGACTTAATCAGGTTGTTTCAGTGGGAGTTGATCAAGTTGTTCTTAGATGTGTTCATAAAAACATTTTTAATCTGTCTCTTGATACTGAAGTGTTATTTTTTCTGCAGATGGACTAGAAGCATCTTTATGTTCTAGACAAAAGCTCAGTTTGGAGACCATGCTAGGTCATTATCTAGCATTCCTGCAAGACTTACCAGATCATTCCTCATTTATTTCCTGGGCACGGTAAGGTTGAACTAGTCTGTGTAGGTTTTTTTGTTTAACCATTTTCCAGAAATCCTTTATTCCACCTTCACTTTGGACTTTTTGAATTCCGGAACATTATTACCCTGCTTCTTTTCACCGATTGCCTGGTGTTTTTTAGTATTACTGGGAAATTTAATCCTGAAAAAAAGTTATGTCTTTATGGCTGTCATTCAAAAGCATTAAAAAAAGACATCCCTATCTCTGGTTATCAGAAGTAACAAAAGTAGTGGACTCCTGACAGTTCCAGTGTGTTGTTACGAGGGCTTCTTGTCACTAAGTTATTTGCATTATATATAGCCCTGCTAATGTCTAGATGAACAGTGAAACAGAAGCCACTTACAACTCTGTTTTAAAAAAAAGAAGAAAAATATCCATCATGGAACAACTTCAGACTAATTGTTGAGTGCTGCCTCTTCTGTTAAGTGCTATTAAGTATTTACTATGCTATGCTGGTTATCACAACTGTTAATAGATAAGAATACTTTATAAATGCTATTTCTGGACTTTGAGCTTTATTTTTCATTGTGTTGCTATTTAGGCCTTTGCTAAATTAATCCCTTGTTTAACGTGTCAAATGGAAATAACCACTGGCAATGCAGTGAAAGATGAAGAATCAAAAATTTATAAATGGCACAATTTGTGTTTTTCCTCCACTGTTAGGCAGGTCACATCCTGCTTTTCCTTCAAGCAGAACTTGACAGAACCTTAGTAGCTTGATTAAAATGGGCTCTAGAGGCAAAGAACTCCTGGTCTGAGTTTTCAAAATCTTAGATATTCTTGATATCTACAGTAAAAACAAAATGGAAGTTAAGGAGTAGAACACAAATTGATATCTGGCATATTCAATCATTTTTCTGGTCTTTCCCAACTATGTTATAAAGATCAGTGCAGGCACATTTTCTGGGGCAAGGATTTGGATTTGGTCTTGAATGCTGTTTCTAGAGTATGCACTATTTACTCTACACAGTACTGCTAACAGAATCACCTGACTCTTTTGGGTTTTCTTTGGTATACATGCAGAGGTATTTCTGTGACTTGAATGAATCTAGGAAAGAGGTTCTATGTGGGGAATGCTTTTGTTTTTCAATGGTTTCTCTCCTGTAGAAGCCATTACAGTAACTGACACAGAAATTGCCTCATAAAGCTTTCCAATGGTGTGTGGTGTTCTGTATTTGAATTATTAAAAGAAAACATGTTTAAGGAGAAGGTATTCTCGACTTGAGACCTTTGGAGTGCTCCTTTTCTCATGCACCTGAATCTTGACCAGCCTTAGAGAGCTAGTAAAATATTTTATTGCTTTGATAAATAGTATTGACACAGTGGAAACATCAGTGGGAACATTCAAATTTTCACTGTGATTTTGTGTTTTGGTGTTTTTCTAGATATTAAAATAGCAGTGCTCAGCTATGAGTAGCTCAGCTGGAATGTTTTGGCTTTCAATAGCTACGATAAAACAAACAAACAAAATCTTCAGAATTCATGGAAAAGTAGAAGTTTTGATTGATTTTATTAATAAAGTAATTAGTCTGTGGAGCATAAAGACTTTGCTTTTTTTCAGCAGCTGAAAATGTAACATACTTAAAGGTGTTTGACTCTTTGTGGCTTACAAGCTTGATAGTAATTACTGATAAATGCACACTTCTTTAACCTAGGTGCCTATATTCTGGTTTTGTATTGAATGTGGCTGTGACTTTTCAGTGAGTTTGTTCACATTTTTGAAAAAAAAAAAAAAGTGATTGTGATTTGTGCTATTTCAGGTGATTAATTTGTAACTGCCATTTAAATGATATTTAAACATTTTTAAAGTAAATATAACTATATTCTAAAATTATAAATTATACATATATATTTAAACAATTCTTGTCTGCCTGCTAGGTAACTAACAAGAAAAAACTCATGCTTAATTTTTCAGGATTTTGACATCTTTCAAAGAATTTTTGAAGAGACAAGAGAACTTAAGTAGTTCTGGTGAAAAGGAAATGGATCATCATTTCAATTTTGTAGAAGTCATAGAAGAAATCATGCTTGATTTCTCAGCTGCTTCAAACCAATCTCTAATTGAAAATGTCCTGAATAATACAATCATATGGATGAAAAATTTTGCTGAGGGGAAGGAATCTGCCACCAATTTCTCACTTGCAGTTTCTGAACTCCAGAATGAGCTACAAAGAGATTTCCACCCTCTTCAGAGGCTCTGGACAAAAGAGATTACAGAAGTTTTCTGGCATATAGGGAAAATTGTATTCTGTGAACTTGATTCTAGACTTTCTCATTTGAGTCAAGTGGAAGAGGAGGAGGTATTGGAGACTTTATCTAGAATTATATTTTCCATTACAGAAAATAAAATCCACCACAGAAGCATGCTATTGCTCCAACATATCCTGTCTGATTGGCCAGAGTTAAATGTTTCTGCTTTGAACCATCCAAAACACTTAAGTGAAAACTTCCTAAGGAAAATCTATGAGGTTGGATCATTGACTGATGATCACGTCAATATGTTTTTAAGAACAATCCATGGGGAGAGTAATGCTTCCTCTTTATTAATCTCAAATGAAACTTTTATATATAAAGTAAATACATTAGAAGAAATTGTGCATGATTTCTTCAAGAACATAAAAAAATTAAACAGTACTAGTGCGGCCTCACTTGTTCAAATACTTTTCTCTCTGTATCAGAATGATGATTTGGTCTTAAATATTGAGAGCAACAGCACTCTGTTAACATTTCTCTATGAGACTTCAAAAGATATTTCATCTTTTCAAGTATGGCGTGATTTCCAAGATAGGGATCAAGTTTTTGATTTTCTGTCTGGAACTTTTGATCTTCTCTGGAACTTCACCAGTAAGTCCCTCTGTGAAAAGTTACTAATAATTTACAACTACACCGAGTTTCAGGCCCAGTCTCTTGCACATAAAGGAAAAAAAGAGATGCAAGTTGTCTATAACACTCTGAGCAGCCTTAAAAATTCGTTTATAGATGAAGAGCTCCAAACAGCTGCCTTTTGTTATTTGGAACAGTTTCTTGATATCTTCCCAGAATGCCTGATAAATAATGGGTGCATTGATTTTTATCTATCAAACATTACTTCTGTAGATCAATCAGCAGAAGTTGACAACTTATTTCTGCTTCCATTGGATGGTGTTCTGTCTAATGTAACAAACTTGGGAGATAAGGTAAGTGTGCCTTCTGCTTTGCACTGCACTTTTACATGGCTTCAAACCTGGACAGACATTTTTGAAGAAGCATTCAAAATCTTAAATTTGAATTCAAGCTTTTTTGTCTCTCTAAGAAATGATTTGACAAATCTCTCTGAAAGCCTTGTAAATGCAACTCATGATGAACTCTGCAATAACACAGCTATGGCTATTGTTGAAGCTACAACAGCAGCAATGAAGCTATTAAAAATTATATTTGAAGGAGGTGGTGATGTAAATGACTGGAAAGATTTTGAAGCTTTCCTTAATCTTCAAAGTCTATTTAACAATGCAGTTGGTGTCACAAGCTCACTTAACAGTGTAGAAAGTGTTTTAGAAATTATAACAGTTGTGATAACTGAATTACAGAAATCTATACTGAAAATTGTTAATGGAGAGTTTTTGAACTCTCAACTTGGCACTTTCATCTCAGGAGGATCTGAGGAAGAGTATAGGGGTGCTGATGTATTTTCCATTGGAAATTCCCTTTCTAATATTCTCAGACTCTCTGAAGAGGAACTTGGAATTATTCTCACTGAGATAAAAGACACATCTGATTTCTTTAGAAGTGTTACTCAAGGCAAATATATGGTTTGTATCAACATGTTCCAGGATATTACCAAATTAATTTTGGACAATACTCTGAAAGATGTAAGCCATTTGCAAACAAATTTTTCATTTTATTTTAATTCCCTTCTAAACTTTTATGATACAGTGGATGAAGGAGAGGATTGTAACAGGTGGCTACGTGGATTAAGTAACCTCAGTCAAAACCACAACTCACCTTCCCACCTTGAAAGTGCAAAAAATATTTTATTTCTACTGAAATCTCTGGGAAACATTGAGACAGATACTAAGCTAATGAACATGATGGACTTTGTTAATTTTATTTTAAATTTGATATTCCCTGAATGCTCCCTAACTGGTTCTGATGTGATTTGTGTAAATGTTTATTTCAATATTATAGCAAAAACTTTAAAGTTTATTCTCCCTGAATTTTATGTAAAAGATGACATTAGTGTGCCTAAATTTATTTTTAAACTTTTAAATACCTCTGGAGGGCAAATACAAATGGGTGTCAAAGATTTAGTGGGGCACTCGCGGTACATGTTAAATAAGACCCATTTTAGTCAGTCAACCCATGGATTTAACAGGACTTCAAGGATGTTCCTTAATCCTTTTCACCATCTTCAACTTTCATCAGTAGAACTTTTGGCAGAAATTCAAACTCTTCTGAAAAGTAAAACTTTTGAAAACCAAGAAAACAGCTCCTCTCGTGTGGATAATGCATTTGAACCTTTCTTGCATGAGAAAAATACCAGTTTGTTGGAGTTCTTTCAGTATGTGATTAATGAACTTGACTCAAACTTGCAGGGTGAACACAACACATTTCTCCAGAACCTGATGGAAACAGTAGCTCTAAATATTGAACTGGTAAGGAAGGCACTCGAAATTTTCAGGTCTTCTAGTTTTGCTGTCTCTCCTTTAAGAGTTGATAAAGAGTTTTTAAAGCATGTGGTAGCCTTGGTGCAAAATATGAGGGACATGGATGCTGAGTTCTTGATAAGTCAATTCAAACAAGTCCAGAGGAGCCTAGACAATGTCTTTAAAAATATCAAACCTTTGTATATTGAGAATTCTGAGTTAGGAATGTTAACTGACTGGTGGGATGCATTTGAGAACAATTCGTGTAATCGGAACCTCACTGGCTTATGGCAAATAACACGACTCTTTGGACAAGATGAGCTGTACGATATAGAAGAGACGTTTCATCTTCTTCTCAGTGTCATCAGCCTTACAGAGAGATTAGCTCATGGAAACGTTACAGAAGCACTAGCTGAAGTATATGCTTTCATACTGACTCAGGAAGCAAGAATGCCAATGTTTACTAAAGAGGAGTTCTCAAATCAAGTAGAAAGTCTTCTAATATTACTTGAGACACTGACAGATATGTCTGATGAACCTGCAGAGGCCTCAGTCTGTTTTTCTGCAGCGTTCTGCTGGAGTCTCACAACAGCAACACCTCAGAGTGATCTCACTTTTGAACCTTGTGACTTTGTGCATAGCAATTCTACTCTTGGTTACAATGCAGTCATTCAAGTCATTAAGGAGCTGAAACTCATCACACTGGAGGATAGCTCCTCATGCACTGTGGAAGACTTTCAAATGGATATCACTCGCAATCTGACTTGCTTTTTTCATCAGATCAAAGAATGGAACTCTATTCTTTTGAAGTTTTCTGAGCTGACTCATGTAAATAGCTCAGTTCTCAAAGAGCTGCTAGATTTTTGGAACGAGCTATCCTTCTATGCTGTGCCACTGCAAATGAATTATACGTACTCAGTCAATTGTTCCTCTGCACCAAAGAGACAAATGGTTTTACAAATTGTAGAAACACTGGGCAGTATGCCAGTGGCAGAAATGGAGATGGCCAAAGTTGTTCTTGAACAGCTGGGTGGTCTTTATGGTGGTCTAAGTTGGACCACATCAAGAACATCAGTTATAAAGACTGTGCTTGCTAATATTAAGAATATGACTAGTGAAGTTTCTGGACTCCTGCATACAGAAGCTGTCCTTTCTTTTCTTTCTGTAATTCAGCCTTTAATGACGCTGTCTCCTGTTGGAAACCAGACATACTCAATGCTTATGGTAATATCAGCTTTAAATGGAAATAGTAATATTTCTGATAACTTTGAGAACTTCTGGTTTCCTGTAGTTACAAGCATAGAAGATTTATTGGTGGATTTTAATGTTAAACATTTACTTGAGATGATAGACAAAGAGTTTCAGTTGCTAAGGTTAGCCACTGGATGGTCCTCTTCGATGATTCTTGATGTTTTAATACAGCAGTTTAATACATCATCTGTAGATGTTATGTTAAGAAATTTTGAAGACATACAAGAGAATGTGAACAGCTTTCTATGTGAGTGTAACAATAAAAATTATTCTGAAATAATGCATGCTCTAATTCTCCTTATGGCTAATGAAAATTCATCAAATGACCTGCTGCTGGTTGTTGAAGACATTATTGACTTTCTGGAACTATTCCAAAATATGTCTAAGGAAGGTTACACTGATATATTATTTGCTGGTGGTCATCTTAACAGAGAAAAATTGAAGAATACTCATACAGCTAATTCAGTTTTGTTAAACGGTCTCCTTTATATAATTGCTGATCTTGCTGTTATAGAAGAAGCTCTGCATACAAACAACACTGAGCTTCAGATGGTTGACTTCATTGATTCATTTTTTGATAATGCACATCATAGAGAAGTTTCTACTCAGTCCCAAAACAGAACTCTGGAGATAATGCAAGAGGTCTTGCAAATGATATTTCAGCCTACCACAGAACATGACAGGAACAAACTAACGTTCTTATTAAAGGATTTGCATAAGGATATAATGGCAGAATTGAGGTGAGTGTTTTCTACATAGTCATTTTGACAGTGTGCTAACAATGACAGAAGGTCTTTTTGTGAACATCTCAATCAAAACTTTTATTGAGTTACTGTTTCATTTCAGATTTGTTCCTTTGAGTAAAACAATATTTTATGTCAACTTCTATTGTTCAGACCAGCCATATTTGGTATCACATTATATTGTGTGAAACAGATTATTGATGTGTTTAATCATCTGTATTGATACTTGAGGTAGTTTCTGTGGAATTATTATAGAACAAAACATTTGAAGATACTAGTGTTTTAAAATCTTTGCAGGTCTGAACACTGAACCCACAGTTATTGGGGGATAACAGCCATTTGGCTATGGAGCTAAATATTGAGAAATAGGAATGCTTGGGACTAATGTTTTGTGGTGGGGTTTGATTTTTTCTTCCCCCCTTCCCCCCTTCTTTCCTTTTCTATGCCCAAATGTAGACATCCTATATTTGAAATTTCTTCAACTTAAATTTGCTGATGACTTCTGCAAACAAGATGACCTTTTTGGGCTATGGTTATAGTGGTGTTCAGTTTAACAAATACAGTTCCTGAAGGAATCTTGAGACGAAGATCACTTTTGTCAGATTATTTAGATCAAATGTTATTCAGCAGCAGAGGAAAATGTTTACTTACAACTTATTAAATAAAAGTACTGCTAGTATGGAGTTGCTGCATTTAAGTAATACTCACTGAATGGATCCCACAAGATGATTGCTCCAAACAGCTCTAGGGTGCCTTGCTGGTGGAGCTACTGATCCAAGTGACATAGACTACTGAAAAATGTCATACTGAATTCGATGTGTTATGTGGTATTTAGACTTTTATGACTAATTTTATGCAAATATGTGACATGTGTGGTCAGCAGAGCCAGGTATTAACCAAATTTGTTGAGAAATCAAAAAACAATTACTAGAAAAGTGGTTTATTTTCTCTAAATGCTGTTTGTCAGAGATTTTGAGTATTCTGCACTTTGCCATCAAGTCAGTATATGCTGTGTGCTTTCAGTATTTCTGAAGCCATCATGGATTTGCTTATTTTGCGAAGGTACTTTCCAGTACTCTTAAGCTTTTAAGAAAGCTGATGACTTGCTACCTTGAGGGAAAACTGTTGGGTTTTTTGTTTGTTTGTTTTTTGTTTTGTTTTGGTTTTGGGTTTTTTGTTTGTTTGTTTATTCTTTGTTTTATTGTTTGTTTTGTTTTGTTTTTACACGGAAGAATTGTGTTAGGATTTTAAAACAGTTCAGACAAATGTAGTAATACTGAAATCCTTATATGGTCCACTGAAGATTGCAATTGTAAATAGTCAGTTGTTGAAAAATTTCTGTGGTACCCTGTTTTGAAAATAATACCTTATTATTAATCTTTCTACAGAGCATCTAAAATCTGCAAGATTCTTCATAAACATTTACACCCTGCTACTGTCCTACTATTGCAGAAATTGCAGTTTACCATTTTGAATGTGCTTAAAATCTTTTCAGGTTGGTTACTACAGTAGTGACTGTATAGTGATACATGTTAGTACTATAATCTTAAGGCTTTACTCTAAGCAAACTTTTGTAAAAATAAGTTAATTTGGGTGATGCCATGCAAGGCAAGTATATCGATGCCTGGAAATTAAACCAACAGAGGCACAGGAAAAAATTTGATGCAGATCACATAAAGGGATGATTTCTTTCTGGAGTGGTCATGTTGATCCAAAATCTCGGTGGAAGCAGGAGGTCTTGCCGCTCTTTTTTCTCAGTTTTAGTCATGTGTTCTTTCCCTTCCTCCTGGGCTTACTGATACACTAGGACTTCTTCTTTTTTTTTTTGCTTTGACTCACAAACCCAGCAGAATATTGTATACACATTTGGGTTTTGTCTTACCATTTTTACTGGATATTTTTCTGCCAGGCTAGTGAACTAAGTCAAATAACAGTTTTTTGACTGTAAGGCAACATATAGCTGACAAAAAGGAAAAATGTGACAAATATATGTAGGAAATGGCACCTCTCTCTTCTGGCTGTGTTAAGCCAGTGGGTTGGCTGACTGTAGCTGAATAACTTCACATTCAACAAACTGTTCAAATTTTAAAGTGTTTGGCTTATTTTATTCCTTGGACATAGGCCCTCAAGATAAGCATCAGGCTTTGTATTGACCTAAGGGTGTAATTTAATATGTTTTCTTTGGGGAAACCAACACCTTTGCTTTTCAAGCTATATATTTTAACACAACTATGCCCAGCATTGTTTGCAAAGAACAATTAGGAGGCATTAACCTCTTGTTCTAGAGCAAGGGATGATATCAGTAATGTCTTATGCCAACTTATTTTCCAAACAAAACATAAAATGCAATTACAATCCAATTCTATGTTCTCCACCCTCCCGTGACTTATGGCAGTTCCCAAAGAGTAAAAAAAATAGCAATGAAGAGCTCACAATGTGATAATGAAAATGTGTGCCAGGTGCCTTGGATCTGTCTTTGACCTCCTGAAGAACAGTTTAGTCATTGAGAGAACTGAGATTAAGGAACTAAATTTTTGTCATTCTTATTTCGATACTCTGGTCACAGGGATGTTTCATAATCACAGAATCACAGGATGGTCAGGGTCGGAAGGGACCTCTGGACATCATCTAGTCCAACCCCCTGCTAAAGCAGGCTTTCCTAGAGCAGGCTACACAGGGTCACGTCCAGGTGGGTTTTGAATGTCTCCAGAGGAGACTCCACAGCCTCTCTGAGCAGCCTGTTCCAGCACTCTCTCACCCTCAAAGTAAAGAAGTTTTTCCTCACATTGAGACAGAAATCCCTGTGTTGCATTTTGTGCCCGTTGCCCCTTGTCCTGTTGCTGGGCACCACTGAAAAAAGCCTGGCCCCATCCTCTTGGCACACACCTTTCAGATATTTGTTTGCATGGATAAGAACCTCTCTCAATCTTCTGTTCTCCAGGATAAACAGTCCCAGCTCTCTCAGCCTCTCCTCATAAGGGTGGTGCTCCAGCCCCCTCATCATCTTTGTAGCCCTTGCCTGGACCCTCTCCAGTAGTTCCCAGTCTCTCTTGAACTGGGGAGCCCAGCACTGGACGCAGCACTCCAGATGTGCCCTTACCAGGGCAGAGCAGAGGGGCAGGATCACCTCCTGGCCATGCTTCTCCTAATGCCCCCCAGGAACCCATTGGTCTTCTTGGCCACCAGGGTACACTGCTGGCTCATGGGCAACTTGCTGTCCACCAGCACTTCCAGGTCCTTCTCTGCAGAGCTGTCTTCCAGCAGGTCAACCTCCAGCTTGTACTGGTACATGGGGTTGTTCCTCCCCAGGTGCAGGACCCTACACTTGCTTTTGTTGAACTTCATTAGGTTTCTCTCTGCCCAGCTCTCCAGCCTGTCCAAGTTTCTCTGAATGGCAGTGCAGCCTTCTGGTGAATCAGCCACTCATCCTGTTTTTGTAATATCCACAAACTTGCTGAGGGTACGCTCTGTCCATTCACCCAGGTCACTGATGGATAAGTTGAACAGGACTAGACCCAGTACTGACCGTGGGGGAGCAGCGCCAGCTACAGGCCTCCAACTAGGCTCTGCAGCACTGACCACAACCCTCTGAGCTCTGCCATTCAGTCAGGTCTCAATCCACCTCCACTGATCTAACCCACACTTCCTCAGCTTACCTATGAGGATGTTGTGGGAGACAGTGTCAGAAGTCTTGCTGAAGTCAAGGTAGACAACATCCACTGCTCTCCCCTCATATAACCAGCCAGTCATTCCATCACAGAAAGCTATGAGATTAGTCAAGCGTAACAAAATGTTTCGTTTGATACAGAAAGCAATAAATTTGATACAGAAAAGCTAATGAGAAAAGATGAAAACTGCTTGACTTGGTTTGCATTACTGAGTTGCATTGTATTACTTCTGTGAGCAAGATGTTTTAGAAGCAGTGGTAAATGTTTATTATTCTTTCTTCTTGACTTCTGAACCAAACATAAGGAAAAAAACATGGGGGAAAAATACCTAACTTCATCCTTCCATAAACTATAATTTAACTGTCAAGGTAAACTCTTTCCCTGCTACTCAATGTACAAACCCACTACAGGTAGGGGAATGGAGCTTTTTTCCAGGGACCTGGGGGCTTCAAGCTTGGGTAAAAACTTCCTCCATGGATGGTCGGGTGATAAATATCTCTTATATGGATTCTTTATCCCTAGATACACAAAATGTCTATGTAATGCTCTTTCCCTCCCCTTACACTTAGCGTTTGAAAGCTGTTACTGGAATTTTAGTAACGTCCTGTTGTCTTCACAGAAAATAAAATCAGGGGTGCCTGCCCGAGGAGGAGGTAGATGTGGTTAACATACAGAGCTTCTCAGAGTTATGCTTGCTCACAAAAACCAAGATTTCTTTTATGGTCCTGTAGTAGATATTGCTGTTCTTATTATTAATCAGGCACAATGGAGAAGAGTAATGGAAACAAACTAGCCCTTCTTGCCCTCTGCAATGATAAATAAATTTAGCCAGAAATATTTCTCATTGCCTTAACACATCAGATTTTATTTGTTTTTAAAAACTTTTGTTTCTTATTATTTGGTTAATTTTCATCTCATTACAGTAATTTATTTGTTTTTTTAACTGATTAAGTCTGGATATTTTCTCTTACAGAAGAACCAGTTGTCATCGGCAACCTGTTCTGTGTTGTTAGAAAGTGTAAAGATGGAATAATGAGTCACTTACTCCTCTCTGTCATTGAAGGAATCACTCTGGTTCAAGATCATTATCAGGTTTGAGTGGTTTCCACACCTACAAGTGTTTTTTACAACACACGTTAAACTTTGGAAACTAATGGAAATTTCTTCTTTTTTTTCCTACTTTCTGAATGATGAGTCCCCACTGTGCCTATACAAAGCTGAGATAGCTCTGATACTTTTGATAGCGATACCTGGAAATAATTTCTTAAGTAAACATTGGTAAGCTTTGAAACCTGTAAATATAACTGGAATAACTAGCCACCCAATACAAAACAGTAGCCCATTTTTAATTCCTTTAGATTTTGTGATACTGCTAATTTCATGAATCAGAGTACATTTATACTTCTAAATCTGCACAGGAACAGCTGTGTAATCAAGCTAGATACAAATAAACTTCTTGGTCAGAGTAATTCAAACTAAAATAGGAATGGTGGTTACCAGTTGGGTTCAGTCTTTCTTTAACAGTGCATGAAATTGCCAGCAGGAGAGAGCGACATTTGACATTTACAGACTCATCCAGAGTTGGAAGCAGGCCTCTGGATAGCGCACACGTGTGCATAGAGACAAAACACTAAACTAGTATAGAATTTGCCCCCTCTTTATGAAATAGCTCTGCTAGTTTGTCTACCTGGACTTTTGCTGATATGAACAGCAATGTTTTAAGGTAAACAGACACCAGGGGCATCATTCATATTTCAAAGTAGACTTTTACAGAATAAATGCATTTCTGTAGTCACCACCACTCATTTCATTATTCAATTAAATTTCAAATGAAAACATTGGCATTTCTGTTAATGGATGGATCTCCTTGATAAAATATTTTTGGTTGTTTCCAAAGCCCAAATCTTTGAAAATTGCTTGGTTCTTGAAAACCTCTTGCCCAGTTTCAATTACAAATACAATGAGTAAAAGACTACTACCTTTTTATCATTTGAAAATATGCATCATCTAGTTGCCAAGACCTGCTGCTTCAAGCAATAACATAATCTCATGAAATTGCTAACCATATGATTGCTGTCTTTTGCAGGATATTGAAAGAACGTGGCCTGCTTTTAACAAGGGGGAATGTGAAAATGTGGCATACATAAACCAGAAACTTTCTAATACTTTGGAGAGCTCCCTGAGAGCCTTGCAGAATACCAGCGATGGCAGCTGTGAATGTCAGCTAACGCTGGGGAACATAGAGAGACGACTGCAAATGTAAAACCTTTTACATTTTGGTATCCTAAACGGTTCTTGTTAGAGATATCATTTTGTGCATATGCTTATGTTTTAAATTATGTAATTACAGGAGAAATAGTGTTTATCAAAGTCTCTAAGTTTTGTTCACTTAGCTGGAAATTGAGCAGATACAATGCACATATTATCTAAGTAATTAGCAGAATTCTGGATATTTCTAATAGCCCTTACAATTTTGCTGAGCACTTGCAGCAGATCTTGCTGCTACACAAGGAGAATGTTTTGGATCACAACTAAGAAAATTTTTAATTTTTCATGACCTTGGTTAGGTCAGAATTTTGATATTTTAGTTTTTTCTTTAAAGCTGTTTTGTTACGGCCTTGTCCCCTCAGCTGCTGGATATTGTTTGCAAAACATTAAACATTCAGATCAGTTCAGTAGTTCAAACAGTCAGAAACACAGGATGATTCTTCTAAACTGACAGGTTTGAACTCCAAATAATTTCAGATATTTGTTAATACCTTGAGAAAAAGTAGTAGATTCTAAGTAAATGAATAAAACTGCTGCTACAGAGTATTTAAAAGTTATAGTCATTGCTATACTGGTTTGATTGTTGGATTCTTTCCTTAATGGACTTGAAAATTCTCTGTGAATTACAGTAATAATACAGAAGAACTTGTGCTTAGGTACTGCTTTTATGGACCATAGACTCATGTTCATTTTTTGAATTATAAATAATATCTGAAGTATGTATACTCTTTATTAGATAAATTATTATTAGATACACTTTATTCATCCTGAACTGCAGTGCTTTGTATCTCTAGGGTCTGAAAATATGTGTTCAGTAAGAAACATGGAAGTGAGGCATCGCTAGACCTGTTCTTCTCCATGAACTACTGTTTGCTAGAGCACTTAGCCATCGTGGGCAGATCTCTAGATCTGCAGTCTCATATAGGTATGAAATATGGTGGATGCTGCACCATATAAATACAGTGTGAGAAGGTCTGTATAGGTGCTTACCACATGCACGGTGTGTGCACATAAAGAGAATAATGTGACCCTTTCGCATCATTTAGTGGCTGTTTCACTATTCATATTGCCCTTTATACATAGTAATGTCCATGACTTAGTTCTGATAACTTGTGAAACTAAGACTATCATTTCAGGGTGGCTGAAAATTTGGAGCTACAGTTGTCAGAATATCCAGCGGCAGCTTTTCTCAGCAATTTTAATATTTTGAATGGTGGGTTCCACTTTTCTTCACTTTTTTACAAGTCAGTGCTGTGTAATTCTGTAGGACAATAATTGTTTCCTTGTTCATCAAACTTTAAAAGGATACTGCTTATGGAGACTAATGACTTAATGCAATAGATTTTCATTGTACATATATGCACATACATGCACTTGAGTTGACATAGAACAGCATTAATTTATTCTGTCAGAGTCTGTCCAATAAAGTGCAGGGATTCATTAGAAAGAAGAGGTGACAAATCTTAAAGGACTAAAGGCGGCTTTACTAATTTCAGATGTTCTTATAATACAGGGATGTGGGATAACTTGTGCTCTTAAAGGATAATGCAAACTGATGCACAAGCCCTTCAGTCTGCCAGGATAGTGATCCCTACATTTGAAATAGAAGTGAATTACATGATATGAAATTTTTGTGTCCTTTATCACCTTTCCAAACAAATCTAACAAAAAAGTTAATAGTCTGTGGGCAATTTAATTAAACAGATTGGTATTGTTGGAACTGTTTTTCTTCTCTTCCAGATGTGAAAGTCAAAGAGTGTGTGCAGAATCTTACTCAGCTGAGGCTGGACATTGGTTCTTCTGTCAATATTTCTGAAGAAACTATCAATACTGTCTTGGAGGCCAGTATCTCTCATTCAAAGGTAAAAGATCAAAAAGAGGTGTTAAATTAAAGGATTAACCTGTAACCTGGTGCGCCAACTAAAACAAAACAAACCACCTTGTTTGTATGGAATCTTATATTTTCACTCATCACTTCTGAGATTTAGGACTTCAAAATAATGATGTGAAGCATTGAGAGATCAATTTATAGTAGCACTAGTCTCCTGCTCTAAATGGCACCACTTCATTGCTTTCAGCAGTGTTTTACACCCTTGTGCTGGCATGGAATTAGAGCTTTGCTATCTTGGTACTGTAGAAAATGTGAGGGTTGTGGAGAAATCAGTTTGTATTTTCCCACCTCAGATCCTTGCAGTATGAAGTTGTCTGGGTTTTTTTTTTTCCTTCCTTCATATGCTCCTCACTGCTATTACATTATCTTACCAGTATCTTGACTTACGCTCACGTTAATTATCGGTTGTCTCTTGAGTATTCTGAAGGGTGGATTGTGTAAGTTTTCTGAGTGAAGGACTGTGTGTGTTATCATTACTGCTGTTTCCTGTGATCTCAGTGATTAGTAGAAATAATGAAAAATGCCCCCTAACTTACAGGTTCTCTCTCAGGTTAATGATTGTATGACTGAAAAGAGTTGGGGGTACATTTGGTATAAAACTAGTCGGGTCAATCAAGCAGCCACTGGGTGTCACTGATGCTCTGCTTGCAGAAACAGTTTCAAGTTTTGTTCGTGAAAAGTCTGGTTATTAAAAAGGCAGTTCAGACCATCATAAATACTTATAGACGATTTATTCTTCTCCTTCTTTGACAGTGTGACTGCCTTTATTGGTAGCTTGTTATTTTGATACCAGTAGATGGTAATGAGAGAAAACATCTGGAAGTGATTCAGTTAAATGGGATTCAGTACATCTTTGATCTTTTGGAATACTAATACTAATTGACTGAATTTTCAAATTACTTCCCTTATTTTTTGCAAAGTCCTATGTAGAGTTGAGATATATGTACACATCTCACATTTGCATATCAATGCAGAACTTTTTATTTGCTTAAGTGCTTAAATCCTTGCCTAGTCCAACTGGATCACTAAAGCTTATTTCTTGTACTGATTGTGCAAGATGCACAAGTACTTTTTAAAGCTATAATTTAGGCATCCCCATTATGTTTATCGTATATATAGCTACTGCCTGATAACTAATGATAGCTGCAAGCCCATAGCAGTCCCGTGACTGTATGCTACTACTGTGCTTGCCTCTGGAATGGAAAGAGTAAGCCTGCAAGTTATTTGTGCTTATTGCAGTTAGCCTTAATTTCTACCACAATATTATGCTCTGGCCATGCTCATTGCCATATGATTAAGTGTTTTGAAACTGCTCAAAACCTGTAACCTGAAGACTATCAACATTCATCTACTGAACACAGGAGTTTGGATTGGCTCTAGCTCTCACAAAGCTGCAAGGAAAGTTCAGAGGGACTTGATCTAGTGGAGAAAATGCTGAATGAGTTAAAACTAGACTGAAATGGTGATATTAATGTGGAGCATGAGGAAATAAATTTAAAATGTATTCGAGTCAAATTTCTTCTACAACAACAAGTCCAAATCAGTATCTTTTTATGCTGCTAGCAGAATTATATTCACATTCATGTTCTGTTCCTTTTAGATACACACAAAAAGTGAATATTTAAATATATAGGAATTTTTTTTTGAATCACAAAGCAAAATTCTATTGCAGAATAAAAATCTAAAAGTTAAGTAGCTGGAAATTGCAATGCCATAGGAATTAAAGAGTGAAATTGCATATCTTGACCAACTTTGACTCCTAATTTGATTTTCTTGGGGATCCTCTCCCTCACTGAATACTGTTACTAGCTATAGGTACATATATAGGTGGAGGCAGTACAGGTTCTGTCCTAAGGAGTACAATGGGACCCTGAGTACTTTACTTTGGCTCCTACAACCTTTGAAGTTGTAATTTTTCTGGACTTCCTGCCATTTGCTTTCCTTCAGGCATGCCAGGAGAAAGGGTAGCTAAGAGCTCTTGAGATATCTGGAATGCAAGCATTTGTCTTTTGATGTGTTATTTTTGTAGGAAGAAACAAACCATCATTATTCAAGGAGTTTTTACTTTAGTCTTGCTCAGGTCTGCTTAGGCATTTCTCCCTTCATCCACTATTAAATAATAACACTTCAAAGGAGTGTTGAACTGAGAATGTGAGCTGGTTCAGAGTGAACATTGCTCCACACAGGCAGCCCTAAGTGTTAAATTTGCATGTCCTCTGAAAGAGGGAAGGTCCACATTGTTTGATTTTAGTGATTCATACATCTGGATTTTGATTTTTAGGTGTTTTGCAACAAAGGTGTACATCTGCTAGAATGGATGTATTCAATATTATAAATACGCCTGCTTATGGTATGAATATGAATGCTCATAGAACAAATGATCAACCTGCTCACAGATGAAAGTAAATTTTTATAAGAAATATACTTAATCTTTTTATATGTACATGGAACATAAAGTAAGAACATACCAGTCTGATAGTTGGTAGAGCTCTATAGTTCCTTATTTCAGGTCTGTTGATGATTGCAAATTCTCATGCTACCGTGACAAAAAATTTCACCTTATTGACTATAAAAGAAGGTGATGCATATCAGGGAGAAAACGTTTTAATACACATACATTGTGACAGGTTTTTTACAGTGCCTTTGTGGTAGCTTTAACTGGAAGATGTGATGAAGAAGTACTTAGCCTGCTGCTAAAGCTACCTGAAAACAATAAAACTTCCCAGGTAGTGGAAGAATTATGTTCTTTACCAGCACTGGACTTGTATACCATGTTTGTACTGGTTATAGAGAATTTGAACTTACGTCACATTATTTACAAGGTAAGATGGGAAAAAACATTCAGTTCCTATGTTTTTGTTTTGAAGGTGGTCTAAAGCATGCAGGTAGATAAATGAACAATTCTATTATTTCTGCAGATGTTCTTTCTCTGTGGAAGCAAACACTGGACATATGGTATTTTTTGTCCTTATTTAGCTCCACAAAGCAAACACAAGAGTTTAAGAATTGGGTTGGTAGATGGTACTGTATTCTATTTCTTGCTTCCTCAGGGAAATTATCACTGAAGAGTTTATTACAAAGCTTTAGATAAAACACAGGAAGATGAAGACATAGCTTTATTAATCTTTAACGAGTTTGCAGTTCATGCAATTAGTCACTTAATTTTTAAGTGTGAAAGACTGATCTGGCATCATGGAAGCTAAAGCATAGGAGCTCACATTACAAGAATTACAAAATCATTTTAAAAGGAAAAAATCATAGTACTCTGGAATGCATTTTATTTACTGTAGAAATCATGCTGGCAATTCAGGTGGCTTCTTCAGGAAGGAGCTTGTCCAGCTCTCAGGATGATCCTATAAGGGCAAACCTCCTATATTCCATATGACCCAAATCAAACGACTTTGACAAGAATAATGCAGTGCTAAAACTGTAATGATGGGAATGCAAAAGTCTTTATCAGAACTGTATTAACTGTACAACTGTATGTAATCTGGGATCTAGTATGGGCTTTCAGTGAGTTAATATTTTTACTTGTAGAGCAAAACGGGATGGCATTTCTGACAGCAGATGTTTATCTCAGTTCTTTTAGGGTAATTGATTGACAGAATATAAAATGTTGCAAGTACACGCATTGAAAAATAGTTATAACATTGGGAGGAAGAATGTTTTGTTCTAAAGCTGTAGGTGATGAGTTATATTCTGGATGTTGTGTGCACAGTTAAACAGGTTGGCCACATACTTTTAAAAACAAGACAATTTCCCAGAATAGGTTAAGATACCAGAAGGAAAAGAAAAGATTCCTACTTTCTGAATTATCTGCCAACCTGGGTGGGTGGGTGGGTGGGGGGGTAGGGGGAAGAAAAAACCCAGTGCTTATTCTAATGGGCTTTTCTACTGATCCCTACTGAAGCATAATGAATTTCTAGCAAAGCATAAAAAATTATGTCAGCTCACCCTAAATTATTATGGAACTTTTGCTAATTTTTTAACTGAATAAGTTTTTTTACAGTTTCTTTTTTATTTAATGTGTGAAAATAGGTGAGGGCTGAGAAGAAAATTAAGTACAGACATTATTATAGTAGCAAGTCAAATAAAGGTGGATAACTTAAAGATAATCACAGGAAGCAGCTGAAAGTATATAATAAGATTATATTGTTTTTATTATCATGCATAGAGAGGTAATGAATCAGTTTGTATTACTGTATCATCTAAATAACATATAACAACAAAGGAAATAGAGGGAAAATTAATAATGTCAAAACTTGCACAGTAGAAAAAGCAAATAGCCAACTGAGCTGTCAAGTAGGGAATAAAATGTACACAATTATTTTAGGTAAAAGGCAAAGGGAGGAAGAGTGTGACAGGAAAGTTTGTTGTCTACTATGATTCCTAAAGCAATTAAAGTCATCGCTAGATTTAATTTAATTATTTTTAATATATTAAACTGTACATTACGCATCTTGAACCTATTGAAGGAATAGTTCTCATTTACACTGGTTTCCAAGGGGGCAGGATGCTGCAGATCCCATTAGCATCTTAGTAGGAGAGTTCTTTTCAGCTTAGTAAGTATAAACACGTTCTCTGGATTTTTAATTCCTGATTTGTCACAGGCCAGTTCTAACATTACAAGAGAATTTTTCTTTAGCTGAATTTGACAGTAAGTGGGGAGTTAGATGAAAATTAGCCTTGTTAAACAGAGTTTGCTGTGACATTGTATAATCAGTTTTAGAAAAGTACTGAATGATTTTGAGTATTTCATTGAAAGGTTAAAACTTGTTTCTAATTGGAATTTATTGTTCCAATTTTCCCTTCTTTTCCAAGATTAAGGTACCATCTGAGATAGGCAACGTACTAAACATGCTACTGGATGTGGTTTCTAGTATCAGCTCACTTCTCGATAAAGCCCATCATGTCATGGAAAACCTTCCAGTATTCCTCCAGGGAGTACAAAACACTGGTGTGCTTGACATCTCTGCATTGCAACAGGTATGTGTATGATTTTAATATGCAAACTTAATTCCCATTGTGAGGTGCTTTGTTAATGATGCGTGCTTAGTAAGGAGGAACACTAACAGAAATTGTGTCCCAGAAAGTTGAGAACTTAGAGGGAAGAGAGTCCATAGATTCTAGGAAGATTCTTTTGGTCTCCTTCAAGCATTGTGGTAATTTTGAGACTATTGAGGTGTTATTTCTGTCATCTCTTTTTTTTTTTTTTTTTTTTTTTTGGTTAACTTACAAGGTCATAGCCTAAGTTAAAATGGTGTTAGGCTGCTGAATAATAATAAGATGTATTATCTGTGATTTGGAGATAGCCACATTTTTTTCTGCTAATGTTGTTTATTTTTATTTTTTTAATGAGCAGACTATTGCTTTGTTTTTATCAAGATAGCATGTGCAGTTCTTGTGTCTGCCATGGGTTTCTGTTTCTGTCACTTTAAGGATTTTGTGTGATAATTGTTCTTGACATTTTAAAAAGAGTGGCATGAGGTGTGAGTGAGGATATTTCTTTTGTCCCTGCCTTTAAGGGCAGTTGCTGTGTGGGCATCTGTAACAGCTAGTGCAGTGGTGGATCTAGTATTAATTAAATCTGAAAAATGATTTCTGTTTCTTAGTAGGGTCCAATTCCATAAGATGACCTGCTGACCTCTCTGCTGTTACCTGCTGCATTTGCTTTTCTGTGTGGAAAGTTTAGGGTTGAATCTGTTTCTAAAATTGCAAACCTTTTAAAAAAATCCCTCAGTGGTAAACAGTACAAACTGGTTTGTGAATACAGTACAGAGTAAATACTGTTTTCCCTACTGATATGAATCTTTCTCAAGATCTTCTAATTTATGTGACAGAGAGGCATGTTGTAAAATGCTGTTCTGTGCATATCAGTTTTGGGTTTTATCCTCTTTTATTTGCGGTAGCTCTTTGGCTGCCACAATGAAAGCTGGCTTTCATCAGATGCTTACATCCTTTCTGCTTTCCTTAACCCATTTCTGTTTGTATCAGACTTTCCTTCGAACAGATTTTTTTTTTTTTTTTTTTTTTGAGTGAAATCACAAAGTTGCTTATTTGGTAGAAGACCCTCTTAAACAGTCCTGTTGAAAAAAAGCTTGCAATAAAACAAATTGAACAGCAGAGGGCGATCTGGTCACACTTTTAATCTTTGCGCCATGGCAACACATACCCTGTAATATAGCATAGATTTAACCTTGGAATTGTTCCTTTTCACATCTTACCTTTTTGGTCACTTTTTCTGAAACAATCTTTATTTTCTTAATTTTTGTTAATTCTTTTTTCCTTGAGAAATTGCTGGAGTTTTTTGTCACCTAATAAATTGTGGAGGATTAAAAAATCAGTGTCTATTTCTTTTGTTAATAAATTAGATGTTTGATGTTTTGAAGGGCTTTACTGTCTCTGTAACTTTTTTTGTTTTGTAGACTAGTAAAATTTGTTTATTTTTAAGTATCCTTTCTTTTTTTCAGTTTTAACTGGATTTTCTTCTGCTTTCCAACCATACCTTTAATTATTGATTATTTTGTTTCCTTCTTTTCTATAGTGGCCAAACTTGTGCTACTCAATAAGTGTGCTTCTGAAGTGCAAATATTGCTTGTACACTTTCCACCTTTAAATATTCTCTTCTATTTCCAAGGAGTCCCTCCTCCAGGGTTTTTATTTTCAGGATAACCAACAGCAAAGTAGTTCAGTGACCTAGGAAGATTACCAAATAAAGTATGTAAAGCTATTAAAAGTAAGAATATGTAAAATTTCAGCATAGAATAAGACAGGTTGTTGTCTTCTTTAAATTCTGATGGAAAAAGTTTGAAGTTGATTTAAAAAAATTAAATTGCTTCTATAGTGAAAGAAGTAATAAAGTAATTGTCAATTATAGATGTGGACTTTTGTCTGAAAGACAAAATGAAAAGCAAGAAATACATTTAAAATATCTGTAAAATGTGAAGTTGAATTGATATGCTACATATTTTGTAATAAAAGGCCATATTAGATTCTACTGCTCACATAATTTTTGCCTTTAACGGCTCACTACTTATTGTATTCACAACTTATTGTATGTCTTGCCCTATTAAATGTCATGAGATATCCATTATTCACTGGAACGTTGTGTCACCCATTCTTGAGTATAGATGAATTTTCTACTTCTCATTCAAATATTGCCATCTAAATTTGACAGGTTTCTGAAAAATAATTTAACCAGATCAGCAATTTTGCCTTCACCCCTCCCCTGATTCTGTCAATTTCAATACAATAAAGACTGTTTTGTTTATGGCTCTACCCACAAGTAAGAATATCTGTTTCTCTGCATTTGTTTCCTGTAGCACTTTGGTTTCATCAAACTTTGAATTATCTTTAACCTCCTTGTAGTTTTCCAGGAATATTACAATTAATTTTTTTTTTTTTTCTCTCTTAATGTAATGATTCTGAATTTTATTTTAGTTTTACGTGTGAGCTGTAACCTGGTATGACTTACAGGATTCTTTTGTTGAATAGCTGATGTTACTACTCCATATTAATTTGTTTTATACGTAATATTTCTTTTAAACATACAGCTGTCCAATTATATCAGAAGCCCCTGTGCTGTGAGGTTTTTTTACTCCATTTGAGAATCCAGTTCCAGATAGCTTTCTAATCTTCAGTACCAGCCTTCCTCTTCCATGAATTTGTTGGAGCAACTGACTTGAATGGTTACTTTGTAGGATGCTGCTTGTTTAGATTCATCAGCCTTGATTACAAGCCTGCTTCATCTAGTTTAAACTAGAAAAACTGGATCAAAGACAACTTTTTGTGAACATTCATCCTATATAGTTCTCCTACTTTATCAAAGCCAAATTTTAGAAAACATATCTTATTGAGTCAGTGGATATTTAGTTGAAAGACAGTAAGTAGATTCAGTCTGTTGGTGGCAGCTTACTGCATAAATATTCATTATTTGAATTTCAAGTTATTTTGATTGGAACTGGAATTAATTAGCAAGTTTGTGCTCTTTGACTGAAATAAGTCTCATTTATCCTTCTAGTGCAAATAGTTACTAATATAGATTCAAAACCATTTTTATTCAGCATTGTACATAAATAAAGTTTATTCCTTCAGTAAAGTCCATGCCAGCAGATTCATTCAAGAGCTGTAGATGATGGTATTACAAAATCTGCATATTATTTATTTACTATGCTATAAGCTGAAACTGTATGCAAAAAGTCAGATTTTGGGACCAGCCAACACTGAGTTTTAAATAACACTTTCTAATATTCCTCCAGGAATACTAAAGAAGCACCTGGCACTTCAGTAAATGCATTGATCAGGATAAACTGTTTCTAACAGTACAATCTTTAAATTGTCTGTAATTCATTCTTTTTGTACTCTTTGAAAATTGACTCTTCTGTTTAAAAAAAATCTCCAATGATAAAAATGCTAATAGATTTCAGTGTCAAATGTGTATGTTTGACATATCACAGTCTTTTTCTATTTGCCAGTTGTGCAGTCTTCAAATGATATCTGATAATCTAGTTATGTTTTTTCTTGACGAGTGTCTGCAAGAGTGATGATTATCAGGCAGGCCAATGCATCCTTCAGTTACACTCTAGAAACATGTTGCCTTGCAGTTATATCCTCTCAGAACTGTGCACCTGTACAGCCTGCCATGAGATACCAGTTACAACTGAGCATGTTAGCTGAAAAATGAAGCTGCACGGAGAAAGTTGGTTTTAATTTCTATTTATTTAATTTTAACATGGGGAATGGAATGATGGTGCTTAAGCCATAAAAGTAGTCAATCGCTCTCCTTATTAGACATATGCTAGTCATGAGCAAATGGCAATAAGAAATGCTGGTATGACTCAAGATGTGCAAAAACTAGAAGCACATCTAACAAATTAAAAGACATACTTGAAAAATAGGCTTTTAGGGCATGTGCATTTGAATATTTTTTTGTTCTTATCAACTGTTTTCACTGCAAACATTATATGGAAGATGGGTTTGGTTGTTTCTAGTGCTTTGTGACATAGCAGCAGTCTGTCAGAAGAGCAGACTTTGTGAAAACTGACGTTACAATCAAGGAATCTGTAGTGCAGTTGTCCTGATATTTTCATTCCTTTTCTGCCTAGGCAATACAGAGTATTTTTCAAAGTTTAATGTTTCAGAGTTTAATGTAGTACACTATACTACTGCCTTAACCTGGAAATTAAAACTGCATTACTGTTGTGACGTCCCCACCCCCCTCCATGATGAAGGTGATAAGGAGAACAGAAACTAGCACAGCAGGCCCTCATTCTTGTAGGCAGTTTCAACAGACT
This sequence comes from Falco naumanni, assembly GCF_017639655.2. Taxonomy (NCBI): domain Eukaryota; kingdom Metazoa; phylum Chordata; class Aves; order Falconiformes; family Falconidae; genus Falco; species Falco naumanni. The sequence goes on from NC_054056.1 coordinate 40,429,597, forward strand.
AATTTTGTCAATCTCCTTGGATGCCGATATTGAGAGAACACCAGGACTACTCCCTGAAGCTACTAAAAGCAACTTTGATTCATCTGTGTTTCTGTTTGTTTGTTTTAGTTCTTGCAAGGTGGGCAGTTCAGAAGTTCAGCTGTTGGATCCCTGGAGTCTGTAATCAAGGCAGTGTGCAAAGAAGAAACTTCATTTTTCAGCAATGCAAACCTGTTCATCGACATGCCTAGAATCATGGGACTCTTGGATGACAATAAGGCAAAATATGGCATTCCTGAAGACTCAAGTAAGAAAAACTATCAATCACAAGTTGCATGTATGCATTCAGGGTGTAGGGAAGTTTTTCCCTCTAAAATGGAAATATTTATATACCAGCTGACATCTCAATTGACACTGTAATCGGGAGCACAAGGGTCAATCAGTAAAAGTTTTATGGCTACAAGGTAATTGTTTATGAGACACAAGCGATTCTGGTTGTTTTCTATCTTTGCAAATAATAAACAAGAATATTTCTGTTTTAGAGACATATTTATTAGAAATTTTAAAGCACTTGGTGTTAAAAATATATCTTTGAGATACAAGATTAAGAATTTATTGCTACATGCCTTTCTGCTGTGAACACAAAGCTGTGGTATTATTGTGCAGTAAAATATGCAAGCCCTCTGGATAAAGTAAGTTTTTAAATAGTTAATACTCCTGTTCTCTTGATCACCTTTTCTCCCTTTCTTCAATATACATTTGACTTTACACTGATTGATTTTAGTATTGTTAATAACATTGTTAGTGCCTCGGTGGCCCTGTGCAAGAGAAAAATACAGTGATAGAGTGTCACTAGAGAAGGATCTGTGACTGTAAATCATGACTCTTATGAACTATCAGTTTCTATAGTCTGCAAAGTTTTTCTGAAAATTGCAGCAAACTCAGGTAGTCTTCTGTGTCTTTAGCATATTAATGTTTCTGACTGGTCAGCTTGGAGCCTCTTAATTCTTTTCTGTCATTTATCAATGATTGTATTTAGTAATGATTGTTCCCTTGAAGTAAGTAAAAATTTGGGCAAAGAACTGGGTGTTCTTGATACATTTCTGACACTTGTTTCTTTAACTTTTGGCAGGAATTTAGATGTTTTTGGCCTCGTTTTACATTATGTACAATAATTTGTCTTCTTTGAGGACTTAATGACATTATTTAATAATTCCTCATAGTGCTAGAAATGGGTTGTTTCTCAATCTACTCATAATAAATTTTAAAAAAACACCAAAACAAAACCAAAACATCCCAAACACATGAACTGGACATAAAAATCTAAATGTTTCTCACAGGAAACTCATTGTCTTTACTTGAGTGCAAGTGCAGCAGGATATCTTGGAAGATATTCCTTGCATCCTAGTTCTGAATGACATGCACCCTAATGCATTAATAGCTCCATCTGATGCAGGACCATGTTTTTTTGGTTAAGGAGTGGAAAAGTGAATTGACTAGATTTTTCAAATCAAGAAGTTGAGTGTCATGCCAATTTTTTCCCGTACTTTTGGTAGGTTCTTATGAAATTATACAAATAAAAAAGTTTGTATTTATGAAGGTACTTTTGTATTCCTGCTTCTTTCTTAAGCAGGAGTAGAAAGCTACAGAACAGAGAGTGTGGAGTTAGTCCATCTTTTTCTTAAGGTGACTTCCCTCAGCATTCAACTTTTAGGATAGATGGGCTTCATAGACTGCTTTTCAGAAATGTGAGAAGCCCTTTGGACTCTGATTCTTTTTTTCTTGTCTTAATGTTTAGAGTTCTACATCCTCAACACTATCATAGAATGTGGTTAAACAATTTCTATTCAGGGACCTGTAGTGGTTACTTAGTGACAGGTGGATGGTATTTGTCATGGTGCTAAGGCAGATCTGAAATTATGACCCAAGATTTTCTTTTAATTAAAGAAAAAATACAATAATCCAACTTCACCTGTGTTGTATGTCTTAAATGTGAGTCTGTCTTTGTTTTTGCAGCTCCATTTTGCTTGAAGCTTTATCAGGAGATTTTGCAGTCTTCTAATGGGGCTTTGCTATGGACTTTCCTGAAACCTTTATTACATGGGAAGATACTGTACAATTCAAACATCAACATGATTGACCTGGTGATGGAAAAGGTAAGTATCAAAAGAAACACTATTTCTGTTTATTGATTTTGCCTTTGTACTTCATTTTAAAGGTCCACTTTTTCAGGGTAGGTAGAAACAATTGGATAATTGCCTTTTAGAAAACTGGATCCACCCTGCCCCTGGAGTTCTCACCTTATTCCTACTTTAAGCTTAGTATATCTCTTACTTGTTACAGTGGTTTCACTTCAGCATAAAAAGCAGAAGGTTGTTTAAAGTCACTTAAACCTTGTATAAAAAGATTAAAAAGAACACATTAGCAGAAGTGTCATGCTGTATCAAGGTGTAGGATATACATATTCCAAGTAAGCATTTGCCTTCAACATTTTCTTATGATGGGAACTCCAATGGGGCAGCATAGGGAGCTGTGTGGAAGGGACACCAGAGTAATGAAAGCCTGTCTGAGGGAGTCACTGAGCTGCCTTGAAAAAAATACAAGCCAACCTACAGTACGTCCTTCCTGTTGATGTTTCTAACGCCAGTAGTATGCATGGCCAGTAAATAGCAGAGCTGCCATATTTGTGGATGCTGGTGACTTGATATTATTCAACAATTTTGCTGTCTCTGCACTTCTGGTATGGTAGGTACTCTGTCTTGAGCATGATTATCTGCAATGATATGTTTGTTCATGACTAGCTTTGAGGTACTTCTGTAAGAGGAGGAATGATGACTTCTTTTAAATACACATTAGTGTTCTGTGTAAATTTTGCATTTATCTTGAAAATGTATTATTTTAACCTGGAATATTACTTATTGCAAGAATGGTAACTTAGATTAATTTAAAATGTAGAAAAAAACCACTACTGCTTGTAAGTAGTACACAAAAAAGACTGTAGTAACTTTAAATGTGATGGTAACTATATTCTGTGTAAATGGAATATGTTGTGGTATTTTGATTTATACTCTAAAAAGATAGTAAAAAACTAAGCTGAAAAACACATACTAGGTAGTAGATACTAGAAAATTTTATAGTTTCTGCTGTGAATTGGAAATAAGGTTTCAATGATTACAATCTTTGCTGTTAAATAACTTAATTTGGGCAATGGGCTGTCTCTGGAGTTGAGTATAATTAATTTTAAATTTTTAGTCAGCTAAAAATGAAGCTGTACTTGATGTTTATAGATGGAAATACCACAAAGAATATGATAAAGAAATGATAAAAATCCCAAATTGTTTTGAATATATGGTTATATTCTATGTTACAGTGATCTTCAGAATAATGCACTGAGAACATTTCCACATTATTTTCCCAATTAATATATCAAAATGACATCCTTAAAAATATGTGTAGAAAAGATAAATATCCTGAAATATGCCGTATTCCCCTATCGATCTTTTACTGAAATTAAGACTGAATAATACAGTTAACAATGAAGTTTGCTTGTGGTTTTGGTTTTTTTTTTTTTGTTTTTTTTTAAATATCTGGAGCAATACAAAGATTCTGGTAGATGCCTCTAGCACAATCTCTCATTCTCATTATGTATTCTCAGGCTCACAAAAGTTCCATCAGTTTATTCAGGAACCTGTCTATGCACATCTTCACCCTTCCCCTAAACCTGTAGATCTAACAAGCAGTTATGGATGTATCTGTTTATGTGTAAATATGAAAGTAGTAGGAAAGTTTCTTCAACAGGTTTTTAATTTATTTTATTACAGAAGCCTATCTGCTATTGCTTGAACAGAAATAAAATTTAAGTGCAAAGTATTGTTCCAGGTACCTCGAACACAACTACTAAAACCCAACACTGTAGCCCTTACACAGCCAAATCTACTGAAATCGGGACAGAAGTTCTAATTTCCTTTAGATTATGTGACCACATGGCAGCTGTTTACTAGAAGAAAAAAAGTAGCTGTTTAAAGCTAAAAAGAACATTAAAGTTTGTAAGCTAAGCTATGTTCTTGAAGTTTTTAATATGACTGGTTTGTTTCAAGACTGTATAACTGATGATTCTTTGTTAAACTGTGTTGCTGGTTCTACCTTCTGAGAAGTCAACAGTTCTACTGTGTAGAATAACAGTGACTATCACAGATACAGGTTGTAGTGCTGACTGAGAGCAAAAAAGTTCAGTAACAGCTGACATCCAGGAGTTCAAAGACCATGTGTGATGTCTTTGATCCTTGCTTTTGCAACTGTACTTTTTGCAACTGATGAGCTATTCTTATGAGACTATTTGGTATTTCAAAAGATTCTGAGCTGATCTTGGGCAATCACATTAGGACAACCTTGTACTCTTTCTTTGTAATTGTAACAGTCAGAATGTATATAAAAAACATAAATGTAGCAAGACAATTGAGAAATGAAAGAAAGGAAACTAGCAAATTAAGTTCAGTTTCCTGTCTTTTTGTCTAGTATAATTTGAAAAATTGATAATAAGTTGTGTAAGTTCTTATTTTAAACTTATCAAGTCTAGCTTTGCAGAAGCACACTTGACTTGTGAGCCTGTTAAAAGATGTCATTATAAAGGCAGTTCAATAAGCTCAAAATACCATTTTTATTTATTCTTACATCAGGAAGAGGCTTAGACATATTCAGTCCAGAAAGCTCTAATTTTAATCAAAGGCAATATCCAGTCTAGGTGTTACCAAGAATATTTATTTTAATGAACCTTCATTGATTAGGAAGAAGAGAACTTCAAGAGACTTTCTATTAAACATCTAAGTCCAGCAAGTCATTAGCATACAAAATCACAGAGGCTGCTTTATAACGTGTAAGATTATACATTCACCTTACCCTACGTTCTGATTCCTATTGTAATCAGTAAAGATTGTATAGGGAAGAACTGAACAACATGTCAGTGAAGTGATATTCCCCACAAATACTGTTGCAGCTTCCAAAATCTCAAGGGCCAGGCTTGCCAGGACCTTTGCTGACTTTTCAGTCAGTTATTTCTTTCAAATAAGCCTATACATTATATAAGGTTCACCTTTTCCAAAAATCCATGCTGCTGCAGTAATTTTGTTTTCTATAGTTTGTATAAAGAGGTCGAATACAAGCACATTGTGGTTACTATAGCTCTTTGAAAGTGACTTCAGCAAAAAAATAAAAAAAAACCCATCTCTTCTGAATCAAGTCAAAAAGGACTAAGCGTAGAGCTCAGATCTTACAAGCTGCTTGATATAACAGTTTCAAATGATGTCCAAAATTTGATCTCCCTGTGTTCCAGTGTGACCTGTGCTTGCTCTGGGCTGCAGAAATAGCACTCTCCTATTTTGGCTGTTTGCCACGCTTGCAGCCTTTCTGGTCTCCCTCTGCTTGCCATCATCATGCCTGGACAGTGAGTTACATGATCCTGAGAGTCAGGCCTGGGATTTCAGTCCATGAGGTTTCTGTGTTTGTTAACAGAAGAACTTTTTTAGTTGATTTGACACCAAACTTTAGTTTAACATTTAGGATCACTCTCTCTCTGAAAGTGGAATGGGGAATGTCATGGAAGTTAAGTGCATAAATTCCTTCGGAAAAATGAAATTATCTGCAAGGGTCTTTATTGGGTCTTCTGTCCTACAAACAGGAGAAAAGAATCACCACGAATGGTCTTCCTATGTTGTGCTAGGAGTGAGATTTAGAAAAAGGCACTTAAAATACTATGGCAAAAATTGTTTGCTTTCAATTGGAATTACTGCAGATAGTATGGTCCCAAATTGGAGTTTACAACTCATTGCAGACACTCTTTGCTGGGAAATGTCATGATCTCTACCATAATAACAATGCTGGATTGTTCTTAAATGCACTTCTGTGACTCATAACACCAATTTAAACAAAAAGATACTGCAGTGTTTTCTAAACTTGAGTATACTTGTGATCTGTTTAAAACAGGCTAGAAAAAAATGGTCGTTGTTTGCTAGTGGCTAAGAGAGAAATTGTAGCTTAGGTTCGACTGGGACAGAGACTATGTTGCTATACTCAAGTCTTCCTGTGTGAGAGTATTTTGAAATTGATTTATTGGTCACTTGAATTTATTGTCCACACCATGCTTCCAGCTTTCCCTTTTATTTTATATTTGGTCAAAGTAGCTTGAATAAAAGACCTACAAGTTCTGTAGAGGCTTTCTTTTGAATATGTCCTATTCTTTTTCTTTTTTTTCTGTCTCTCTGAAACACCTCTATGATACTCTGTATGAAACAGACATTACAAAATAGAGGTCTTTATGATACTTCAAGTAGAAAACATACATGCTGCAGGAATAATTTTCTTTGATTTACTTGATATCTCGAGACTGCAACAAATACTTTTCTTAAGTAGGAGAATGAAAACATTGATATCCTTACTGCTGACTATCAAAGTGAAATGGAAAGGAATTGCAGAAGATCTGAAGCATGCCAGTTTTTCTCGTTTTTAAGATTTGCTGTGCACAGTTTTTACTTCATTTGTCTCCATGTATTCTTTTTCCCAGGCTAATTTCACTTTTGCTTTTGTGGAAAACTTGAAGACTTATTCTGAGACATGGCTTAGGATGTCTGAGGTTTTTAAAACCAGTGAAAGTGTCCTTACAGTCTCACGACTGCAGGTTGGTGAACTGTGGGAGGGCTGCCTATTTTCCAGTTTGCTATGTCACCTGGACAGAATTTCTGTACATGTAAAACTGCATATCTATCTGGCTTCAGGTTTAAAAAGAGCTGAAAAAGAGGCAGATTAGCTTTAGGTTATAAGCCTACAGTGTGATACTGAAAAAATTCTGAGGTGAAAAAACTTAAAAGCAATGTTACTTCACTATGTCCAGTATTACCAGGCAATAAGGGAAATAAGTACACCTAAACAAGCAAGTTCCAGAAAATATTTTATTTCCTACAATCTTACATTTATTTTAAGTAAGTGCATAAGGCTTTTATCATAAAAAAAACCCTGATATAGGAAATACTGACTAAAAATAAAGAGCATTTTTGTTACTGGGTTTTTCCCCATTCTACATATTTGTGTCCTTTTCCTTTTTTCCCCAATAAAATTTAGTTTTGCCATGGTTGACTTGTGAAAACATGCATGGCTGTTACACTTCAGGAAAATTTTACACTTTAGGAGTATTTTTTTTACTACTTTAAGAAAAAAGCAGAATCCAGTCATGGCCCATACATATCAATTGAGCTATTACTTTTAAGTTCAGTTAAGGAATGATGTCACTAATCATTCATTAGACTGGCAGATCTCAGGATGCTTTTGTAGAGGTAGCAATTTTTTCCCCCTTAGAACTTGGCAAATGAAGTAATGAAGCTAAAATAATGTAAAAGGAATTCCCAAATGCCAGTTCTTTTAAGGTATTTATTTTGCTATTGCTAGTGTTAATTTGGAGTTAGCCTGTTAAGAGGGGAAGACTGAAGACATGGAGAGGCTAAGTGACTTCTCCAGTGTTATGCAGGAAATCTTGGTCATAGAATTGAGCATGAATGCATACTTATATTTTACATTTCTTTAGAGACAATGAACCTGATGTAACATCTAACACTTTTCATTTTAGGAAGCACTGCAAAGCAATTTCATAAAGCACTTTCTAGAAACGAATTTGGATATTGACATGGAAAAACTCTTTAAAAAAATGCAAGTATACGGTATGTACATAAAAGTACATGTACTGATTACACTTATAAGACTTTAACTTGAACTTAGAGCTATGTTCACTTGTAATTGAAGGTTTTATCTACTTAAATAGTATTAAAGTACTAGACTTTAAATTCTCTTCTTCAGTTAGTCTCAAATATTTCTAATTGTCTTTTTTCTTCTGAGTGAATGGTTAATTTGCATTTCAAAATATTGAAAGACTTCAAAAATCTGGTAACAAGTTAGAAGTGGCAAACTGTCATGGGAGAGTTATAAACACAGGGGCTATACTTAAAAGGAGTAGGGAGAAGTAATCCCAGTAGCCACAGTTCCACTAGTAGTAAATCTTTGTAGCAGATTTTGAAGGAAATCTATATACTTTAAATGGAAATAAATAGAAAATGAGATTGGATACAGTGTGTTTAATCAAAAGGGGTCTGTATTTTTTTTCTCCTTTTATTTGAGGATTACTTTCATGTAGTCTCCTTAAGCCTCAGAAAAGCTTGAGATGCAATTAAAATCAGAGGGTGGCAAGTTTGGGTTCAGATCAGCAGAGACTAACCAGGGTCAGACCCAGCCCCTGGCATGGCTGAGTGGGGCCATGTGGGGTGATGCTGAGGCCAGGCCAGGTTATCACCCTGTGGGTAGGGGGTCTGGGTCCAGACTGGCAGGTCCATGGCCAGGTCCACAGACAGGTTGTGATGTGGTGAGATCTGCAGCCTGGGGCAGGCCCAGCCACAGTTCTGTGCAACATGGAAAAGCAGTGGCCCTGGCTTGGGCATCTGCACAGGGCTGTCCAGCAGTGTCCCCCTGGGTCACAGCCATGCACCCTTCCTGCATTGGTACTGAGCCCTGGTAGTCAGACCTCCAGGAGTAGAGAGTATGTCCTCCAGGGCCAGAGAGGTATCCCAAGGGGAACAGTTTATAATGGAGGACGTGGAGATTATGATGAGTAATTTTGGGTATACAGGGATTTAAGGAGAAGAAGAGACAGGATAATGTTGGAAATTCAAGTTACTTTTAGAAGAATTTGGTAGGTGACAAAAAATCAATATGGCCTGCTGTCAGTAAGGTAGGTGCATGATAATTAAAATGATTGCTGACATGTGCCAGAAGGAATTGTCCATACCAATGTAGAGTCTAACGTCATTTAAGAAAAGTTCATGATTTTGAGGACCAGAAAGAGAGAAAAGTGGGATAAAATCCAATAACAGGTAGTATAGCATCATATACAAAGGGAGCTGGGTGCTTTCTAAAGGAGGATAGTGGTAGAGAGGACCTATCTGTGTAGTTTGTTATCAATGAGTGTTAGGATAACTACGAACCAGACACAAATCTGTTCCAGTCATTTGTTGGAGAAGAGCAGTGATGAGGTCCCATAAGCTCCCAACAAGGGGCTGTGTGGCCCTCAGTGCTGGAATAAATGGACATTACAGCAATATAGGTTATGAAGTCTGCTCTACAGTCAAAGAATTTTTAGTCTAGAGCTAAAATAAACTAATAAATGTACCTGAAGTGCAGCTTTTATTGGATTTCTGTACCTGTCTTTCCACAGGAGACAGACAAAAGCTCCTGAAGCTCCTGAGAGATTGTAAATAATGAAGTGTTTTTCACTTAAATTGTACTACTTTCCTGAGCTGGTTCTGTCATGGTTGATGTGAGCTGAAGTTCTTGGATTTTCTTTTGCATGCAGGATGTGAGATTTATTTGAAACTGGCCTTGATTTGGCTCTGTTTGAAGGCTAGGACTAGCTGAACTTACTTGCACTGAGAAAAATGGCACATGTTGCCCAGAATTCAAGCCAGAAAGTAAGAACCTGGGCTCAGTGTCCTCCTTAGATTAGGGACTCAAATTTGAATCCGTTACATCTCAGGAAGATTTTCTTAATCACTGAACTGTTGTCTAGTCTGGGTCAGGCACAGCACACCTCTAATGGTGAAGCTGGATCACAATACAACTGAAACCCCCACACACAGAACCACATAGTTTGAAAGATAAGAGGGAGGAAAGAGCAAGTCTCTCAGCCCACAAGGCCTGCTGGAAATATAACTATCTCAATATATTAGTTGAGTAGTAGATGGATTTTGTTTGGATCTAACACTGGGAGCTACATGATAGGTTATGGGCAAACAATATTTCATTAAGTAGGTATCAAGATCTCTGGACTTATCAGGTCCATCTTCACTGTTGCAGACAACATCATCACATGTGCATGTGTTTCTCAAGCTATAGATTTTTATGAGAGCTAAGGGTATGTGACAATATATAATAAATGGTCAATAGTCTTGGATGGTGAATACAGGAAATCATTTTAGTAGAATGGCTTATGAAACTAGAATTTCTTTATTTTAATGGAATATGGCCAAGAAAATTAACATCATATAAAAAAATGCAAATCAATATGGGCTATAGCAATAGCATTTATGCCTTTGTCAAGCTGATATGTCCAAGGTGCCAAAGCACTCTTCTGCATTTACACTTTGATTACACTTATATTTACAGATTCACTTTGTCATTTTGGTTTTTGAAAAACAACTATGCCCTCTTATTTTTGTGTTGGTTTTGTATGCTTTCTTTGTTCAGTTTATTAGTCTATAATCATGTGCAGCTGTTACTGTAAACCTCTGTTCTTATGTGTGGTGTTTTTTTTTTTTTAAATCATTACTCTTATACTGCATCAGCTTTTTATTTTTAGTCCTGTAATTATCTTGCTTGGATCCAATTAAAGTCCTAAATGAATCCATATATGTTATTGGGTTTACCACTCACAATCTGTTTATTTCTATCCAAAGCTGAGGTTTTCTAAAGTCACCTAATCTGTGTGATTATGTATTTTTCTTTTAACTAAAGCAAAAATTCCCTTGGTTTATTACATCTACCCTCACATTAAGATAAATTCTAATTATGCTCAAATCCAAGATGTTTGTATTTTTTTTTAACTTTTCCACAATGCTATAAAAATGGTTAACAGTCTTAGTGACATCTTATTAACCCTGCTATTCCTGCTGCAAAGTGTTGGGGACACAGAGTGGATTGATGTAGCACTCTTCCAACCCCTATAAAATTATTATGCATAAGACCTCGCAAAGTTATCAATTTCTAAAACAGTTCTTCAGGGTTACTGTGCCAGTTTTACTCACCTGGAACAAAATAAATATTTAACTGAGGGCAAAAAAGTTTGTGGTTTTCTTTTTAAACTCTTTACCTTCTAAGCTAGCTTTGTGTTGGCAAGGCAACTCTATTCCTCTATGCTTGCTTTCTGACTCTGTAATCTGCAGTCATTTCCTGGGTGCAGCCAACTTTATACAAACTCTGTCCCACAAGTGCTTGTGAGCTTCTTGCTGGCCACAGTCCTTATGAACCTTTCAAGAAGCACTGGGAGGCAGCTGTGCTGCAGGGTCGTCTTTTGGATTCTTGCTTGCTGAGTCTCTTTCTTGTACTACTTCTGTGATTTCTCCCAGATATGTTTTTCACAGGGATTTCCCTTATAGAGGGCTACCTGTGACCTGGGATGTAACAACCAGGGTAGAAAAAAATCAGGCAGCTTTCCTCCATGCTACAGCTCTACTGCCCTCATTGAAATGGAATAGTTTTATGTGTATATGGAAAGCTGGAAACAAATAGCTCTATCATCACCACTGAAAACTATGCCATCACCAAAATAGTCTGATAACTAAAAACCTTCTCCTAATTTCTGACCTAAATTCATTCATTGCTGGTTTATTACAATTTATTAATCTTGCAACCTTTTACTTAAATAGCACTTCTACCTGGTAGATTTACATAAACCAGAAATATTTTCTCCCAGTAACTTAATCATAAGTTAAACAAGCTAAGTGGAAGATGAGGGCTGAGTTGGTATGTAACAAAGTATGATGATGATAATAGTAAAAACAGATTTGCTGAGTTTTTTATTTATAATTCCTACATTTATAAATGGGAAAAATACAAGATAGGCAATTCTATAGATGTTCATTCTAAAACATTCCTATGGATTGTATCAGTTCATATATATGTGTTATTTCTATACTAGAGTACTGAAATTCATGCACATTGTGAAAGACAGTATTTTGCTTCCAGAAACAGTTAAATATGCCATACTCCAAGCAAACAGCAATCAAGTTGGTATTTCTTATGCTAAAATGTTCAATAGTTTAATCCATAAGAGAGAAGTTTTTTTTGTTAATTACTGATTTCAAATTAAGGTCTTTCAAAGATCAGCTGGTAAAGAGATCTCTGGTGGTTTTGGGTTTTTTTTTGTGTGTGTATATATATATATAGGGTTATATATAGTTACACACAAACACATAGGTATATACGAATACACATATATATGAAAGCTTAACTCTACTACTTAATGTTAGGAATATTCTATTCTCTCTAATGCTGCAAAAAAAGTAGCAGCACAGGTATTTTCTTTGTTGTCTTCCTCAAGGATATCAGTAAATAAGACTTGAAGTATCTACATTTGGCTCTGTTTTCACTCAACCCATGAATTCACCTTGTCTTTGCTTGCCTGTCTTCTGAGTTCTAGACTATCAGTTCCTCAACTTTTTTTCTTGAGTTCTTTATCCTTTCTCACTCGTAATCATGTCTGTTCCTCAGACTACTCCATGCATTTTTCCACTTATCTACCTTCCTATTTCCCTATACGGATGCTGAATAACATCGATGATTCAGATTTATCTGTCACCACTGTTATCAAATGAGGTCATCACCTATCCTTTTTAAAGCCTATATCTCCAAGTGAATCTTGAAAAATTTATGATGGAAATCTGTGTTGGATGTTTTATAATATTGTTTATTACCTGAGAAATTCAGATGTTTCCATTAAATCCAGATGAGTTAAGACTGTTTCTAGACCATGCTATCCTGGTTGTTCTCTCAGACATAAGAATATAACACTCTCTCTACATTCTCTACCAATGTATGGAGATCTGAATTCCTCCAAAGGTCAGCAGTTTTGGGAACCAGGCTTTAAGGTATACATTCATTCTGGATCCATAGAAAGGATCAAAGTAAAAATAGAGGGGTTGTAGGTTTTTTCAGATGCTTTTTAAATGTAGAGCTCAAGTCAAAACTCTTACCCCTTATACAATGATATTTGCAGTGTCAAGGAAAGAACTAGCAAATATATTGCTGGATGAAAAAGATCTCTGTTGTGATGTTTGAAGTATAGTAACTTGTATTTGTGTGAGTAGTTACGGAAAGATCGGGAAATGTTAAGTCCTGCAGCTTCAAGGATGTGGTCTATTTCTAGAACTTTATTAGAATTTGTTACATTTTTGTTGCTCTGAAATTGAGGGAAGACAGCTGAAGACTTATAAAAGCCACTGAAACATGAACTACGCTTCCACAAGTTCACACTAAAATTCCTATGGTTTTAAAACTTCTTCCTTTTTTTTTAATACAAAGGGTATTTACTCTTATAGGATGTGCAACTGAGAACATACCTTTCTGTTCTGATCATTAAAACTAAGGAAGTCCAATTTATTTCCTCATCTTAGAAACGATGATGAACAAGATGCTTAACAGCTCAGCAAGTAAACAGATTGACCTGTTGTCACAGCTTGTAGTAAATATCTCTTCCTGTGTGTTACTGGACCGTTTCCAGCCTTTTGACTCTGTTGAGAAATTGGAGGAGAAGGCGCATGAACTCATGCAGCAAAACAATTTTTTAGCTAGTAAGTACCTTAATTAAAATTCATATTGACATCAGACTTTGTAGTTGTCTATGTTTATTGATAAGGTAGGTTAAACTTACACAGCTTCACATTATGTATTAAAACACATATAATACAGGCAAAATAAAATATGTTTACCTTAAGAGGTATTCCCTAACATTTGAATGCTGTAATATATATTGTAAAGACTAATTATGTTGTTGTTGCCAAAACAAATCCATTGCCAAACGAATCCATGAAGTCTGTTATTTCTAACAAAATGTTGAAAAGAATAGTCATAAATGTTTAAAATAGAACAAAAAAGCTGAAAATTGTATAGTACTAAGGAGAATTGATTAATCATTATGATGGGATCATAGTTTACATACTTTCTAATTTTAATTTTTATATTGTTGTTTTTTCAAAATGAAGCAAAGGGTTTTTTTTTTTTGTAAGTTTTATTCTTAAACCAACACCTCAGAGAAATTAGCTTGTTTATTCAAAGCAAATAAATTATTAAGCAACAGATATATCTCTTTTCTTCCCTGGGATTCTACTGTCTATCCTTTTCCTGCATTATATTCTTATTGCTGAGATTCAATTAATTGTACAGAAGTTTAAAAGACAAGAATATTTTTCTTGTTGCACATGCTTTCTTTTCTTGCATGAAATGTTTTAAGTTGCATCTAGCCTTTCCAAAAGAGAGCCCCATTTAAGTCTTTATAAAGTGTGCCATGTTTTTCCCCCCTGTTGATTTTTATTGTCTCCCCGGACTCCTGTAAGTACACAAGAAAAGACATGTCTAAACAGTTCCAGAGAATGAAACTACTTAGTCTGGAATCCTATGTTTGTTCTACAACCTGCACAGTACCCCCATTTGCAGAATATGGAAATGACCGCCCTCCAACAATATAAAAGCGACAGGCCATACTGTGATATAAGGAAAATTTCTCAGGAGTACTTTGAGGGGGTGAAATTGTTTGCCTTTTCAGGGGAAGAGATGGATAGATCTTGGCCCTCAAAAACTGAATTGTCAAGTTCTAGATCCATTTTCCTTCTGTTTACATAGGGAAGGGTCATATGCTAACATAAGCTAACATTTCTTGGGAGTTTTTTTTCAGTACTGTGGCCTTATAATCTCTTTATATGCTTAAATCGGTAAAATGGCATTTTAAGGGACCTAATGAGTCCAATATGCCAATACTACATGCTCAGATATAGGCATATCTGGGCCTTACCTTTCCACAGTAAGGTATAAAACTAAAAAAGAATAAACAGAATTTTCTTTGCTTGCTTTTTTTATAGTTTCATAGCTTCATGATATGTCTTGGGAAACTAAATGTTTTGCATAAATAGGAAAATGAGATTGTAAAGCTTATTTTTTCAACTGGCCAGAAGAGGAAAAAGGTCAAAATTTTACATTCATCAAGAAGTCTTAAAAAATCTGGATCATCCAGAAAGAAAATAAAATACCAACCAATCTGCTGTATTGGTACAGATGTATCTTCATCTTTTCATCTACAATTAAGCTTTCACCTTCTTTTTTTTTTTTTTTTTTTTTTTTACACAAAGCTAGAGAAAATAAACATGCAAATTCTGCTGTGCTAAAACAGAAGTTTTAAAATTGATTCAGAAATTAAAAATCAGAGTAAATTTTAGTGTGTTGGTACTGTTTACTTTATCACCCACTTCCAGGGGTTGTTATCCTTTGATGGACAAATTTTATGGCTACTGCTTTCACTGTAGAATTGAGATCAGTCCCAAAGAAGGAGTTAAATCTGGATATAAAAAGAATAAAATGCAATTCAAAGCAACAAATTGAGACGGAATTTTCTCAGATAAAAATGGTTGTTGCAAACACATTTACTATGTGAATAATCTTCTACATTTCATATTCATGAATGTAAAAAATTTAAGTCTCTATGAAACCTACCATTCTTGTGTTGGGGGGTCAAGAAATTTTAGAGGCCTGCCATGAAAGGTGAATGTATCCTACTATCATATGGTAATTGGCCATGAGTTAGCTATGTAAATAGCATAAATCATGTAAGCTTGGGTATGAAGCTCTTTTTCTTCTTGTGGCAGGTATCATCTTTGATACACCAAAGAACAAGACACAAGATTCTAGCAATCTCCTTCCACGACACATTTCATATACAATTAGAACAAGTGTTCTCTACAGCATGAGAACAGATTTGATTAAAAACCCAGCGTGGAAATCTCATCCACAGAAATTGCCAGCTGATGGGTTTAAATACAACCACATCTTTATTCCTCTCCAAGACATGATTGAAAGGGCAATTATTTCAGCACAGACTGGGACAAATACCTTAGAGCCATCCATTCAGGTGCAAGCCATGCCTTACCCTTGTCATACCAGTGATCTGTAAGTAAACTTTCAGCTTTTTAATTCAATATATTATCCTTATTAGATTAATACTAGAGGACTTGGGAAACTACTAGGTCTTTGTAGTGGGTGAATGTGTGTATCTCAGCACAAGATTGAACCAGTATGTTCAATACCAGATGTTACAGCATAGCAAATGTTGTTTAACAGCTGTGACCACAACAGATTATGCAACTTCTGTCTGGCAAATGACCCCTGATGAGCTGTTGGTGGCTATACTGTGGAGTAGTCTGCTGGACAGAGACCGTGTCAAAATATGGTGCAACTAAATTAGATTATGCTAAGAAACCCACTTTCCATCCTTAGTTGTCCTGTTCACAAACTGTAAATTAATCCCTGGTATGTGTTATAATACAGCATAAGTTGATGAAGAAAAAAAAAAATAGTGTAGAAATGTTCTTTGTAAAACCATGCAAACATCCTGAGTATTAGAATTAAAACTTAGTGGTAATATATCTGTTAAAGTGGAGAAAAAGTTGACTGGCTCTTGGTATTCCCTACTGTCCAAATATATTATTTTGCCATAGAAACAAACCTGAACTTTGTTTAACTTTGAATGGAGCAAGAATGATTACATCAGTTGTACTGTTGACAAATACTAATAAAACTTTATAGTACTAATACATATATTTAGCTTCTTCCATGAAAAATAAGCAATTCTAACCAGAACAAGAATCAACCTTATTACTCATGTCAGATCTTATTTGTGCATACTTTGAGAATAGTCCCAGTATTAATCTATTAACATTCTGCTAAAAAGTATTTTACCTTTGGGGGTTAATAACTGCATATATGTTCTTTCATAGATTCTTGAACAATATAGGGTTTTTTTTCCCGCTTATGATGATGTTAACATGGATGGTTTCAGTTGCTGGCATGGTTCGCAAACTGGTTTATGAAAGAGAAATTCATCTAGAAGAGGTAAGAGGCAGATTAGCCTCTGAAAATAAAATGTATGTATTAAAGTGTACTGTAATACAAAACTTAAACTTTGAAGTATGTTTATGTACTTATAATCCAGCTGGCTTTGTTTTCACTTGTTTCCTCTGAGCAGTAGGTTTTAGTTCTACCTGCCAACTCAGATTCACAACCATTGTTTAAGCATCAGTCTTTTTGATATGCAAGTATTGTCTCTGAGACAAAAAGCAACAAGCAAAACATCCATAAAACGTGAAGCTGGAAACTGTTTTTTTGGAAAAGTCCTTGTGATTAGAATGATTTTTATTTGGGATTCTTTTTCATGTTTTTCTATATGTGGTCTAAAATGATAAAACTTCCTATACCAAATTATTTTTTTTCCATATATTGTGTAATTCTCAGAAATATAAGGGAGGATGATACAGAAAAAAAGCGAAAATTATTTGGTTATATCAAAAGCTAGTCCTAGCATGTGCTAAGCATATGGAAGGACAGGGGGTTTATGATAAGTTTTCTATATGGACAAATATACTTTTTTTGAAGAATTATACTGGTCTTTAGACTGCTAGAGTAAGCTTCTTTTAATCTGGGAAATTATCTAATTTCTCTAGACTTTGTGTTCTAATATAGGCCTTATTGTTTTAAAAATGCTTTAAAATATTAAATCAACTTAATAAACTTAATATTCATCATCATATGAAAAATATTTCATAAGTAGCATTGGCTTGTTTCCAAAAGCTTTTTTTTTTAAAAAAAAAAGAAAAAGAAGGGTAATACATCATACCTGGCTAAATTATTATTTGCATGCTAATACTTAAAGGTTTACAAACATATCCATATATTACTTTTAGTTCAGCAACAGGCTGGGAAAAAACATTTGCTTATACAGTGCTGTAGATATCTTCACTACTTTTTAGAGTATAAGAAGGAAGATCACCGGAGGACCCAGTAATCTGACATCTGGTGCTGCAACCTACGCATAAGGGTTGTGCCTGAGTGCTGGTATTCCTCATATTAATATGTGATAAGCTCAGAGGCAGCCCTGCTCAGAACGTGATTCCAGGAGAAAGCAGCAGAAGGGGTAACACCGGAAAAGAGAGAAGAAAGTAGTAATTTAATGGGAAAATTACATCATTCAGGAGCTAGTAGTGTCTTGGTGGTAACATGTTAAGAGAAGAAGAAAATTTGTTTCCTAACCTTAACTTGCTTTGCTGTGCTGTCTTGCAGTATATGAAGACAATGGGTGTGCATCCAGCCGTTCATTTCTTTGCTTGGTTTCTGGAGAATGTCATTGTGCTCACAATAAGCAGCTGTGCTCTGGCCATTATTTTAAAAGCAAGTGGTATCTTTGCTTATAGCAATGGCTTCCTCATCTTCTTTTTTCTCCTGGATTTTGGAGCTACAGTTATTATGTTAAGCTATTTTTTGGGAGCATTTTTTAGCAGTGCTGACACAGCAGCTCTGTGTGCCAGCCTTGTATATATGATCAGTTTTTTACCCTACATAGTTTTGTTGGTCTTGCAGAACCAGTTGAGTTTCATCAGCCAGATTATAATGGTAAATATTTCTTTTCCTTTTCTAATTTTTCCTCTCCAATCATGCTGTGGGTTTTCCATAGTTTTGAACTTTAGACTGTAATTCACTTATTTTTTTCCCCAGGTTTCTGTTTGCTTTTCTGTTTCACTGGAAATAAGTCAATTAATAAATACCAAATTGAGAAAATGTTTTGAACGTACAGAGGAATAAAAAAGAAATTCTTAGGGAAATTTTGTAAACCTACAGAAAATATAAGGAGGTTGCATTCCTCATGCTCAGAAGTTCTCTTTACGTTTTGATGTCAAAAAATTTGTAATGTTACTGTACTTTCAAGCACACCTGGTGACATGCCACTCCTGAAAGTCATTATTTGTTTGGACAAAAACTAGTGATTGATCCTCTATTGAGTACAATTGGGGATTAGATTGGAAATTTGTCTAGTGTTTATCTAGCTATACATATAGCTAGTCTGAGGTAATATGTTTCTTTGGTGTCAGTTCTTCCATGTCCTTTCCTGTTTTATTTACACCATGTGCTGTTTTATGTCTTTGCATTGTCTTAATATACTATATCCCTGATTGGGTCATCAAATACACCATCATACAATGCAAACCGTATTTCACATTATGGCTTCACTCTTTCAAAATAACTCACATACCAAATTAACCTGGTGGAATAATTCATAAACTATTAAAAAATATGGATGCTTTTTCAGTGTGAGTTGGTAAGATAAAATATATTGGTTCTTTGCATACAAGTAAGCAAGATGTAAGACTACAGAATTCAGGCATAAACAGACAGGGTGGAATTAATTTTTTTTTTGTTGCTTTTTCCCCCCCCTCCTTTGGGCCACAGAGAGGGAAAAGTATGAATCAGATAATTTGCACACTTTAAAATAATTTATTTCAAAACTCTTCAGATATCCTGCATTTGCTGAAAATCAGAGGCAGCAGCATGTGAAAAAGGTAACAATTTTTGAAGAGAGAGGAGAGGCCATCAAGTGAGATAATGAAACCTTAGCAATGTAAAAGGCAGAAACTCAGTTGATGGTAATTAGCATTAACTTCTCTGTACAAAAATGTAATCCATGCCGCTAATGATTTTGATTTTTTTCTAAGTATCAGCCTATGTTATACTTTTTGCTTCATACAGCTGGCAGGATGCATTCCTTTTGTGTCAAATATTGCAGAAAAAGTATTTAATTGCATTATTTTGAAATAAGATAAAATGATCTTCTGTTTCAGCTCACTCTCAAACTGCAGAACTTTGTCAATGAATAACACATTAATTGCAGTAGTGTTTTGGATCTCCCCATCAACATTTATGAGCTCACCAGTGTTTTTCCACTGATCAACAGTCACACTTCCTTGTTATGCTACATCACACTAACTTGGCTTGTTTTCCATTTTGTAGTTTTGTGATACAGCATGATTATGTTGCTTCTTGGAAGTTAAATGTTATTGCCTTGCACAAAAATGCTGTCTCAGCATATAGTACCCGGTGTGTGTGTTCCTTCTGCTTCTGTCTCTTCTTGAGTTCTGGTCTTACAAAAAGGAGTAGGAGCACTGCTTTTACTATAGAAAGTATATTTATTTGCTTGCCTTTACAGCGTTATGTATTATAAATTTTCAGTATACGCTAGATTTATGATGGTCTATAACTTGTTATAAAGTTAAATAATGCTTTCCAATATTAATAACTAGATCAATGGTGCTCTTTAAGGTGGAGCAAATACTACTGCAGTATGTGGAACAGAATTGTTAAAATGTAAAAGAAAATAATGACGATTAGTCAATGTGAAACAAAGGTCTGTTTACTTTGTGCTTGCTTTTAGTGTCACAAAATATTTTATTTCATGGAGCTTGTTAATGAAATTTTATTTGATGTTCACATCCTGTTTCTCCTTTGGTGTTGTAGTGTCTTCTTTCTACAACTGCCTTTGGGCAAGGAGTATTTTTCATTACATTCTTTGAGGGCCAAGAAATAGGTAAGCTCACCAGTTAGAAGAAAAGTTTTGCAATTATTTCAAAAACTACAGCTGGAAATGTTTTTCATTTTGTTCAGAAAAAAATATCTCTAATAATGATTTAAAAGGGTAGATCATAATAGGAGAAAAACTTTTTAGTGCCCCTTGAAAACAGCTTGTGCCACTTCCTGGCAGTAAATGAGAGTGCTTAGCATTGCTCTGTTTGCAGTACAGGTTGGAGGAAAATCTCCACATCCTGTTAGATGACAAAGTGAGTGTATTCAGCCAATGAAATTGTTCTGGAGATGCAAACCCAAACTTCATATTTAGTGAAATTCAGTAGAGCTACCTAAAGGCGAGCATCTGACTGAATATTATTTCACTCATTGAATGTGTTATTTCTCAGTCCAGTGGAAGACGTTTTGGCAAGGCATTTAGAGCAGTTTATTGGAAATGCTCACTGGTGTCAGTGGCAGCTCTAATGATTGATTTCCGGTGAGGATATTAATAGGGAGTTTTGTAGGATCGCAAGATGGTTGAGGTTGGAAGGGACCTCTGGTTGTCATCTAGGCCACCCTGTTGCTCAAGCAGGGCCACCTACAGCCAGTTGCCTGGGATTGTGTTCAGATGGCTTTGGAACATCTCCAAGGTTGGAGACTCCACAGCCTCTCTGGGCAACCTGTGTCACTGCTCAGTTACCCTCACAGTGAAAAAGTGTTTCCTCATGTTCAGAGAGAACTTCCTGTGTTTCAGTTTGTGTCCGTTGCCTCTGGTCCTGTCTCTGGGCACCACTGATAAGACCCTCACTGTGTTTTCTTTGTACCCTCCTTTCAGGTATTTATATACATTCATAAGATCCCCTTGAGCCTTCTTTTCTCTAGGCTGAACAGTTCCGGTTCTCTCAGTTTTTCCTCATAGGAGAGATGCTCTAGTCCCTTAATAATCTCTGTGGTCCATTGACGGACTCTCTAGAACCTCCATGCCTCTATTGTACCAGGGAGCCCAGAACTGAACCCAGTACTCCAGGCATGGCCTTACCAGTACTGAATAAAGGGGAAGGATCACCTCCCTTGACATGCTGATAATGCTGTGCCCAAGACAGCCGCGATATCATTAATTTTCTTAGTGGCAAGGGCACATTGCTGGCTCATTTTCAACTTGGTGTCCACCAGGACCCCCAGGTCCTTTTCTGCAAAGCTACTACCCAGCTGGGTGTCCCCAGCATGTACTGGTTCATGGGACTGTTTGACAGGTGCAGGACTTCCAACTTATTAAACTTCATGAGGTTCCTGTCAGATTGTTTCACCAGCCTGTTGATGCCTCTCTGGGTGGTAGCATGACCCTCTGGCGTATCAATCACTTCTCCCAGTATTGTGTCATCAGCAGACTTGGTGAGGATGCACTCTGCCCCATTATCCAGATATGAGGATGTTAAGCAGGATCAGACTCAGTATTGGCCCCTGGGGTACACCATTAGTTACTGGATTTCAACTAGACTTCACTGTGCTCTGGGCCTGGCCATTCAGCCAGTTTGTAATCCACCTCACTGCCTGCTCCTCCAGCCCAGAACTTTATTAGCTTCCTTAGGAGGATCTTATGGGAGACAGTGTCAGAAGCCTTATTGAACTCCAGGTAGACAAGACCCACTAGTCTCCCCTCATCTAACAGGCCAGTCCTTTCATCATAGAAGTTTAATCAAGTTGGTCAAGCATGACTTCCTCTTGGTGAAGCTATTCTGACTACTGATGATGTTCTTGTCCACCAAGTGCCTGGAAATGGTTTCCAGGATTAGCTGTTACATCACCTTCCCAGGGGTAAAGATAAAGCTAACCAGTCCGTAGTTCTCTGGGTCCTCCTTTTGCAGATAGGAGTGATATTTGCTTTCCTCCAGTTTTCAGGTACCTCTTCCAGTTGCCATGATTAATCAAAGATCATCGAGACTGGCCTTGCAATGATGTCTGTCAGCTCCCTCTGTGCTTTTGGGTGCATCCCATTAGGGTTCATAGACTTAATGTGTGTGCAGTTTGCGTAACTATTCCCTGACCTGAGTCTCTTCCACCAAATGTACATCATCCTTGCTCCAGACTTTTCTCTTGGTCTCTGGGACCTGGGATTTCTGCAGACTTGCTAGTAAAGACTGAGGCAAAGGTGGCATTCAGTACCTCAACCTTTTCCACACCCCATGTAACCAGATCCTCTGTCTTGTTGAGCAATGGGTCCACATTTGCCTTAGTCTTCCTTTTGTCACCTATGTACTTACAGAAACCCTTCTTATTGTGTTTGATATCCCTGGCCAGATTCAATTCTGTTTGGGCTTTAGCTTTCTCCGCTTCATCCCTGGGTGCTTAAACGATATTTCTGTACTCTTCACAGGTTATCTGTCCTTGCTTCCACCCTCTGTATGCTTCCTTTTTGTGTTTGAATTTGGCCAGGAGCTCCTTGTTCATGCATACAAGCCTCCTGGCACCTGACTTCCTTCCTATTCATTGGGTTCGACTACTCTTGAGCTTGGAAGTTGTGTCTGGGTTCACACGTGCACTAGTGTGTAACACAATGGAGGTTTATGAGAATATAAAAAACAGGAACAGTGTAAGTTATTCACTCTCAATATAATGCTAAGATGAATATTTAACTGTTATACATTGGAAAAAGATCACCTTTACTTTGTAAAGCATTTTGTATGTTTCTCCTGTATGACCTTATTCATACTCAGCCTGAGTAGCAGCTTGCTTCTGCAAGCTTGGAAGCAGCTGGTGAAACCCTTACTCAGCTACTGTGCATCTGCGGAAATGCATGAGAATACCCTATTATGTTTATATGTTAGGAAGAAAAGAAATATTTGGAAACTGCTTAGATGCTCTAACAGGTTGCTAGATCTTTTAACATGGTGATACCAACTATCCCTGAGCTAACAGCTGCCCCTATAGATGCTGAAGTTTTAGAAAAGTAAGAAATGAACACCTCAGCCCTTGATAAATGTCTACAAATGTATGTATCTAAATATACAAAGGGTTGTAATGCCTTTATACTTTTACTACCATGGCAAGATCAGTATTGATGTCAGTGGATATTTCAAACCACTACACACTGAAAAATATCATAATGATACAAAAGTTGTGAAGAGTGGAAGAGATAGTTGCAGGAAATAGTATTTAAATATCCCACCAGTCTCTTCAACAAAATGATTCATCTTTACTGAAGAAAGGGCAAAACATGCTTTGTGGAAAAACTGCTTTTCTTGAAAATTGTAGAAAAAGAATTGGAGAAACAGTATCATGACCCACTGTACTGCAAACAAAGCAGCATTTTCAAAAGTGCAATGCTTTTTGTAAATCTACAGTTTGATTACTTTTGTTTTCCATTTAGCAATATGGTAGCTTTCTGCAGTACTAGTGATTTGTACCATCACAGAATGGTTGGAGTTGGAAGGGACCTTTGTAAACCATCTAGTCCAACCCTCTGTTAAAACAGATTCTCCTAGAGCAGGTTGCACAGAATCATGTCCAGGTAGGTTCTAAATGTCTCCAGAGAGGGAGACTCCACAGCCTCTCTGGGCATCTGGGCAGCCTGTTCCAGTGCTTCGTCACCCGCAAAGAAGTTTTCCTGATATTCAGATGAAACTTTCTGCATTGTAGTTTGTGCCCGTTGCCCCTTGTCCTGTGACTGGGCACCACTAAAAAGAGCCTGGTCCCATCCTCTTGACACTTGTCCTTAAGATATCTGTAGACATTGGTAAGATCCCCTTTCAGTCTTCTCTTCTCTGGGCTAAACAGTCCCAGCTCTCTCATCCTTCCTCTTGAAGGAGATGTTCCAATCCCCTAATCCTTCTTTCTTCCTTTCATGTCTTCTGCAATGTAATAATTTTATGAAGCAATTATTCAGTGAGTTTGTTGTTCCAGTTTACCTCTGAATACAGTTAGTGCTCACAAATACTTGCTTCTTAGAATTCACAGATTCAAGTTTTCAGATTAAGCATTATATAAATGACTTTAAACTTTGTGTAACCCATTTTTATAATATCAGCAGAATGACATAAGCCTTATTTACTGGTGAGGTCAGTGCCCCATTTTGTCAGAGTCGTAGTTCTTTTTCTTATGCCAAATTAAGGGCCAGCTAAAACTTCATAAACAGCCTTTTCTACAACAGCTTTTCTGCATTCTCCCACCAGCAGTGTCACCTGCTGTTCTAAACAGAGGCTTGTAGAAGCATAAAAAGTCACTTCTATTCATTAGGATTACTGTTATTAACTATGGTCTTTCTTGTGTCAGTGCTTAAATACCCAGAAGTGTGTAGTGATGTGTTTGTGATCTTTAATGCTGTACTGATTTAGCACTGACCTTTTAAAAATAATAATTATTATTACTATTACTACCAGGAATTCAGTGGAATAATGTGCACCAGTCAATGGCACAAGGAGGATACATGACCTTTGGATGGATGTGCTGGATGATGTTCTTTGACTCCATTTTATATTTTATAGGTGGCTGGTATTTCAGCAATATTCTTCCTGGTAAGATCATGGGCTTGTTCTTATTTTATGTTTTTGAAGAAGTTATTGAATGGAATGGATAGAATTGGCTTTTCTCATTGAATGCAACTAAAACAAAAACATATCTTATTCTGAACCAAGGTTTGATATGCAAAACTAGGCGATTATCATTAGGGACTGGGTAAGAAAGTCTTCCTACATACATAAATATTGCATAGTGCTAACACATGGACTAGAATTTGTAGCTGGGCATGAAATAGCTTTTGTTTGCTTATGGAAATGACTAATATTGAAAGATTTAGGAATTTGTTGGTATTTTACAGTAACAGAGCTCAGTCTAGTTGCAAAACTTCCTGTGAATATGGTGAATCTTCTGAGTCAGTACTTGGGTTGAAACCCATGAACCACAAGTTTTCAGATCACAAAGACTTCAAACTGCCTGGTAAATATTTCCCAGTCAGTCCACAGTCCAATGCATAAAGGAAACTAATTAACTTTCAAGTATATTTTCAGAAAGTGGGACTTTTTTTTTATTAACCAAGTTTTATGAATATTATGGAGTTGGTTGATGCATTTTTAATCGTAAGCTAATGCCTCACTAGCTGTTTGAAATTTACCTTTCCTCTGATTTGCATAGGTCACCTTTACTTCCAGCTACTCTCTGTTTGTTTTAAAAATGTAAAAATAAAAAATGAAATTTGCATTGAAAGACAGGGGTGTGTGGAATATACAACTGAATTTTACAGACTTTAGATTAAGTTGATGTCTGCCCTTCAGTGTCAATGAAATGCGACTCCAAACACACAGAGTGTATTGTGTGATCAGTAAGTGAATCCTGGAAAGATTGGGCAATGCCAAAGTTTAGGTTGTGTGTAGGAATGTATTTTTTTTCCCCTTCTGTTTGCATGCTACAATAAATGTTTCTTATGCTGTCTGATTTGTTTAAATTGTGCAGATAGTAATGGAAGAATAATCTTTAATGATTGGCACAATGGATTATCGTTATAATGAAAAATAAGGCTGTTTGCCTTGGCAGGCCATTTGGTGCATTTTCTTTCCTCTAGGTTACAAGATTATGTTAGGCTGTGACTACATATTGTTGGCTTTATGATTGTGTTGCACTTTAAAGGTGATTTGGAGGTAAAGCAAAGCACAGTATCACTGAGGACTGATTATTTTATGGCAGGACCTGCTGTTATGGCCAAATGACTTCCCCCCCCCTTTATTAAGGTTTGTTAAATGCAGCTAGGAGTTTGAGCTAATTAAATGGTCAAATCAGCTCTTCATAAGGGACAATAGGACATTAGTAGCCTACAAACAAATATGAAATGAATATAAATTTTGCAAGAGTTTCTATCATAATTTTCTTCTAGGAAAAGTTGGATTAAAGAACCGATGGTACTTTCCCTTTACTGTTGCCTACTGGAAGAACCTGTGTGGAGCAGAGAGGAGGAAGAGGCATCATCTGAATTCTAATATGCTTTTCTTCAATGAAAACTTCCAAGAAAAAGGTTTGTAATCATAATAGAATTTTAATAAAGTCTTTTTTCTGAATGCTGTGCTGATTTTTTTCAATCAGCTTTTATCACTGCTTGGTCCTTTATTAGGTGTTTAGATCTTGTCCCTTTTTCTCCTCCATTATATAATGTATACTACGAACATTATATACTGTTAATTGTGCAGTCACCGGTAATGCTTGAATCATTCAATTAAAACTATTGTACATATATATTTATTAAAACTCTTTAAAAAATGTAAAATAACTGTCTCTTGGGTTCATTCTGTCCCAGTGTATTGCTTCTTTGCTTTTTTAGGTTCTTCTGAAGCTCCTTGAACCTTTTCATCCCTTACTGAATCTGAAAAGTGTTGTGCTTCATTAACACTTTTTTTTCCTCTGCAGTTTGATTTTCTTCCTCCTTCTCCTCCTCCTCTGCTCTTTTTATTTGCTTCTTGTTTAAGTGGAAAAATTAGCTTTGTTCATTTATTTCCCTTTTTCTTATTTCCCTCTTCTATGATCAATGTTCTTTCTGTCTCTGCTTTTTAGACTTTTGTTTAAAAAGCTGCAGGTACTGTAACTAATTTTTATCTGCCTCCAGATACTTTCACTGCTCCTCTATTTCTTTGTTCACTTGCTTAAAACTAATTCAGATTTTTAGTGGTTTTTTTCCTCTCTCAGGTGTCTTTAAGGACTTGCTTACTTCTGATTTGTTTTGTGAATGAAGTCAGTCACCCTCACCTATATTCTCTCTAGGGCATCAGAAGAACATGGTGGGTTGTTGGGGGTTTTTTGGAAGTTACAGTGGTTTGGAGACGATCCAGTTGTCTGTAGCGTAGGTGAGCAAGCCAAACAACTCAGCAGTTTTGTGTATTGATATCTCCTCCAGAAGGGCAAACTTGAAAATTTCTTGTTTCGTGCTAATATTTGTGGAAAAACTATCAGTATGAATTTTGTCTGAATTTCTGCAATTTGGAACAATTCCATTTTGTTGAGATAATTGTCTTTGGTCCTTGCATAAAATGAAGACTTCCCTTTGGTTTCACCACACCCCCTGTGGAGACTAAAGAAAACCCCCTTTTCTCTGCCTGAAATGTTACCAGCATGGGCTCTGGCTCCAGCCATCCAAATGATTGCCTGCAACTTTGTGGATCTGTTCGTCTCGCCTCTCCTCTGCTTAAACTGATGCACCTCATGCTTGGTAGTAAATTGCCTTTTTGTGCACTCTAACATTGCCATGCATGCAAAGGAACTTACTCTCTTTCATTAGAATTGGGCATCCTTGTACTGATAACGGGATAAAGGCATTCATGGATAATTTGCTTGGAACAGCAAAATGACTTGCTCCCAGGTAATTTCTCCATTTTTTCTATATGGCCCAGGTAAGGGCTGATTCAGTGGGGTTGGAAAGCGCTTTGGAAATCAGAGGTGTGACAGGGAAGGGCTGGTGGGAATGTAGGTCCTACAAGCTGGAACTACAACTACAGTAGGTCTGGCAGAGATCTGGGTGCTGAGTACCCACTTGGAACTCCTGTTAGGAGAAGTCCTAGGGTAATCAGTTTACTACTTTCAAGCAATTTAGAGCTCTTCCTCTGAATTTTATCTGAGATACATTGTCTGAAGCTCACTCTGTATTTAAAGGATTTTTTATTAAGTTCCAGGATGTACTTGAAAACTTGGGAAGCAGTGGAAAGGGCATGAATAATATTTGTTTAGTGGTTTTAGTCTGCAGACCAAAAGATAGAGAAGCTAACTGGAGGAGAGGTTCATGAAATGTCACAGGTGCTGGTGTCTTTCTGTAAGGTAACCTCAAGCTTCTGGCAAAAGTTCTTTCTAAACTTAACATTGTGAAAGGAGCAAAAACCCCTTTTTCATTCACAGCCTAAAGAAACCAATCCTTGACCTCATTGCGTAATTTTTAATTTGTAATCTGATTTATATATTTTTTTATAAAGCATATTTCTATTTCCTTGTAGCATTTGTTTATATTTAATGATATATAAAATTATTACATAAAATAGAATTATACATAATAGATTTTATATATAAATCTATAATTTATATATTTGATCCATAAAGTACTGTGGTGGTTTGACCCTGGGCTGGATGGCAGGTGCCCACCAAAGTGCTCTATCACTCTGCTCCTCAACTGGACAGATGAGAGAAAAATATAACAAAAGGCTTGTGGGTTGAGACAAGGACAGGGACATCACTCAGCAGTTACCATCACGGGCAAAACAGACTCGACTTCAGGAAATTAGTTTACTTTATTGCCATTCAAATCAGAAAGAAACCCAGCTTCCCCCCACCCCTCCCTTCTTCCTGGGCTCAACTTCACTCCTGATTTCTCTCTACCTCCTCCCCCTGAGCAGCGCAGGTGAATGGGGAATGGGAGTTACAGTCAGTTCATCACAAGTTTCTGCCACTCCTTCCTCCTCACACTCTTCCCCTTCTCCAGTGTGGGTCCCTTCCACATAGTGCAGCCCTTCAGGAACAGCCGGCTCCAACATGGGTCCCCCACAGGGTCATAGGTCCTGCCAGCAAACCTCCTCCAGCATGGGCTTCTCACGGGTCACAGCCTGCTTTGGGCCTCTGGCATGGAGTCCTCCATGTGCTGCAGGTGGATATCTGCTCCACCATGAACCTCCATGGGCTGAGGGGCACAGCCTGCCTCAGCATGGTCTTCACCACAGGCTACAGAGAAATCTCTGCTCTGGTGCCTGGAGCCCCTCCTGCCCTCCTTCTGCTCTGACCTGGGTGTCTGCAGGGCTGTTGCTCTCACATACTCTCACTTCTCTCTTCTGTTGGTGCAGATTTTTTATTTCCCTACTCACCTGTCCCCCTTAATATGTTATCCCAGAGGTGCTACCGCTGTTGCTGATGGCCTTGGCCTTGGCCAGCAGTGGGTCTGTCGTGCTGACATTGGCTGTATCAGATATGGGGGAAGCTTCTGACATCTCACAGAAGCCACCCTTGTAGCCCTCCACTACCAAAAGCTGCAGGGATCACATGCACATGCGCATGCACACAGACACACATAGACACAGACACACAGACAGACAGACAGACACACACACACAGACACACACACACTTAAATTCAGCAACCTTCTTGATCTGCTGCTTTTCCCCATACAGACACAGCACCTCCAAGCTGGAGAGGCCCTTGCATGGAAGAAGCCAACATTGGTGTCATGCTATTGTCTCTCACCAAAGAGCACGAGGATGGCCAGAGGGCTGCTGTTAAAGATCTCAGCCTCACTTTCCACAGAGGTCACATAACAGCGCTCTTGGGACCTAACGGAGCTGGCAAGACGACAGTTATGTAAGTCTGCCATTTAATGCTGTTACACTCCCCCTGATCTCTGCTATGCATCCTCACTTCAAAATGTTTCAAAACTCTTTCCTATGTCCTATTTTTCCTCAAATAAATATTTAATAAACTTCCCAAAGCACATGGAAAGTGCTATATGTCTATGACAAAAGGCAGTGTAATGAAATAGTGAACCAGGTCCTGTGTGCCACTGAAACCATGATGGAATAGTTCAGGAGCAGCTTGAATAGGAGCTGGGCATGTCTAGCTGCGGAGTTGAACACGTCTCAGGGAAGTGTTCTTTTCTGGCAACCCATACGTACTCCTATCACATGGAGACTGTGGAGTTTTAGGGGGTTTTGTGCTTTTTTTCCTAGAAGTTGCAAAGAAATTCTTTCTTGGCAGTTGACCAGAAGTGAAAATAACAAAATGAAAATGACACTTAAAAATGCCTCAGTTAAGAAGTCTATGTGTTTCTACATTTACGTTAATTTTGATCAGCTTTAATAAAAACAGTGATGCAAAATGGGATACAATTGGGAATTACTCCTCAACTAGAAAACACACATGAAGAAGGAAACAATGGTCTGTTATATTTGGTTGGGAAAAAATTCATTTTGTTTTGGAAGTAAGGAAATGAAGGATTGTTGAGATCTTGTTTTTGTTTTTGTTTTTTAAAAAAGGCCAAACCACTAGCGGTGTTTACGTGACTATGCTCCACTGAATTGGTGTTGCTCTAAGGATGTTAAGATGTGCCTCAGGATATCCAAGTGTGAGCTACGTAATATGGTCATTACACATGATCTTACTGTTTTTTTAAATCTTTTTCCTGTATCAGATCACTGTTGACTGGTCTGTATCCACCGACCTCTGGTACCATTATTATTAATGGGAAGGACATACGTACTGATCTGGCTGCCATCAGGACACAGCTGGGTGTTTGCCCACAGTATGATGTCCTGTTCAACATACTGACGGTGCGAGAACACCTACTGCTTTATGGATCAGTGAAGGCACCTGGCTGGACAAAGGAACAGTTGAATCAGCAAGTCAATGGGTAATTTTTTCTTTCATTTGCTGCAATTTGTCAAGTAAATCGTTAGTGTCTGTTGCAAGCCACTCAAACAAGAAACTGCTAAAGCAAAATTGCAAGTAGAAGCAAATGGAAATGGAAGGTTTTCCATGAGTTTTTATCACACTTCATGTTCTGAAAATGTGCTTGAAAATACGTTTCCTGGTTTCTAACCTTTACTTGAATGTATTTGTAGTGCAACTGTCAGTGTTTAAAAACCTGGTGTATAGAAACATCAAATAATCATGTTTGTATAGAGATGGTTAGCCTGGTAGCAGCTGTAGTGGTCCTGCCTCATGCTGTCTGCCTTACCTCCGTCCTTGCTGGAGGGCTGGATAGAAAGTGAACTGCTGTGTGCTCATCCTGAGCTTTCAGATAAGTCAACACTGACTTTATGTATTTATCATCCTGTATTCCTTCACCTGTGGTAGAGGGAAGACTGGAAAACAAGAAAAGGCAGATGAACTATTAAGTAAACCTTACAAAGTGAGATCTTGTTCACTAATAGCAAACTTAGTTTTTTGAACTTTAGGAACAAAATGTATCCTCTTCTAATAGTATGGCAGTGCAAATAGTTTCTGTTTACCTTCTGATTCATGCCAGACTGTGTGGGGGGCTGGGCACTTCCACGCTTCAATGGAAATAAATGCCAAGTTGGTGGAACTTCTCCTTAAGTGTGCAATTAGGCATATGCAGACACATTTGTGGCATAGTGGCTTTCCTTTTTAGTAGCTAATCATAAAAGCCTGTTACTTTAAAATTTTGATCTGAAAACTCTCTGGTGTGGGACACTGCATTCTCTCCAGAAACAACTGTCTTAAACAACCAAGACAAACTAAAGCTAGTGTTTGGTTAAAATTTATGCAAAATAATATTCTGTATTTTACTATGCTTAGACTGCTGAATTTTAACTTCGGAAGCACCCTGTTATACTAATGGCATGTAAGAATACTAAGGATCATGCAGGCCTTGTTACTAAGAAAAACAATTATTTTAAAGACAATGAATGCTTTAATATACTTCAGACAAATTAAAAAAGCAACAAAACAGTGAAACAAAATTTGCTTTTTATTAAGCAAAAGAAGAGGGCTTTTAAAGAGATTAAGAATAATTTTTCTAGATATATCCATACAACAATTATAGAAACCTGTTTTCTTAAAAATAAAAAATTCTTTAAGAGTAAATTGCATGTTTTACAGACTGTATATTCACTCAAATAATTCAGGAGATTAGTTTAGGACTATTGATATTTTTATGTCTTGCTTGCCAGGCTCATAGCAACAGAAAGCTTTGAGGTGAATTGTTGCCCTGTAGGTGGGTTTATTACCCAGTGTGCAGTGCTATTTTACAGAATGAGTCAAGGTATTTCTGTTCCTGTATCCTAGTTAGTGCAAAATAGAGAGCTAAATGGTAACCCACAAATACCTAGCTCCTCAGTTGTCCAAATTTTACACTATTTATACAGTTTAGCATGCAAAGACACTAGCCTGCATTGGTTACAAGCTACCTAACTCCTCCGTTACCTTTTATTCAGTTTCCTATTTGTCAAATAATTCTGTCACTTCTGATGTTAATTAGTTTGCATGCTCAATCTCAACTTCTTTTTGGGTCTGGGGGATTTCTTAAATCAGTCGTCAATGATCTATCTCCCCCTGCTGGAACTAACCTTTCCCCTAGTTTTTGCTGAGCTCATTCCTCATGGTGAACTTCCAGTCAACTGATCTATCTTGTCGAGGTGCTTCCTTTGGAAGTTACTCTTTTGAAGAAAGTATTTATCAGTGCTCAACAAAGCACTTGGCAGGGTATACAAAAATACTTATATCTTGAATTAGCCATTAACAACTCATTTGTTTCTATTGTCTTAAAGTCAAACTTGTAACAATACGTTTGATTTTATTAATCATATGATGTCACAATGGCTTGAATATTCGGTGTGACAAAAAATAAAATGATGGTCTTTCAGTACTGCCTTTATTGAGCCCGTTTCCACACACTGCTCAGATGCAAGATCATCAGAGGGCAGGGGCTGAATAGACAATGTCTGTAAGGCATCTCCTAGTCTTTAACACAGGAACTAGATTAGGTTGGATTAAGTAGTACCTTTCTGCCTAGGGATTACTAATATGTTTACTTCACAGAAACACATCTTAAAAAAAATAAAAAAGGGCAAAAACCCTGCAGTGTGACCTTATTTAATTCAAATGACTACACATTTCGTAAAAACTCAGGTGTTTTTAAGGTTTCTTTATGTAGTTGCTGAAACTGAAGCACTATTTGAGTTATGAAACTAACCATCTTTACCATGGTTTAAGAAACTATAATCTAGAGTTTGCTGAAATCATTGGACAAATTGGTATTTATTTCATTGGACTTAATTTCAAAACTTTCTGTTCTTATCCTGCACAATACTTATCCAGAATTTGTATTTCAGTTGGTGATGGGTGTTTATACTTTGTAGGTAAAGAGTTAGTTGGATTTTTCTAATTTTTTTTTTTTTTGTCATCAAATTGTATAACCAGTTGGAGGTGGTGTTTTTTTCACTTTCCATTTACAGTGACTTTTCAGTAATTCTGCTCTGAGTGGACATTATGTGACTGGAAAAATTTTTCAAAATTGGTCTCGTTTCAGAGTTCTGGAAGATATGGATTTATGCCAACAACAGTACAAACCTGTTGGAGCCCTTTCTGGGGGAATGAAAAGGAGGCTATCAATTGCCATCTCCTTTATTGGAAACTCAAATACAGTTGTTCTAGATGAGCCCACCAGTGGAGTAGATCCATGTTCTCGCCGTAGCATCTGGGATGTTCTTCTGAAGTACAAAACTGGTACAAAGCTTATACACAAAATTTGCTGCTTATTTTCCTTTCTGGAATTCTGTTTTGATAAATTTAAACATGGTATTTTTTTATATCCTGCATGTAATTTTTTACATAATATATAAAATATTAATATTGTTAGTCGGTAACTAAATACGTTAATTTCAGAAATTTAATCAAACTTGGGAAACCTTAAAGCAGCCAAGTAAGACTGCAAGTATTACCTGCTATTTTACAGAAAGACGCCTAATTTAATAGAAGATTGAGCTTAGTTCTGAGTCCTGTCCTGAAGTTTCTCTTTTCTTACTTTTTTCTTTTTTATTAGTCTCAAAATTATTTTGGGGTTTTCATTTCCCATTTTGTGCATATCTTTATATAGATGCATCTATAATGCCAATGAATACAGACTCATCAGTCAGTCAGCTACATTAATCTTTTAAGTGCCATAAGGTTAGAAACTGATTGTGGGAAGCAAACTGTTCAGCTAGTGAGCGCTCGATTAGCTGTATTAACTCACAGCGAATGATCCATTGAAACAGACACTGCTGTTATGTGGTCTTAAGGAATCCTTTTAGCCTGTAAAATAACTTAAAGTGGTAATGGCTTAATGTTGCTTACTATGTGTAATACAAGGCAAAGCAAGTTTAGACCTGACTCTAACTCGGACTGTAAATCTGAATGCAGGTTTTGTTTATGTCTTGCAATTATGTTTCGAAGGGACCTGAAACATGTTTCCTTAAGGTTAAAGGATCCTTGTGAAAGCAAGATGTGTTTCTCTAGAAACCAGGTTTTGTAGACATGTACCAATCTTTCTGATGCAGGTTGCACACTGATCTTTACCACTCACCATCTTGATGAGGCAGAGGTGCTCAGTGATCGCATTGCCATCCTGCAGCGTGGCCAGCTGAGGTGCTGTGGTTCTCCCTCTTATCTGAGAGAAACATATGGCCAGGGACACAGTCTGACACTCATAAAAAAGGTATACTAAAAATGTACTGTACGGAACTCAACAGTGTCTGCCAAGTAATAGCTGTGTATATTCTAAGTGAGCTGTATGTCCCTGCCAGGAAGTAATATGTGACATAGATTATTAGAGAACCAGCAAAACATGGTTTTATCAGTTTTCTTGGTTGTTTTGCATGGGTGGTATTATTAGTATTATTATAATTATTAAGAACTAAATGAAATCTTTGAAAATGATGAATTTCAATATTTACCTGAAAAGGGATTTGTCTCACTGTTCTTTATTCCTGGCAAGTAGTCTGCACCTGAGGTTTCACATAATTTCATCAATGGAAGTATTCCTGTATGAATTCTACTGTCAAGTCCATACTGCTGGTAACATTTAATTTTTTGTGCATTATTATCTTTCTTTCCTCATAGCCCTCTGTGTTTGAAATCCAGGATCCTAAGCATATTGTTCGGGTCACATCTCTGGTACAGACCCACATCCCAGAAGCCTTCTTGAAAGATAACAGTGGGACTGAGCTGACCTATGTGATTCCAGAAAGGGCAGATAAGACCTCTTTTAAAGGTCTTTTTCAGGCTTTAGATCAAAGCCTTCATCATCTACACGTGACTGGCTATGGCATTTCTGACACCACCTTGGAAGAGGTACTTATAGTTTTTCTGTGTAATGGTATTTGCTTGGTTAGAGAATCCTGTATTAGCTTCCATCTACTCTTAATTGTATCTTTCATATTAT